>NW_006779033.1:2809041-2818603 GCF_000442215.2 Lipotes vexillifer | reverse complement strand
TTCCTGCTGTACTTACACTGAATACTGCAGCTTAGTTCTTGGCTATTTAATGGAGAGGGCAAAAATATCCCCTTTCTGAATACAGACTAATTTTATTTCTAACATGTGTCAGGCATATGTCAAAATTGGGATACAAAAATGACTAAGGCTAATCCCTGTCTGGCAAGAGCTTAGTCTGTTGACAGACGTGTAAATACCAACAATAGCTACAACCCCTAAGATACCACAGGACAGGACAAGCGCTAAGTGGTTATAGGATTCACTGAGTTGGAAAATTTCAAAGCAGGAAGAACTCTGAGATAATCTAGTTTTATATATTCTCAGGTACAAGGAAACTGAAGCCCAAAAAGGCTGCTAAGTAGCTCAGCCCATGCTACAAAGCAGGTGGTGGGAGCACACGGACCAGTAAACGGTGCTTCGACTCCATAATTTTCAAACTGAGGTCTAAGGATGCCTACAGGTGTGTCCACAGAGATGCATCATTTCTCTACAATTACTGTAAGCTTGTGTTTGTATCAACAATTCTTTCCAATCGGCATAAACATGCACAGAATCATGTGAGTGTAGCTAACACTTCCACCTTGCGGTCTCACCAGGCACTCCCGGGGATCCAGGAACACCTTCCCCAGCGTCTGAGAACAATCAAGGCCCTAGCATACTGCTCAGCAGAGTGATGGACGTTACTTCCCACCCCAGTCAATTTACAATCCTCTCTACCCAACACGGGCCTAAAACCCACGCACTCGGAAAACATGTAAGCTCTGCTCTGTGGCAGGCGCTGAACTAGGCACGCTGGCGAGATGACAGGAGTAAGGTGGAGAACGGGTGAACAGTAATGGAGAGGCTAACTGTACAACCAGCATTTCCTACATGGCCTCAGGTTGCCGGGCCCAGCACTGGAAACTGGCCGAAGTCCTTTATTAAAAGGCTGCCTGTGCAAAAATTTTAAGTACTAGTCCCCCTTCCCATTAGAGTCACACAGCACGGGCTCTCCAATATTTGTGGGATGAATGAGAATTCGACTTAGCATGCTGATAAACCGTCTTTTAGAGAGGTAACTTTCAACACGATATTCAGCTCGGGAAATTAAATGCCTGACAAGAAGGAAAAATCATTTTCTGAAACTTCTAAGAGTTGTTCCAAGTTGCGCTGGGGGGCCCTCTGTTTAAAACTACTGGACTTCTACTGAACCAGACAGGAAGAGAGCATCTAAGTACCAAGCACGCATCGCCCTCTTTCCATCACCCTCTGTGGATCCACCACGTTGGACACACAGGCTCCCTGGGAAGCTTCCGGCTGTCAGTTCCTGTCGTCACACCAAGCCTGCCCAGAATGTAAGCAGAGCATCATCAGGCATTCGAGGAGCGGTGCGCACACCCTCAGCGAGGAGCTTTTCAATACAGCGCATTCAGGTGACTTACTTAAGCGTTCTAAAACACTTTGTTAAAGCTTTCCTTGCAAGTTTACTCAGATTCATTAAAAAAGAAAAGAAAAGAAAGGCACACGTTTCTCAGACTCGCTAGTAGGAGCGGTCGCCTATTTCCCCTCCGAGAGAAGCGCCTGCGCGCGGTTTCCCGCCCGCCTGAGCACGCCCCGGCTTCACTGGGGGAGCGCCGGCGTCCGGGCGCGGCCGCAACGGCAGCCCGCGCTGAGACTGACGGCTAGGCGCGCCGCCACGATGAGCTCCGTCTAGCCGTCCGTCAAGTGGGGATGCAAGGCGACGGGTAAACGCTCGGCGCAGCTCTCCTGTGACGCGACCGAAGAGAACAAGCAACACCGGCCTCTTGACTTCGCCCCCCGCCAGTGAACCCCGCAACCCTACGCAGGGTCAGGTAAGCAGGCGCGCCAGGGATCAGTTGAGACCAACAGCCACCCGCCCCCGAGGCTCGGCGCTCCGAAGGCGCACGCCGGGAGCCGGGGCGGGGCTCCGAGTCCCCAGCAGGGGCCCCGGACGGCGGGGCGGGGGCGGAGCTCCGGGACCCGCGCAGGGCCCCTCCGCACGGTCGCGGCTGCAGGGCGGCGCGGGGCTGACGGCGGCCCCGGCCGGCCTCAGCCGAGGCTTCATGGCTGGAGCAGCAAGAGCCTTTCATCCACTCGGCTGCAGGCCCGCACGGACAGGGCCCCGCGCTCGACCAAGGGGTCCCTGGCCGCTGCCGCCCCGCCGCCAACGCCCTCACTTCCGCCGCCGGAGCGCCGAGGGCGTCGATCCGCCGCGCAGTCGAGCGTCGAGCGCCCGACGGCCGAGCCCCAGGGGCGGGGTGGGGGCGGGAGTTGGGAGACGGATGGGAGCGGAGTACCCGGCCGCGACCCCGGTTCCTCAGGAGCCTCAGGCTGAACCTCCGCGTCTGGGCGGCAGGCGACGCGCAGGCCGGAATGCCATGGTGCTCGCGGCCGGGAGCCCTGAGCGTGGACAGTGCTCGGGTTCGGTGGGCGGGCGCTGCCGGGCGCCGGCCTCCGATATAGGAAGGCGGCCCACCCGGGCCCGGCCAGGGGGAACCTCCCGGCCACTCGGTTTAGTGCGGAAGGAGTCGCGCGTTGTGTGTAGCAGGGCTGGGGGCTGGCTGCGCCTCTGCTTCCCCGGCCCTCCTCTCCGCTCGCCTGTGCGGGTTACTCCAGCCGTCGGGCCGGCCTGTTTGCTCCGGGGCCTGGGATTGTGTAGCCGTGGTGGCGGCTATGGAGCTGCGCGCTGCGTCCGCCCTTCCGGACGCGGAGGCCGAGGTCCAGCCGGGGGACGGGGCCTTCCCTCCCGGAGGCCAGGCAGCCACTGGGTGGCAAGCGGATTTTCTCAGACCCAGGTGCAGATCCGGGTTCGGGTTAGTCTTCCCTGCCTGCAGGGCTCTGGCAGTCATCACTGTGCAGTTGCTCACTGTGTCTGATTTATCATCAGGGGGCTTCCCGTGGTATCACCTGGGACAGGGACCCGTTTGAGAGTGAAAGAGGTATGACAGAGGGACCAGTACCGCAAGATGCACTGGGTCTGCCCTACTTCACACACCCATAAGGTGTCACCCTGGTAGAACATTAGAACGGCCTCAGGGGCACAACGGTAGCTCTGGCCGGGGATGACGTTTTGCGGGGGTGGGATGCTGTGCTATGGGATGCAAGGTGTATTGTGAACCTCATACCAACGTACGGTGCTGCGTCCCCAGTAGAGCCCTGGCTCCTGCGGCAGGGAAGGATGCTCTGCCAGGGGACACAAGGTTCCACTCAGTCTAAAGACCTCTCCTCCCCTGGGCTCCTCATACAGGCCACACACACAAAAAAAGACCTTTATGATCAGTAGGAAACAGGGGCAGGGAGGATTACTTCTGGACTCAGGGCACTCACTGGGCATCTTTTCCGTGCCTGGTGATAGCAGCAAATGGATAACGCAGCACCCCTAGCCTGACAGGGGTATGGCAACCAGGGGCTCAGACCCCACAGGGACGAAGCAAGCAACATCATCAAGCAGGCAACCTAGGCCAGCAGTAGTGCTGGTGGAGAGTGAGGGACATCCAGAACGAGTGATAAAGGAGGAAGATACTGAGAACCTCTATGGCCCCGGGACAAACTGCAGCAGGAGCCCACAGCTCAACCTATCAGCACTCCTGGTGTGGGTGTAACTCAGTGAGGCACCAGTGACAGGACCAGGTGAACACAACAGGGTGTAGCAGTGCCCACCAGAGCCCACCCATACCCCCTCTGCTGCCCCTCTGCTCTCTGGCACCTGCCGCTGTGCCTTGGGGCTTTCTTCCTGGACACGTGGTAGGCTGGAAGCACTGGAGAGTTTCCTGGCCCGGAAGCAGGCTTCAGCCAAAGACAGGCGAGGAGTTGGTGTGGAGCTCCGGTTGCCTGGCTCCCGGGGCGGCTGGGAGGCACGGTATCCAGCGTGTCCAGAGCTGCCCTCGAGGCTGGGGCCCAGTGCCCTCAGGACCACCTTCACCCACACCTCCACTTGCTTCCTCCCCTTTCCCACCTGGCTTCCCCATCCCCTCCTGGTGTTTCCTGGTATCACCTCCCAAGTTAAATTCGAGCCTGGAAACCTTATCGCAGGGTCAGCTTCCGGGGGAGTCCAGCCAAGACAGGCATTATCACAGAAAAATAAGCAGCCTATTTTTATTACAATTTGAATACTTTTACGTGTTGAATTGCACACCTATATTAGAGAAATACATCCTGAGAAAAAGAAGGTAATATTTTGGACAAACGTTCTTAGTTGTGGGACTTGGCGTGACTTTGTTTTTCTCCCCTTTACCTCGGAAGGAGTGCTTCCGTGTGCAGTAACTCAGCTTTCCCAGGGTCATTCACTTTAAACACAGGAAGCACGAGTCAGCGGCCTGAAGCACAGGTCGGCAGTGGTACCCTGCCTCACAGTGAAACTGAACCTGTTTCTCATCTCTCCTTTGCTCTCGGTGATGCATCATTTCCCAAGTCAGGCGATCCTGCCATTAAGCTGGTGTGAATGACTCTTGAGGACTCACAGGTCTTTCCTGGATCAAAAAAATGATAAATAATACTGTATCCCTGAGACAGAAACACTAGAAGAAGAAAGAGAGTCTTTTGCTAATATAAAAATTACTGGTAGTGTTTCTTTTTTCTTAAACTTCTGGTCCACATTCTGAAGCCAGCTGGCAAATGTTAGTGCGATACGTGCAGAAGCTGGCCGGAAATTAAATCATTAAACCCAAAATTGCTGTAGTAGCTGCTGAGGCAATTAAATATCACTGTATAGCTTGTGTTTTCAATTCTGTATCAGACTTCGTTTGTCCTAGAGAGGAAAAAATAACTTTGAAACATGGAATTCCTTTGGTTTCAGTCTTAGCAAACACTATGATGGCACAGTTCCCCATTCTGTAGATTTTTTTTTACATTAAGTGAACACCTGAAGTGTTTCATGCTACATGGTATATCAGTCTGTAATGGACCATAGTTAGTACAGATTCTAATCCTCAAAACAACTATATTTTGCCATATCTAGTGATCCTTTTTACCAAAGACTGACAATGGTTTGATGTATTAACGCACAGCTTAACAAAGCCCCTTGATGGCAAATTCCTGCCTCCATTGTAGATACCACAGGGCCTTACACAGCAGGTATTCAATACATCAGGCCAGCCACTCAGTAATAACTAACCACAACCTAAGTAAGTGTTGAGTGGAAAACGAAAAGTAACAATCATAACAATACATCATGATAGTGGCAGAGTTGGGGGAGATGGCTGTTTCCAGCAGTCTATTTCAGAACGTGCTTTATGGTCACTTAGAGGCAAACATGAGCCCAATTTACTGTGTCGATCTTGACGATGTATGAATTGCTGAGAGGTTTCATCGAATACCACCCAGCTTTGTCATTCTTTGCTGTAGTCTTTTATGGTTTAAAGATCACAAGGACAGTTTGAAATCCTCCAAGGTTGTAACAGTTATGACGTTGTTTTAGCAGTTCTCAGATTGGGCCTGTTGGTTAAGGAATCTGGCTACCCTGTACTCCTAGCAGATGCCTTTGTGTGGACTTCAGCATCTGTGTTTCTTGTCAGCTTCAAAGCGCTGTATCTGCAAAGGCCTCAGAATAAATGTCTCCAATTCTACAGCAAAGCAGAGCCCTTGTGTTTTTCTGCTTACCTTCTCTTTGCATATTTTGTTAAGCACCCTGTAAATAAAGCTGGGTCTGCGCAAGGATACCGTGTTTCAACAGCGTTACCCGGTTGCTGCCACCAGCACAAAGACGCAGCTGTGTTTATTCCGGGGTCTCTCCCGGCTGTCTGTAGGTGGTCTGGAAGAGGACAGAGATTGAGGACAGTCACTGGCTGCCAGAGAGACGTGAGAGGTGTGGCACCTGGAGAGAGGGAACAGGGTTGGAGTGAGGCCTCCCTGCCCTGCTAGGCCCTGCTTGCTGCTGAGGTTTTGTGACTAGGAATTTAGACCTCTTTATGTTCTAAATGAAGGACTTATCACTGAATGAAAGGTAGCATTAATTTGTTTTAAATTGCCAGGCAGCATTAGGGGGTTGGGAGCTTTTTTGTTTGTCTTGGGCTTTTGAGTGTGTGTGTTTTGTCTTTTCCGACTTTCCACTTTAAGGTCCTAGATGCTTTGCATTTATCCGTAGCTGTAGAAAATGGTACCACGTTCCCAGTTTATTCCACTGACGCGATGCTTGCCCTAACGCACGGGGGCTCGGAGCAGCCGGCTGCCTTGGCCTGCTGCTCTTTGTGCCCTGCCGTAAAGGCAGATGTCGCCAGTTCCGGCTCCACTTAGGCAGGGAGGCATGTTGCCGGCCTCTTGGCTGTTGCGTAGGATTTTAGTCCTCTGGACACTTCTTTATGAAGGCTTCCCGCTTCCCAGGAGTTTTAGGAATACCTTGCATACGTGTAATCTGCCTGGCCTCAGATCTCATTCTTTTTTATTCTAATGTGACTCGATATTTATGAGTCCTTTCATTGCTCGGCTAACTCCTTGGTTTCCCGCCAAGCTGATAAAAGATTTTAAACTCCCTGAAGGCAGTTTTCTCACCCTCTGTTTTCAGTAGATTTCCCCTACATTGTGAACTAAGCTGTACCCCGCTTGGGGTAGTGAATGTGTTCCCGACAGCAACAGCAAGCGTCAGTGTGCAGGAACTGCTCACCACACCCGTGTCCCGGCTCTCAGGCCTGTGCATCCCGGAGGTTGGTCCTGCCCCCCTGCCCCCTGTGAGCTCCTCTGCAAGCAGCTGCTGGTACTCTCCCACCGCCCAGTATCCTGGGCCATCCCCCAGGAAGGCAGAGCTCCCTCTGCACTTCCGGTGGTACAGAGGGACGAGGGGTACACAGAAAATTAAAGGCCAAAGAAAATATCCAGCCCACACTTTAGACAACAGTCTGAACCTTTTTCCTTTCTGACCGGAACTTTATAACAAAAGCGATAACATACAGTTCTGTCCCCAGCCATCTACCAAAGAGAACTGTGTCTATATTGGCACAAAAGATGTGTAAGAGGACATTCACATCGGTGTGTGTGAAATGCCTGTCCACAGTGAAAATAAACACATAAACAGTGGCATATTTATGTCATGCAGTACAGCAGAGCAATGAAAATCTACTCAGACAATACTGCACAAAAGAAGACAGACACAAGAGAATAAATACTGGATGATTTCAATTATATGGGCAAACAGTAATCTAGAGGTGGAGATGAGACTGGGACTGGACAAAAAGAAGACTTCGGGGTGCTGGCAATAATTGAATTTACTTTTTAACCTGTGTGATAATACAGGTGTGTTCACTTTGTGACAGGTCATCCAGTTTTTCATTTATGATTTGTTTATGTGGTTTTTTTTTTTTTAAAACCTATGCAGGCCTTGAATAAGTACCTGAATTAAATAAGTACCTGAATTTGAAAAAAAAAGAAGTGATAACAAAGTATAGCCAATTGATTTGAGTAAGAACTTATTTTTGTGCTCCTGGTGGAGTTTGAGCAGTGACATACTAAAAATAAACAAATATCAATGGTCCCTGAAAAATCAAGAGTTGACTATACTGCTGTTGGTTTAAATACACATAGATAGATAGATAGGTGATAGGTAAATAGATTGATGGATGGGTGGATGGATGGATGGATGGATGGATGGATAGGTAGGTAGGTAGATAGATAGAGAGAGAGAGATTACACTGAGAGTCCAGAAACCCACATTCTGGGCCAGCCTTATATGGACCCTGATCAGGTGCATTCTTTGACCCCTTGAGAGGTCCAGTGATCTCATTTTTGAAATAAGGTGGTGGGTAGGAGCCACCGTAAAGCCCCTGTAAGCCCTGAACTCATGGCCCTGCTTTCCAGCAGGCGACGGTTCTGCAGTGAATTTGGGCCTTCCTCTGTGCATAGGGCAAGACGGATGGGGCTGTTAGTAGGGTTTTTCGGAATAACTATATGCCAGTGGTAGCAGGTCACACTAATTTTTCTTGGTATTCAATTAAAGGGATCTTTTTGTTCTTTGAATTTGTCACCTATAATGCAGTCCATTTTAAAACAGAACTTCTTGGTTGCCTTCTCTGAACTTGAAGCAGATTGTTGATCCTTTTCTGTTTCTGTAACTTTTGCCCCCTGTTCTGAATCGCGTCCACACCTCCACAGCCCCCAGCGCCCATGAACTAGTATCTTTGCTTCTTTGTCCCTGGCGGTGGCACTGGAGTGGAGCTGGAGTGGAAAGTCAAACTGTAGGAGGTTAGCTGTGAAGTAAAGCAATGAAGAGGAAAACAATACAATGTAAACATGTGGGTTGATTTTCAACGTTGTGTTTTTATTGCATTCCTACTTTTCCATAAAGTAATTCCTTCCAAGCTTGGCCACATTTTTCAGAGCCCAGATGTGTGAGGCTGTGTTGATTTGCATTATTATGCTTTACATATATGTATCATGCTGCATATCCAGCCTGCTAACAGAGACACTCGAATGCACAGATATGAATGACAGATTTTCGCCTGTGCGTATGCTCTCTTTCCAATAAACAACAGCTTTTCAAACTGTAGACTTTTGAGGCTCCCTAACAAAGTTTTGTTTGAGAACTAGTGGAGACTATCTCTCTAATGCTGTAATTATAATTTTATCCTAGAAATTTATATGCTCTGCTTGCCGATTTCAAATTGTGGAGGAAAACTTCAGTGACTGCTGTTAGCCCTTTCATGCCATTTGTGTTTTGGATGTGTTTAAATGTCATTGTCACTGCTGTTAACTGGCCTTCTCTTTGTAAGCTTGTATTTGCCAGAACCCATTTAGAAGGAGGTTTTCATTCTTTATGAAAATCAGTTTTGAACCAGAATTTACAGACCATATTTTCCTTGGTTACAGTGCTGGCTTGCTCTGAAGCGCCAGTTCTCTGCCACTGTCTAATGGAAGAGCGACCAGCCATGGTGTGACAAGACACAACGTGGGTTAATAGCCAGGAGAAAAATTAAACACCATCCAGTTTAATAGTTTTTGCATAAACATGCTGCTAACTACTGACTCTAAATTTGGCAGCGATTTTTCTAGTAAATATAATTTCACACCAGAAACTATAGTGTAAAGTAGAACATCATCCAAATAAAGGAGAAGCAATGCATTGCTGTACAGCCCTGGCCGCCTCCGACCCATGGGTTTTGGCATGCTTTAAGAGAAGTAAGAGTTAAATTAATTCTCAAAGAATTGAGAATGTTCTTCCTGAACAAGACCAGGCAGCTTCCCACATCAAACAGAGAGGCAGGCTTTTTGCATTTTTAGTTGATTTCCTATACTTACAGAATTTTCACATTGCTTTCCTTTCTTGGTTTACACACCGTAATTCTTTCCTTTCAAGATGTGTAACTTCCAAACTCACCAAATTGTATACATTAAATGTGTGCAATTTTTGTATTCAAGTCTACCTCAATGGAGCTGGTAGTAATTTTTTAATGCCTAAGATATCTGTTTAACTGGTGCTAGAGGCAGTTGAATTCTAACAAGCACTTTCAAAAAAAAGATTTGTTTTCTGCACAAAACTAATCATCTAGCCACTAATTCAGAGAGGTCCTGTGTACATGCCTTTTGCAGCAATCCAAGCTTGCTTTGCAGACCAACTAGTATAGACACAGCGCCTCCT
>NW_006779033.1:2801943-2809031 GCF_000442215.2 Lipotes vexillifer | reverse complement strand
CTTTCCCTGCACGTCCTCTCTTTGTTTCTATAAATTAAGCTTATCTGCCATTAAAGACATTCTAATTATTTGTTCGCAATATTTATTTTCCAAAAGTAAAATAAGAACAACATATTTTGGATTGTGGAAGGTGATGATGATAAATAAAAAATCCTGTTTTGTCTTTCTATTTTTTGCATGCAGGTCTTGTTTCATAAATATTTACAATTAGGCCTGAAGCAAATTCATTGTCTGAGAAAATTTGGGGGGGGGAAGATTTTAACAAATAAGAAAATAAGAGCTAAAATTCTGAAGAATCTGTCTTTCCTGTTTGTTTTTCAAGCATAATCTAACATTTATTTGTTTTTGCGGTACACGGGCCTCTCATTGTCGTGGCCTCTCCCGTTGCGGAGCACAGGCTCCGGACGCACAGGCTCAGCGGCCATGGCTCACAAGCCCAGCCGCTCCGCGGCATGTGGGATCTTCCCAGACCGGGGCACGAACCCGCGTCCCCTAGCATCGGCAGGCGGGCTCTCAACCACTGCGCCACCAGGGAAGCCCAGCTCTAACATATTTAAATCAGCAAGTTTTGAGCAGAGCCATGTAAAGGACTGGGGTATTGGTTAGGTTTGAGTTAACACAATTATGTAAGCAGAGTTAGGGGTGGAAATAATCCCAGGCACAAGGCTATTGACTCAACTAATCTTGTTACCATGCTAGCCCAGATAAACACTGCTTTAAAAGTGAGCGACCTGTACACTATTAATCTTTGAATTTTTTAATGTGAACTTATTTGTGTAGGAAGAAGTATATATGTTATAATTCACATTATATGCACACACATTCTGTGATCTCGGAGATACAGAAATATAGGCCATTTGTAAGCTTCATACGAGAATACAGTTAAATACACGTTATCACCACCTTTTTCTTTGTAAAAGGACAATAACAAATCAAATGTACTTTGAAACTGTATGCCCATCCTTATTAGGAATCTAATAACTGCATGTTAAACATTTTTAAATTACCATAAATGTTATATATTTCATGACATTTAATGAACCTAAATAACTAACTTAGAATACTGACCTTGCTTATAAAATATGACCAGAGGATGCAGGTAGCTCTTTTATGGAAGCAAAGCTTTCTCCATCCAATGAGATTTCACGTTGTCTTAGCATATAAACAGCAACAGCAAATTAACTTTTACAAACGTGAGAGGCCTCACATTTTTTAAAGAGGGGATCAGAATAGTTCTCATTGCAGAAGCCCTGAATGAACTGCGCTTCGAAGAAGACGAAGCCGGCAGCTTATTTAACGATGACAAAATTAAAAATTTTAGCAACTCTGATATATGAATTTAGGCTGACATCTTTTCAGAATATCTGTAATAGTTATAATAAAATTAATATTGCTAACAGTATTTACAATTAATAGTAGTCTACAATTGCTGAGAAACACTTAGAGACAAAAACCTTCTTTCATGTACAAAATCTGTGGGAGTCTGAGGTGTAAACATCTCCATCCAGTTTTGGAGTTCTTTTCAGGCCATTGTGAACATACTCATATGGAGAGCCGCACGGCCAGTCCAGGGGGCACTGCACCCTGGGGGGCAGGAGGTGCTGGCCACTGGTCCAGAAGACTGAAGCAAGCGCTTGGACCTGCCAGAGACGGTAGCAGCAGGCGTCAACTTCTTATCCCTTTTGCATAAATAATTTGTCTTAGATTCACAGGGGTTGATTATATCCTGTGGCTTTTTATTCCTGAAAATCACACTTTCATAGTGAAGAGAAAAATTGTTAGAAAACCAGAAGAGGCAGCCGCAGGCAGGCGAGGACCCTCAGCTGACAAGTCCTGGTGCCTGGGGGAGAACTGAGTAGGAGGGACGGGGACGCGAGGGCACAGACCAGGGCCCCTTCCCTCCTGCCATGCCCCTCCCTTCCCTCCTGCCATTTCCACTTCCCAACAGAACAAATGCTTCTGAGAGAATTGGAAGGAAGAGCAGCAAGAGACGGCACGGACTTACTGATGCTTCGGCTTTCACCTTGTAAAAGCCACGGGAGGTGGCGGGTGAAGGCAGCCAACCCAAGGGCAGGGCTGTGCCCTGCACAGGGGCCCCACCTCGTCTTCGGGCAAAGACTCACCTGGCAGGTAGGCCAGGGGCTGGCTAAGCTTAGGCCGGCGGTGTGCACCGTGGGTCACTGCCCGCCGCACACACCCACGCATACGTGCACGCACACACGCACACGCACCCACTCCCTCTAAGAAACGGATGAAAACTTAAACCGAGCTTGGAGGTATCAGCCGCTGGGAAGGGCTGCTGGGGTGAGGGGTGGCCCCTGGGGGTCGCAGTCCCACGGACGGCGGGTGTGAGGACCGGGGGCCACCACGGGGGCTGCAGGCTTCTGATGTTCAGACTCCGCTTGTCCTAACCCGCTTCAGTCCACCTGCCTCATCCTGTCCCTCAGTCACAGTTCAAATACTTGTTTTCCTCACAGCTCTTTCATCTTTTCTGTAAATTGAGGCCTTCGGCAGAATTCTCCGTGAAAGGAATGCTGACAGCAACATTCTAACGTTTAAAACATTCTCCGATTGACACACTTGTCTTTTGCGGCTGTGGCCTCCTCATCACAGGAAGGTTGTAAACTGTGCTTTGCTTTCAATGGCTCTTGAGATTGTCTGAGGCCGTGTAACTGGAGAATCGTGTTTGGGAGGGTCTGGGCTCCACTCCCCGACTTGAAGGGAGTGGACGGTCTACACTGGCAGATCCTTGGCCTGGAAGTCTGTTAGGTGCCTTGTTCTCTTAGTTATGCACCGCTTTTTGCCTCTATTACAAGAAAGTGTTCAGAAGAACCAGCTTATTTTCTCAAGAAAAAGAAATCAGGACCTGGTTTATTTTGCCTGTGCTTTGGATAAACTAATCCAAATCAGGTAAGTTGTCAGTTGTATACAGTTGGATGTCAGATGCAGAAAACCGATACATGGATCCAACGAGTCTGTTCTCCAACACTGTCCATGTACCTCATTTGCTGTCCAAGTCGTTAAGTTTCCAGAGAAAGCACAGATGAGAAGATGTTCGTACTCAGGCTTTCGGTTTTCTGTTCTGTGCAGTCAGTCCCTGCAGCAGCCTGTTCCCCTGCAGGTAACGGCCCACCCCCTGTCATGGAAATAATCCTCCAGCCCAGACTTGGCGGTTTTATTAGGAGTAGTTTCGACATTTTAGGAATTAAGTTCTGTTGGGCAGTTCCTAAATTGGGCTGTGAATTATGTCTATGCACAAGTTGTAAAATATACTCTGGAGT
Source organism: Lipotes vexillifer (assembly GCF_000442215.2). Lineage (NCBI taxonomy): Eukaryota > Metazoa > Chordata > Mammalia > Artiodactyla > Lipotidae > Lipotes > Lipotes vexillifer. Next base: position 2,805,750 of record NW_006779033.1, on the reverse strand, counting down.
CATCCTACATCCCTAGCTAAGGAAGCGGCAGCTCCGCCAGACGCAGGGAAGGGCTGGTCACCAGAAGTGGTTTGGTTCTTGTTTGTTCTGTGACGCACATTTCTTTTAAAAAATATTTTGCTATTTCACATCTAGGGAAGAAATCATCAGCCATACTGAAATGTATTGTTAATTCCAGCAAAGTGGAAGTGATACTGGGAAATATTAGAAATATGTAATTTTTATTTTTGACACTTCGTACAAGTATATCTTTCCCCATATCTGTTCTGACTCAACTACAAACGGCGAGTCTCCTAATGGACTGTATCTCAGCTGGCATTTATTTTCCTAAGGTGTAATTTAACATAGCAAGACAGACATAAGAAGAGGCCCACAACTGGAAAAAATGATGTGAATGTGAATAATGCAATATTTCCTTTTATCGTTTTATTAAAGTCAGTGAAGTGAAAAGAAAAATACTACATAAAATATATTTGAATTTACCAAGCCAGTGATGTTCTGCTAGCTTGTTTTCTAAGCTGTTGAGAAGGTCAGAAGAACTGCACTGGATCAAACATTTGACATGGCCATCCAAGGCCAAGTATCTTCTTTATTTAAACTGTAAAATTTTTGTGTTTTTCATGCTTGGTTCTATTACTATGTCTATGTTTTTAATAAACATACACTTACTTTCCTTTAATACCTTTTCTTAAAGCACAAAATTTAATGTGCTTTTTAAGCAAGCGAGCCTCAAAGAATTATTATGAACCTCAATTACATATGTTGAAAAATACTTTTGAAGTTTATGAAGAGCTATGTACACATGAAGTGTTATAACCATTATTATATGCACAGCATTTCTTATAGAGGGTTTCAAATACATAATCAGTAGCACCTGAAAAACTATAATTATGTTATTCAGCTCGCATCTGTATATTCAAAATCAGTACTGCAGCAATATTTACATAGTCCAACAGATTTTGTTTTCCTCTTTAACACCCTTAATTTTAAGACAAAACGTGTGTGGAAAAGAAATCCTATTTATGAATTATAGTGACGCTTTAATAAGTTTGTTCACCTGAGAAGCCAGATACCTTTAGTACTTATTTTTATGGGAAGATATGTGCCATTGTCATTGATTCTTTGACAATTTAGCACTGTTTCCAATTTTTAAAAAGTAACTCAGAATAGCAACTTAATATTATTAATTCTTTGATTAAAATGAACAGATGAAATTTCTTTATTTCCCAAATCATCTGCCCAAACTAGTTCAGACGTTTTTGAACACTTTACTTTCAGATCATAGCCGTGGCAACTTTGCTCCATGAAAAGGTCTCATCAGTGTCCCATTCTGAGGTGAATTGATGTACAGTTAGTGTGCCCATCAGTTACACCAATGGCAGAAATGCATACAAACCAAGGGAAGAAGGGAAGATTTTCTTAATCTCAAGATTAAGAAAATGACCTAGACTCAGCCCAATTTAAGACACGAAACTGGAAATGTATTTGCCCCTCAACTGGCACTTTTTCAGGGAGTTTTATTAAAGTAATTGTCTTTGGTAAATAAGTTTATTTAACATGTGCATATATTTTCAACCATTCTAAATTTTTCTTTTAAAATATTTCACGCAAAATGTATCAGATATTAAAAATTCACTCTCTATATACTGTTATTTCAGAAATGAAAGATGCACACCTTCAGGATGAAATCGAAAGGCAGTTTTAAGGTGTAAACTCTCTAAGCCACGTGTGTAAATTCAATTTTTGCCAAAATTGTGTTTTTACACAACTTCATTGAAATAGAGTCCTCTTTAAATATTAAGCAATACAAAACTTACAGCAGTGGTAGATTATTAGAATAACATGGGATAACATCTTGATAAAATTAAAAGTGCCACTGTTAGCCTTCATATTGCTAAAGAGAAATGCCCGTGCAAACCAGGATGTGATTTGTACAAAACTCCAGAGCTGCTGTGAAGCTTTCTGACATGCACGAATCCAACAGAAAATTCGAGACAGTGCATCTTATGAAGATTTAGACATGGACATTGAATTGCTGAATTTTACCAAATAGTTTTGAATGTTACCTTCTATTTATCTTTCATTTTTTGTGGTAACTGAGCCCATCACCATGTTGTTGTTTTTTTTTCTTTTTAGGGAGAAAGTCAACTTGTCTTTTTAGTTTCCTGAAAAAAACAGGCATTTCTGATGGTTTACATTTAGTCACAATTTATACACGCCATCCTGCAAATCCAAACTGGGTGCAGTCGTCTTTTGCTGATGGGAACTGGCTTTTCTTCTCATTGTCCTAGTTTGAAATTGAAATGCTGCACTGCTGAGAAAATGCCATGAAAATATAACCCACTGCATTCCAGAAAAATAAATAAGCAAGGCCACCCAAATTTTCAATTAGTGCTTGTGCAGAATGCAGGAAATGGCAGGAGATCCGTCCCAGGCGCCCCAGGCAGGGTCGTGCACACAGAGCAGTGGCAAGGAGGGCTGGAAGGGGATGCAGGCACAGTGTGAAGATGGCCCGTCTCCAAGGAAAACTGCAGACCAACGGAGGGATGTGACGCCAGAGGCAGGCGGCGGGCATCACGTCCTGCCCGCGGAGCTGCCAGGCTCCATGATTCGGGGGGTTGGTGGTGAAATAGCACTTGAAAGTTCTTCTAACGTTATATATTTAAAGCCTAAGCTTCCCGAACCTTCTCAGTATCGCCCACATACAGAGTTTTAGCTGCTGGAAACAGAAATACTCCAGACAGTTGGTGAAAAGTATAAAATGCTCATGAGTTAGAAGTGTCAGGCTTAAGGGTGGGTTGTCTCCCACTTGGTGGCATGGCTTGTAGCCAGTGGGTGTGTCATGAGGTAGGGAGACCGGGCGCCTTCCCTCCCCAAAGCAAGGGCCGGTGTCTCCTGAGTACAGATTTCTGAGGGAGGAAAAAAGTTATGCTGTAGGAAGTGCCTTTCCTTAAATGTGTTTTTCTGAAATGCTCAAATCACTGATTTGAAGGTAATACTTGAAAGCCACAAAAGGAAAGCTGGAAAACAAAGGACTCTTCAAGGTTTGTGCGTTCGTACCCGACTCCTGCGTTGTTCCGTCACTTGCTTTCTGTTTCACTTCTCAGATTTCACTACAGCATGTGGAGTTTTACAGCTCATCATGTTGGAGTTAGTTAAGGAAAAAGGAAAAAGGGTCGGTTTTCCAGCTGCCTGATGTTGGTTGAGCTTACAAAACAGCCCCTATTATTCTGATGGATTTTATCTGTGTTGTGGGTCTACTTGTATTTAATTTCAAACCACACAAAGCCTTGATGCAAAGTGAATCTACACATCCGATTTACGCTTACAACCAAGGAGTGCAATGACTGAGGAGTTACTGTGGGCTACAATCCTTAGAACAAGAAGTTAGACTCGCAGGTGACCTCGACAAGCTGCACCGCGGGGCGGGACCGGCAGGGCTGAGCGGAAGACAGTGCCCATCGCTCACTCCAGCTGAAGATAAAATGTGAAACCCAAATCATGCTTTGTAATTATTGAAATAAGAATGCTGTGTATTTGTCGTAAATATAGGAGAGCTTTAAAAAATGATTATTCATCACCTTACAAAAACAGAGTAAATGGGACCCAAGCACGGACTATTTTTCTTCCTGGCGGATTCCTTCTAGCTGAGAGCATTTTCTTGGCAATTCAGCTATTTTGTTAAGTTCGAAAGGCTATCATTTCCTTTTCACGGTAAAATCAGGAATTTCATTTTTGCATAATACTGCAGCGTTTCCTATAATTGAATTCTAATGATTTGGGAGTGTACTCTTTACTTACTTTCCC
>NW_006779033.1:2791467-2801790 GCF_000442215.2 Lipotes vexillifer | reverse complement strand
CTTTACTTGCTTTCCCTACACAAAACACGGAACAGGGAAAAAAAAGAAAGAAACCTCTTTCCATTTGCAATAGTTTCAAAATACATATGCCTTTAGCTTTAGTAAGTTAAGCAGTTTTCAGCCATGGGGAGATCCAGGGCCGAGTCCCGTGGTGACGGAGCTGCCCTCAAGGGGCGTCCCAGGAGCCGGGAATCCCCAGGCTGCGTCGTCGGGCCTGCCCCCCACCCCCACCCCCACCCCCAGGCCCTCTTGTGCCGCGTTTTTGTTTCTTCTCCTTCGTTTCCTCCTCCTCCACCAAGGCGGGGGCCATGAACCTGCTTCCAGGAAATCATCTATTGAATTCCCACTAAAGCGTAAGCTATTCATTAGGTTTAACTTATTTGTTCAGCCAGTGTTCTCACGCACCGCACTTGGTGAGAAAGAGAGAAATGATACTGGCGCTTGTCCTTTGGATAAGATAGCAAAACAGATAACCGTGAGGCAAGGCTTCGGGCTCAACGCAGAGTTGGAAGAGACCTTGACACCACGTGGACCAAACCTCCGACTTTATAGGTGAAAATGTTAAAGTCTAGAACCAGACAATTGGAGGGACTGTATTTCCAGTAAAACTCAGTAGGAACCTGCTCGTCTAGCGTTCTTTCTGGATTGCTTCAATAGCACATCTTTCTCACAGGTTGTGGCGGGTGACATTACTGTTTAGGACAGTCCCTGCCCCTCCTACAGGCTTCCCGTCCCCCTGGGGCCCATCTCGGCCCCGGGCTTCTTTCCATGGTGGAGCAGCAACAGAGGAAGCCTGAAAAGCAGTCATGGGACCTGTCACCTTCTTTCCCTCCTGGAGAATGTCTGCATCATGTCTGCTTCTTCAGCCATCGTCCTGTGGGAGAAAGACTGGGTGGGGCAGAGCCGCGGCCAGGACGGGGTCACCGGACTGAGAGAGAAGCGCTGTTGTCGTCACTCCTGAGGGTTCAGGGTTGTTTGTTTTGGCAGCAGAGCACGGCTCAGCCGACGTGGTGTCGCTACGAAGGCAGCGTGGTTCCCCGCCTTCGGCACAGCTTCACCGTGCTCGGGGGCCCTTCTGTACATCACCGTCCTGATTTTTTGCACTAAGCTCAAAAAGTGGGCTCGTGGAAAGCAGACACCCATGTGCTCCGCTCCAGGGCTCGTGGACGGGCCCACAGGGGCCCAGCAGCAGCAGGGGCCCCCTGCACCACGGGGTGCTCTCCTTTGACCAAGTGTCAGAAGCGTCAGCTGGGCTGCCATGACAGGACGGTCTCACAGGAGAGCTTTCTCTCTCTGGTAACTTCAGGTGGCCTCTGCCTGGGCCACGTGTTCCCGCAGGCAAAAGGCAGAAACACTCGCCATGGCAGGCTAGGGAATTATCTGTTTCTAAGACAGCAGGAGAGCCGGCAACGGAGTGTACTCAGGGGATCCAGAAGGTCCTTTTGGAGGAGGCGGCTTTTCTGCTGGGCTTTGAGGAATGCGCAGGAGCTCAGCATTCAGAGAGCAGGAAATGGCCACTGGCCCCATGAGTCCTCTGTGATGCGGCGCCACGGAGGAAGGCCTGGAGAGCTTCATACAGTGTGTTGCACCTTCCGGAACGAATCTTTGACTCAGAGAGTTAGTAGTTACTACATTGGGGCAAGCGTTCGCTTGTTTCGTTTTTGTTTCGATGGGAGAGGAGGTTCTGAAACGTGATCTCTCCCAGCATTTCGCTGATCGTTTGGCTCGAGTCCTGCACTCGGCTGTTTGCTCTCACTCCTGCGTCCCACCCACCGCTGGGCATCAGCACAGGGCAGCATCTGGCCGAGCTGCGACCCTGAAACCGAGTACAGCTCTTGATACAGGCCCTCAGTGAAGCGCACCCCAGTCCACGCTGTTGGCCTCCCTCGTGCTACCTTACGCTTTATGAAGTGAGGGAGATCCAGGCCCGTATTTAGCACGTAGAAGAAACATCAGAATCATCGTCAAGCGTTCTCCCAACATTTATGATGACTTTTCCTGAACAGCAAGTCAAGCGTCTTCTTTCCTTGAAGGTCACAGCTAAGCCGCACATCTTATTTTATACGTAACTGCGTGCGCCTTTACAAATTCATCGGTGACTAAAATTAAAAAACAAAAACAAAAAACTGGAAAAAGCAATGTCTGATTGTCCTTTGGAACTGACTGACAAACCATGGCTTTATTTCAGCTCAGTGTTTTAAAATGATATTCTCAACGATCTGAATTTCTCGTCCTGTCTCAGCTCCTAGATGGTCTGTGTACGTCCCTGAGTCCAGAGGTAGAGCCTTAGCATCCAGGGAAAGCCAGTCCTTGGAGGGATTGCTCATCTGAGAACATCTGTCTGCTGGCCGGTGCGCAGCTGGTGGGAATTGCCAGGGTAACATGGAAAGAAGGACAAAGACTGTAGTCTAATACAGATTTTCAAGAGGCAACAAATTTACTAGCATAAAAATGGCCAGAGGGCCTCCCTGGTGGCGCAGTGGTTGAGAGTCCGCCTGCCGATGCAGGGGATACAGGTTCGTGCCCCGGTCCGGGAGGATCCCACATGCCACGGAGCCATGGCCGCTGAGCTTGCGCGTCCGGCAAGGGGAGAGGCCACGACAGTGAGAGGCCCACGTATTGCAAAAAAAAAAAAAAAAAAAATGGCCAGAATGATTTACGTAAGCAAAATAGGCACTGCAGAAATCAGGGTCTGTTGCTGCTCTCCTCATCGAAGGCTGTGTGGATAAACATACAGAGACGGAAAATGGGCTTTGGAATGCAAGAGACTTGAGCTGAGGCCCTGGTTCTGCTCGGTGTTGCTTTGGGCAGTGGAACCCCTCCAAGCTTCAGTTTTCTGAGGAGCTGCACGGAGACCACATCTTCTGTTTCCCAGCATCATGGTGTCTGGCACAAAGCAGATGCTCCATAAGGATTTGTCTCCTTCTCTTTTTCCATCATAAGTAAGCACCTACCGTGAACCTGGTAAATACAAAATACTTAACAAGTTCCTTCTTGCGCGAGGCGGTTGGCTCAGGGCACTGTACCCAGTACTTTTTCTTTTCCTGCCCTTCAATCTCCCCCTCCCCGCCCCCGCTGAAAGACAAACCCTAACCAGAGCCTGTTTAGAGGTCATGGCACAGGGCCACCTCCAAGAGAGCGGCCACTCTGAATTTAAATTTGTCACCGTTTCCCTTAGAGGGAATGAGGGAGAAAATGAATTTAATTTAGTATAAAAAATAAACATTTCTGGGTGCTGGAAACGTCTGTGGGGTTTTAGAGCTGTTATCATTAATCAGTCAAGCGTGTTTACCCGGAGTCCTGACGGCTGTGAAGCTGAGCCGCTCGCCCGAGCCCTTCAACGGAGACGCCACTGCGGCCGGGACACAGGGACACATGTGTCCCCAGCCACCACCTGGTGCCCACTGGCTCACGGATGTGGTCCCTTTCCATGGCTCGAGGGGGAGGGACAGCCGGGAGGGTGGCCTGGCCGCAAAGCCCGGCTGCCCTGGGCTTGCCTGCGGGTCTCGACCTGCGGCTAAAGCCTTTCCTCGCGGTTGTGTTTTTAATAGTGTCTCCTAATGCAGTTTCGAGAGGCAGTGTCTTCTGTGAGCTCTCTGTTCCCTGGGTGTAAAAGAGCGTGGTAGTTGCTACCATCAGCTAACCCTCCCTAGGAAGGGGAGCACGGCATTCCGGGGACGGGGCGGGGTTGCTCAGTTGCAGACTTGCAGCGTCCGTCCGTGGTCCAGCACGGGTGGGTGAGGGCTGCAGCGGGAGGGGAGCTCTGATCTTGTCCCGTGGCTGTGCTCCTACCGTGTACAGAAGAAACCTTCCAAGGAAGCTCAGTGCAGAAAATGGGAAGCCTTAAAAATGAGCAGGTTCCCTGCTGAGAACAGAATTTGGCCTCCAGTAGACACATGCGTGTTAGCAAGTATTATTCTCATTATTATTAGTGAGTTCAGCAGCTCGGTGGATTCGGTGCCCATGGCTGCGATGAGAAGGTGGAGGGAAACATCGGGAATTCCGCTTCGGAGGTGTTGCGTGGAAGACGGTCGAGCTGGGCAAAGGCAGAGCTAGAGACATGGATGTGATCTTTAAAGCAGGGGTCATGAAGGAGATTGTGAGCATCGAGAGGCTGGGGAGGGGAGAAGGAGCCAGAAGGAGGGCCCTGTGCGCTGGAGGGAGGTCACACATTTTCTGAGGGAAATGGTGCTTTGAGCCAGAGGCATGTTCAGCTGTGTTGCTTCTCCTTCAGCAGTCGGTGAAGTGGGCTCGAGGCTTGACCGTGGAGTGCGGTGAGTGGCAGTCCCGGCGCTGGGACAAGAGGGGCTCCTGCAAGGTCGGAAGCCCACGTGGCGTGTGTGCAGGGCAGGAGGCGACGAGGTGCAGGTGGCCCAGCGGGGACAGCACCCCAGCTCCGTCCTGCATGCCCTCCCGCCTGGGGTATGCAAGCCTCACTCTTCAAACCCTCAGCCTTCAGTGGGCACTTCTGTAGGGACCACAGTGTCCTCAGCTCCTTCCCAATCTTTACAAGAAGAATTGAGAAGCAGCAGTGATGGTTCAGGTGCTGAAAACGAGTGAAGTCCCCTGACACACTCACCTAAATGATGCAGAAATTGGCTCAGGGATTTGTGGGTGTAATCTGGAAGTTGAGGGATCCTATGTCCTAAAACCAATCTATAGACTGTGCTCTGCAAGCAACAGAAGGTTTTCCTGCCCTTTAAAATGATCATAATATGCTTAATATAGAAAATAAATAAGACGTAAGTAATAGCAACGAAGAGCAACCAGGCGATTCGTATAATTCTGGAAGTCATTCTAGATGACTTCATGATGAAGCTCAATTCCCAATGTGACTGTATTTGGAGATGGGCCTTTAAGGAGGTAATTAAGGTTAAATGAGGTCATAGGGTGGGGCCCTAATCCCCTAGGACTGGTGTCCTTATAGGAAGAGAGACATACGCACCGTAATGACATAGCCACCAGCAAGTCAAGGAGAGAGGGAGGCCTCAGAAGGAAGCAGCCCTACTGACACCCTGGTCTCAGGCTTCCAGCCTGCAGAACTGGGAGAAATGAACGTCGGTTGTTTAAGCTGTGCCGCATCTGTGGAATTTTGTTGCAGCCCCAGCAGAGGAGAACCACTCCCAACCCACTTACCTAGAGAGTCGATTCTACTGCTACAGTATCTCTCGAGCTTATTCACTCTTTGCCTGCCCCTGCGGGGGCCTTGGTTCAGGCACTTAATCTCTTTCCTGGACCATTGAAATCGCCTCCGTGTTGGGCTCACGTCTGCCGTGATCCACTCATCCTTTGTCTGTCTCGGGGACCAGAGCCAGGAATAGAAATGGAGTTGGAGTCTCCCTTTGAGGCCCTCCTGGTGTTGGGGCATGGAGGACGTGGGAGGGGGGGACTCTCACCAGGCCCAGGCCCTGAACACAAGTGGTCTAGCGGGGAGGAAACCAGCACGGCCCGGGACATGCCCGGGAAGGGGCAACTCACAGCACCACTGATGCGTTCGTTGATCTGTTCAGTAAGTAGGCCGCGTCCTGAGTACTTGGCGTGCAAACCCAGTGGTGGCTGAGCAAGAGGAGATCCCTGACTCTGCCGTGCTTACGTTCTGATGGTGGAGACACCACACACAGGAACCGACGAGACGATTCAAGACAGGGAAGGTGCCGTGCACGCTGAGAAAGGTGATGGATGAGGTGGGGGCTGCTTTGACGGGGTGGTCAGAGGGGGAGAGGCATGCAGGGGGAGCAGACGGTGCAGGGGCACAAGGGCGGGCGTGGGGAGACAGGTGTGGAGGTCTGGCGAGCCTGGATGATGCGGTACCTTGTTGGCCATGTGGGGGAGCTGTGTTTCCTTCTGATTGGAGCGGGCAGCCACTGGAGGGTCATGAGCTGGGAGGCCAGAGGGGCCCAGTTCCCCTTAGGAAGTAGGAAGGAAACCCGAGGGACCACTGGATGTGGGCAGAGGAAAACGGTGAGTGCGTTTGACCAGTGCCGGTCCGGCCGATCGTGGGATGGAAGCTGCCCTAAACTAGCGTGTGTTAAAGAGAGCAGGGGAGGGTGAGGACGGAGGAAGAGGGGAATGCGGGCAGGGCAGTGGCGGGGATGGGGTGCAGGAGACGACGTTTGCGATGAGCAGCATATGGGCTTGCTCGCCCCAAGTGGGCTGGACCCCGAGGGACTTGGAGCATAAGTCCTTGGGCCCAAGAAGCTGACGTCGGAGAATTGAAGTTTTCTCCCAATTTTAAATGTTTTAAACCTTTGCAAAGATATAAAGTTTCTGTCTTATTAATTTTTGTAGAGCAGACAATTCATAATTAAAGAAATAGCTTTTGTCTTTCTGCACCGTGAATGTTAAACACTGTCTCTGATAGGGACGTATATAAATGACTTATAAGTATTAACATCAACGTTATAATTTTAAGGAATAACTTAAAGAATTTAATGACTATTCAAATATTGCACTAGAGTTTGCCACAAAGTAAAACCCTCTCCCGGTATTTCTAGTGAATTAAGGAAAAGGTACTTTTGTTTTGGAGGCAGGTGGGCATTAGCAATGGTGCAGCTTTTGGATTTGAAATTTCACATGAAATTCTACTGTGCAGTTCTGAGATGCCTGTTCTCTCCAGCTCCAAAGGAGCTGCCACCAGAGGGAGTCTAAGGGCTCCTCCAGGACAAACGTCGAGCGAAATCTGAAGAAATCTCTGCCCTAGCAGTTACCACTCACTCACCTGTCTCCTAGGTGGCTGATTTGATAGTAACGGTCAAATGCTGAAGCTGGAGAAGCGAAGTTTTCTCCTTATTTAAATATTCCTCTTGTAAAAGCATGTCTGTTATAGAGGTTTCAGTGTTGTTTAACATTTGCAGAGACATGTGCCTTCCTAATGTCTGTAGAGATTTTAAAGTGCAACCAAAATACGAAGTGAAACAATGACATATTCTGAAATAACTCCTCTGTTGTATTATGTTCTTAACCAGCCTTAATAAGAAGTAAAAATATAGGCTTTAACTGCTGTTTCTTTGTGGAATTCAAGCCAAGGAGATCCCCTTCCCCTTCTTAGCAGTCTGTTCCCTGACTTTAAACATTCAATAAGGTCTCAGCCAAGGAATGCACTTTTTCCCCTTTTGATACTTTTCTGTGGTTCCTTATTATCCTTTGCAGAATGTACTGTGGTTCTGTTTACCTCTGCCTGCCGTTTCCAGACCTTTGTGGTTTCCTCTACAGCTGTGGGTCTTTCCCATGTGAAACCACAGGTCAGTCCGGAACCACAGAACTGATCCTGGCAATTAGAATTTTTGCCACTGTCCTGTGGGGTTTTTAGAGCCACAACTGTCTCCATACTTAAATCCAGATCTTAAATGACTACCATCTGATGCCTGAAATAATCACAATTCCTCCAGGGGGCCTGGGTCAGCCTTTCTCAATTTTGTTGCACATTGGTGGGTGCCCCTCTCCAGCTGGAGCTCTCTCGGACAGGAGACCCACGGGAATGAGGATTCCACAGCCTCCGAGCACTCCGGCACCTAGCTGGTCACCCAGGGCCTCGTCTTTGCAGCAGGAAAGTGCCCTGCGTAGGGTCTCCGTCTGAGCAGTGGGTCTCAAACGTGTGTCATCACCCCAGAACCCACCGAGGGCTGGATAAAACCCGGGTGCCGCGCCCCACTCTCAGAGTTTCCGCTTCACTAGGTCTAGGGAGGTTGTTAGGGAAAATAGCGATTCTGCTGCTTGTTAAGGACAGTAAGGAAGACGTCACTCAAGGGGGCACTTCCACAGGCCCTGTAGCTGGGGAGAGAGGTGGGGCTCACTCAGAGCGCCACAAGGAGAGTGCGGGTTCACAGCCAAGGAGCAGGGGGCTGGGGAAGGAGGGTTACTCGGAGGAAACCTCGCGGCGGGGCGGCGGGGCGTGCTGGCTGAACTGACCCCATGGGATCGCCACTGAGGGCGATCGGACAGCCCGGGGGCTCCGGGGGTGAGGAGACCAGTCAGATGGCGGCCATGAGCAGATGTGGGTGGTAGGGCTCTGGCTAAGCCCACCTGACAGGCTTCTTGCTAGAACTGGACAGCACGGAGAACACAGGAGCTGAAGTGAGGGCCCAGCTGAGAAGAGGGCTCGGAGGGCAAAGCTGGTCCAGGAGAGAGTCTCGGTCTCCGTCACGGTCACGGGGGAGAACTTGTTCCAGGTGATGCGGATGCTCTGGGCCCGGGAACCCAGTAGGAGCCCCGCGGGTCTGGGACATTGTGAGCTCCGTGGGGAAGCAGAAATGCACGCGTTGTGGGTTCCTCCGTTCCCCCTGAAAGCGCTGGCATCGCTGTGACACCTTGGGGTGGAGCCCCGCACTGATAGGACAAGAGCCGCCTGTGTGTCAGGGCCCGTGTCAGGCGTGGGGAGGGGGCGTGGAGCCGTCAGATGGGTCGGTCTGCAGTTGAGTGGCCCCTTGTGCTATTAACACTGTTTGCACTATTGGCTACTTGTGCTGTTTGACACAGAAGTGCTTGCTCAACCTCCCCATCCGTCTCTGTGAGGGGCGGGTTTGGCCCTGGCCTTGGAGCCGCCGGCACAGGAGGCAGGAGAATGGCCGCATCACCCCGCATCTGTCTGGGCCGCAGCCCGGGCTCCTGGGCTCTGTGTGGAGGCCGCTCGGCCCTCATTCCCGTATCAGACTCCACTAACGGCCTGGGGTCCTTTCAACCAGCTTATCTGTTTGTTTCAAGGCACCTGGATTCACAGCATCCAAGGCCACGCTCCTCCAGCAGGGGTAAGTGGTCCCTCCCAGGCCAGGCAATGAGAAAGCATGGCGCCGCCCAAACCGAGCGGGACCCTTGGCGGAGCCGGGAGGCTGTCTGACTCCCCTGGGGGGGCAGGCACCCCACGCTCCCTCCCCACCGAGCCCCTTCTCCTCTGGCTCCTCTGCCCGGGTCCCTCCAGCACAGTCGGATCCCGGGAAGTGCAGCACAGTCGGATCCCGGGGTAAGGCCCCTGGGGGCAACGCCCGGTGTGTGCGCTGGGGGCACTAGTGCACACTCCCGCAGCCCCAGGTCTTGGAGAGGAGGGTCTGCGGTGGTTCCTCGGCAGACCCCACTGGAGCTGGCTCCGTCCCCCGAGGGGCAGCCCGCTCAGCTACCCCTGCCCACCTTCCCTCCTTCCCTGTCTCTCCCTCTGCTCCCTCACTGCACCCAAATCTTTTCTCGGGCTCTGCACTGCGGAAGATTCAAAGCTAGAACACAGAGTACTCAGCATCACTCGACTGCAAAATAAGTAGAGTGCAAAATTGACACAACTTGGGGTACACAATAGCACTTAAAGAATTGAGGGAGGAGCTGTAACGATGTAGCAGGCATTCGCTTTTCCTCTTGTGCGGAAAAAAAAAGTAGAACAGTTGCTCTAAATTCTGCAGAAGATTCTCTGCTGTCCCTTTTCCTGCTGCACATTCACACCTCAAACCCTGCACTTTGCCTCAGACCCACCTCGTAGCCGAAGCTCCTGATCAGTGACTTCTGATGAGCCGCTGCCTTTGACAGCGATGCCGCCGTCTCCTTCTGGAAGCTCGCTCCCCCTGTTCTGGACACAGACTCTGTGGCCTCTGCACCTCGTTCTTCCTTGTGTTGCTCGCGTTTCTCAAGTATGGCTTTTCTGTCACTTTGTCTCGTAAATAAAAGCTGCTCCCCCCCACCCCATGTTCCACTTATTTGCGCTGTTTATTCTAGAATGTAAACTAAAAAGCAAACCATTTAAAAATAAATTTCCTTGATTCATATTGTTTTCATTGGTATAGGGATAGACATAGGGTTGGAACAACACGAAAATTCATACTTGACCCCAGACATGCGGAACTTGCAACAGCCCGCCAGGTGCAGAGTGATTAACGTGTCAACTGGTGTGATTTGTCGTCCTTGAACCATGTGTAAATAAATAGTGATCTGTTAGGCACCTAGTAAACTTCATAGAAGATGATTGTATCACGTCATCCTGTGTAAGAGACTGTGGTGACGTGTATTTAATCATGAGAATAATGATGGAAAAAAGTTGACACTCAAGAAATAAGATTTAGATGTCTGAATAAACATAATGTGGTTCTTCTGAAACGTATCTGATATGATAAGTGAATTCATCTTCAATAGAGTTATTTTTATATGAGAAGATTGAAAAACGTGTTTTAGCATAATACTGCCAAGCAGGCTGTCATTTTCGGGCCAGGGATGCCTAGAGTTGACGAGGCATCAAAATACGGGTGTTTTAAAGATAAGAGGGAAGAGTCTCAACCCGGAGATGAAAAAAAAAAACTGGCCCGGGCTTCCCTGGTGGCGCAGTGGTTGAGAGTCCGCCTGCCGGTGCAG
>NW_006779033.1:2786394-2791457 GCF_000442215.2 Lipotes vexillifer | reverse complement strand
TGCGCTTCGCAATGGGAGAGGCCACAACAGTGAGAGGCCAGCGTACCACAAAAAAAAAAAAAAAAAAAAAAAAAAAAAAAAAACAAAACCAACTGGCCCCCATGACCATAAAAGTGCTGACGAAACCCAAAAAGTGTAGACTGAGAGGTTATTGCTTTATTGGAACATGTCTTATTCCAAGGATGTGTTGTTTTAATAATCATCATTTAAAATTTTTGTTCAGAGTTAGCAGAAGCATCCTGCCTTCTCCAGCCGGATCTGTTGCAGGAAGGGCATATTCTTCCTCGCGCAGAAACAGGGCCGCGCATCAGTCACGCTGCCTGCGTCTGTCTCCCCTCCTCCGCCCCCTCCCCCTCTCCACACTCAGCCGTTTGCGTCGCTGGGCTGTGCTCGTCCCTCTTCATGAACATCATGCTTTTCTCTTTCGCGCCTGAGCCCCTCGGCCAAGCGCTTTATGGGCGTCAGGCAGGGAGTGGGAATATCACATAAAACAGATTGGGTTGTGAAAACAGGCAGTTCCCATCTCTCCCAAGACACGCAAATCTCTGAACAACCTCCCGGGAGGAGAGAACCGAGGGCATATTCCAGTTTTATAGCGTGAGGCTCAGGATATCGAACGAAATACAGTTATGACATGATTGAAAATGAAATGCATTTCAGAAAGACTTTAAATGTCCATTGGCGCTGAGATGAGGTTTACTGTATTCATGATTATTCCTTTTGCTCTTTCTCTTCCCATGTGAACCGCATGGCAGAGTGAACCAAAGCACTACTCCTGCTTTCCAAAGGGCTCAGTCAATACATTCAAAGCTGTTGTCATTTTCCTCATCAAAGGTGGCATTGTTGGAGGGAGCATGTATAAACTTTCCTTCCCGCTGAGTAGACCACGTGGAAAAACGCTTATTTTATTTTTTCTTGTAGGAATAAAATTGCAGTCTTTCAACAGAACATGTTGATTATGCCATCTGGCACATAATTTCCATGCTTAAATTAAGCTGAGAAATCAATTCAGCGTTGAAAGATATTATCCGTTTAACATTTTTCACCCCCAAGCAATTCGAGAAAGTAGGGCAAAAATAAGTTGTTTTCATTTCTAAGTATGTGAATGATACAGGTCTTGAATATTTTCTTCCACACAGAGGAAAATTATAATTTATAAGTGGATCTCTGTGATCTACTGGGATTTCTTGTCCTGCAGTTACGCTCGGCTCTGCTGTGCTACTAACCGGAGCCCAGCCTGCAGGTTCCGGTGACGGTCGCAGGGGCAGCTCCAGTGAGTGGATGTGAAATGATCCAGTTCGTGTGAGGACCTGCCCTAAGAGTCATTCACATTTTGTTCAGACTGTTCTTAGTTAGGCAGTTTGTGAGTCCGGGTTGTTGCCAAAAGTAAAGCACGATAAACAGTATAATACGCAAATAAGGGCTATTAGTGAAGCTAAGTAACTAACGGGTGGTGGAAACTCAAAATGAAAGGAGTGAAAATGGCCACTTTCTACCTGGGGATGGAGGGTCCTTCATCAGGATCTCCTGAGGATGTAAGTCACTGCCCAGGCACCTGAGAACTTCCCAGCCAAGAGCTGAAGCCACAGTAACCTTTGCCCAGTGCCCTGAGCGGTGGAACTGGGCAGCCCAAACAGTTGCCACAAACTGCCAGGAAGAAAGAGCTTTGAAACTGAAGGTGTAGATTCATATGGTAGAAAAATGGGGAAAAGGTAACAATTGGTTAGAATTTCCTCTTTCATTTCTTTGAGTGATCTTAAAAAGTCATCTATAAATAATGGTTAAACTTTAAGTTTTGCTGCTTAGATAAAGAATAATTTTTTTAATTAAGAAAGAAAGAATGGGAAGTTCACATTTATGGGGGGGGAGAGTTCTACAGCTTTAACCATCTGGTGTCACCCTGTCCTTAGTCTTTGACTCCCACCTGCCTGTCGCGGTTAGGGTGCACCTGCCCACTGCCCAGGGGCCCCAGGAGAACAGAAGGTTTAAGTGTGTTCACACCAAAGGGAACTTATGAAGACGCTGCAAGTGGGCAAATGGAGTTTTTCAGGAAGTCTAGAGTCTAGCTCCAGTTCAGCGATAGATTCACAGTCTATCTGGAAAACAGATACTGAAAATTTTGCTACAGGGACTTTGCTAATAATAGTTCCAATGGCCCTTGACATTACTGTGAAGTAACTGGCTGTGAGCTAACGCAGCCCAGGGACACTGACCGGGGCGGGAGCCAGGGTTTGGAGCTGAGGTGGGAGTCCTGGGTCTGCTGTCTACTGGGCACACGTGCCAGGGAGAAGCTCTCTCACTGTGGTCCTGATTTAAAATCACGGGGAATTTCTTGCATTTATAAAAACAAGGGCAGCGTGTCCAGGAGTCTGGCCGGGGAGGTTCTCAGGCGGTGCTCCGTGCGTGATTGAGCCTGAGGCACGAGGACCAAGGAGCAGGCAGACAGAAGCCCCTTCCCGCCTGCGCTCCCGGCGAGGTCTTTGCGCTGCCTTACATTCCTCCCGGACACAGTCTGTACGTCGTGGGAACTGGACGCCAGTCTTTTGGCCCTCGGCTATCAAGAGAGACGGAGATGGAGAGTCAGAGACAGAGAGACACAAAGACAGAGAGACAGAGAGAGATGGAGAGAGAGGGGTGCCAGGCAAGAAGCTAGAAGAGACATAGGAGCATCGGCAAGGGCAAGCACGACGCAGCGTTCCGGCTAGAAAAGCTCCAGCAGAGGCCACGTTCTGGAAGGACTGGCCCAGAAGTGCGCCTCGGAAAGAGTTTCTCTGCTTGATGCCTTCGCTTTGGGAGGCTTGTAGCAGTGGATCAGGTCCCACATGTGGAAAGAAGAAAGCAAGTGATGGAGTGATGCAAGCTGGGGGCTTAGAAGCCAGACCGCCTTCCTGCCCTCGTGCAGGGTCAGGGTCGGTGGAGCCGCCGGGGGCTCCTCCAGTTTTCCCGTTTGCTCAAGAAATTCACGTAAACGTGGATTCAAAGACTATTAAGTTCAAACTCATCTGGTTCACCGCTTTGCCATGTTTCGCAGCCCAGCAATGTCTCCCAGCTCGCCGACCCGTTTGTCAGCTGCCACCAAACTCTCCGAGTTACAAAGAGTGATCGAAATGAATTGCCCACCTTTTCAAGGCTAGGAAAAGGCATGAGTCAAAGAAATTCTAATAAAATTCTGACTCTCGTACAACTTGAACTTTCTACCTTTGCAATATGAAATGCATGTTTTATACACAATTTCCATGGCCATTTATAGGTGTTAGATCAGAAGCAGGAATTGGGACAGACAGGGAATTATCTAATAGAACAGCTACACGGTTCAAACAGAGTTTGTTTCCTTTTTATATTATCATCTGGGTGTCTGCGAAATTTCATGCAAATCAATCTCAATTTACCACGTGTTTTGGGTCTTTCATAAAATGTTCTGACTATGGTATTTCTACATTTTAGCTGTAAAATTCTCCATAAATGGGGGCACTTATTACATTTTTTAATATGTGGAATGATTCAGTTAGTACAGAATCCAGAAGAAATACTTACCCCAGGTAGAGAAATGAGCTTTTCACCAATTCCCAAGAGAATTGCTAACAGATTCGGGGGAAGGCAGTGTCGGAAGGTGCTGCCCCTCATAACTCCCTAGTATATTTTTCTACCACAGTTGAGGTTACCTGTGGCCCAGCTCTGCAGATCGACAGGTTGTCAAACTGAGTGAGCACTTTGCAGGAGCACTCAGGGAAGTTTGGGCTGAACTGAAAAGTGTTGTTGGTCACCTTGGTCACCCATTCCCGAGTTTCAGTGAGCCTGGACTTGGCTGTCCTGAGATTCACCCAATCACATTCATTTTGGAGGCTGGTGAGGAGAGGCCGCCACAGTTTACGGTTAGAAGAAAATACAGTATGAAGCTGGGAGGTTATTCTCAGATGGGGGTTGATTAGGCCGGTCAAGTAAGTATCAAGTTAGGAAAGCACAGCAAAGCCCAGCATTTGGTGTTACTTAGGGAAAGTTTGAAAAGTCAGAGGGCTCTTCAATTTTAGTTGGAAGAATTGGGGGCAGCACAGATATTCTGCAGAAGGCCTCCTCAAGGGGTCTTTTAAGCGTGTGTGTGTGTGTGTGTGTGTGTGTGTGTGTGTGTGCAGGCCTTTGTTCTCACAGGAGAATCATCCTGCAGACCACCCGCCTGTCTCAAGCAGGCAAGCACGTCGTGGTCCCATCTTCCAGGAGGGAGGGGAACATCGTGGGGCTTCTGCTCTGTTGCTGACCTGGGAGGAGCAGCTCAGCGTGGGGATGTTTGGATTTAGTATGCTCAAACTCATTTCTTTTCCACATTCCAAGAGGATTTCTTCCCTGAAAAACAGGGGGCACAGGAAAGCAAGTTCCAGTGTTTTTATTCAAACATAATCCCCAATATCCTTTCTGCACACTCCCCAAAAGGACTGTTGTTTTTAAAAGGAAAATATCAGTTAAGACATACCGTGTCAGTAAAGGGACCTTTAAAGAGTCATTGGGCCTCTTGGCAGGACCACACTCAAAGCAGAGATCACAATCTATCCCTTTCTTGAAACTCTCCAAGGTGGTTTTGAAATAGTTAATAATAATAAACGCAATAAGGGAAGCCAGGTGGCCCGGCAGGTGTCAGCCGATGTGTGTTCTGAGAACCGAGGGTTACGTCCCTTTCAGAACACGTGCTTCTGTTCATTGCTCGGAGGCGGCTGGGGCACTTGGGTCAGCTTTACCCACCGCACTCACACTCTTGGAGGCGGAGGAGGATTCTGGTCGTCCCAGCTGTGATTTCACCTGTGGGAGCACAGGAGCAAAAGCCTCCTGGGACTTTGAAGCCCTGGAATTATTTGGAAAACACCCCCTATATTTGGAAAGCATTACTGCTGTTTATTAAATGCCCAATTAAAAACAAAACGTGGCTCTTCTTAAGGGTGATAACAGCAGCAGGTAAAAATGAGCGTGCAGTCCGCGTGGGGCTGGTTATCGGCGCCGTGGGAAGGGCAGGGCTGGGTCCCATGTTGCTCACGGACACTGGGGCAGTCCTTGCTTGTTATCCGGCAGGAATGAGC
>NW_006779033.1:2784249-2786378 GCF_000442215.2 Lipotes vexillifer | reverse complement strand
AGGAATGCGCTGAGCAGGGCCATACCCATCTCGCTGATACCACTGGGGACCCTGTGAGACCGCTCTCGGCATCCTTGTTATCCAGACAAAGAAGGAGAAACCTGCAAAAGATGTGCCAGGCAGGAACTCGGGCAGCGGGCCGGACCCCAGGCAGCCTGACTTCCCAGCCTGTGGTGGGGCCTCCCGACGGCCGGACCCAGGAACCCTGTGACATGCGTCCACACAGAACGTGGAGGAGCCGTAAACCTCCCCTAGTAGTCGTGTGTTCATTTTGATGTGTCTCAGAGAGAAGAATAAAGCTAGCTGGCTCATCCATCCGCTTCCCCGCCCCCATCACTGTGGGAACCCTGAGTGGTGCCCAGAGCTGCTCCCCAAGGTCTGTTCTTCCTGCAGGAGCCCCAGTGATGATGATGACGGAACCCCCCCAGTTACCCACAGAGGAAACCCGAGCTCCTCCCCGGGGCCTGTGAGGCCCCCCGCCTGGCCCCTGATCCCAGTCCCCAGGCTCTGCCCCCGACTCTGTCCAAGACCCCACCTCCGCTGTCCCCTGGGAGCATCTTCCCTCGTCTCCCACTCAGAGGCCGCCTGGGCTCGCACTCGGGTCTCCACTGAGATGTCCCCCCTTCAGAGGCTCACTCACCCCACTTCTCTTTTCCCCTCACCTTCCTTTAGTTTTCTTTTTCTCACGCAGCTGACATGGTGTTTCTGGAACACCCTGTAAGTATTTGTTTACTGACTCTCCCCTCCACCAGAATGTAACCTCCCCAAGAGGGGGTCTTGGTCCCCCTTCATCACAGCTATATTTCCAGCTCCCAAAAATGTGTCACAAGGTACACACTCAATAAATATTTGTTAGATGGAAGCATGAACCAAACCAATGGTTTGGTAGCTACTGTTACTTGGAATGAAGGTAAAGGTGGGTTTGTAAAGAAAATTATTCAGGAAATTTAAAGCGTGTCATAGAAGTGAAGACGTGAAAGCAGAGCGAGAAAATGTGCCTAAAGGTTGGACGACACCGGGTACGCCGCGTTCCACATGATCCGCTGATGCGAGAATATGTGCCTAACGGTTGGACGACACCGGGCACGCCGCGTTCCACATGATCCGCTGAAAACGAGGCTTCTCCATTTTCTGTCAACTCTAAGTAATGAATAAGATTCATAGATAAAATTATCCCCACCAGTTAAAGACCTGCACCTGCCTACGCAGATGACTAGATTTCTGTAGAAGGCCAGGTTTGCATCTGGACTTCGAGTGACTGACTAGCATTATTAAATCGGTGGAGAAATCGTGTTATACTCCCTTCGGAATTCCCCAGGACAGGTGACGATAAAAGACTGGCAGATGAATAAATAAATTTCCATCTGCCTTAAAGACGGAGCGGTGGCTACTTGGTGACATCTTTCTGTTTCCATTGTGGGCAAATGCCACCTGACTTCAGTCTACAAATCAGGTCAGTTGTGCTGAATTAATAGACGGAACCAGTTAGAAACCAGTGTGCTGATTATCCTATTCCTACTCATTTTCCTGTTGAGCCAGCCATGGAAAGTGGACTGAAGCCAGAGCGCAGGGAAAGCCTTTTCAGCCTGAAACAGCCCACACGGCTCTATTTCTCCAGAAGGAGTACATGGAGGAGACGCATGCAAATTACCATTTCGTTCTCACGCTGAGATTCCTCTAGGATTTTACAATTGAGCGTGTAAGGAAAGGACTGACTCTGTCGGGCTTTGAGCTGCTTTGCGAGCATGAGCTGCCTGGGGCGGGGGCTCCGGTCCTGGTGGGTCTGTCGCCGTCACTCAGGGCTCGTGGTCACCGTGGCAGGACTCAGCCCTTTCAGCCCCGATCCTAGCCGCTTTCATCGTTCCTGTAGTGAACATGCACCACTGAAAATACCAGTAATTAAATCTCTCACCAGGAGAAATGAGCAGATCCGGAAGGTTTAAGAATGAGGAGAAGGGCTGCCCTGGTGGCGCAGTGGTTGGGAGTCCGCCTGCCGATGCAGGGGACACGGGTTCGTGCCCCGGTCCGGGAAGATCCCACGTGCCGCGGAGCGGCTGGGCCCGTGAGCCATGGCCGCTGAGCCTGCGCGTCCGGAGCCTGTGCTCCGCAACGGGAGAGGCCACAGCGGT
>NW_006779033.1:2783730-2784178 GCF_000442215.2 Lipotes vexillifer | reverse complement strand
GAATGAGGAGAAAAACACGGCGTGCAAAGTCCCCGAGAAAGGCAGCGGCTGACTGACTGCAGGCTCATTCCCCGCACAGGGCTCCTGCCGGGGGAGCTGGCGTTGGAACATTGTGTGGAGAGTTATGGCAAAACCTACTGGAAATAAAGGATGTTTCTATAATGTTCATTGGGTTCGAAAAGTGGGCAAAGAGAGAAAAATCTCTGGTGCGTGTGCTCTGCTCTGCAATCCTGATTTGGCCGTGAGGCTCAGAGCCCAGAGGATTTCTGCCCCGGGAGACTCTGCCGACCTCGGTGACTGAAGACCCAGCCTCTCCCGAAGGAAGGTCCGTAGGTGGGAGTCTTCCTCTCGCCCTTATTTGAAACAAGTGAACGTGGGTGGCTGCCTTCCATTCATTCACTCGGAAATATTTGCTTTCCGTCTGCTAAGTATTCAGCCCTCCCTCCCC
>NW_006779033.1:2769209-2782802 GCF_000442215.2 Lipotes vexillifer | reverse complement strand
CCCCCCGGTGCTGGGGACACAGCAGGAACAAAAGGACAAAAATCCCTGCACCCACAGGGCTTACACTCTAGCGGGGAAGGCAGACAATAAAAACACTTAAAAAGTGTGAGTGTGTAAGACGATAGATGTGACAAAGACTGTGGAGGAATAAAGGGGTGAGGACTTTAAGCCAAAGACTGTAAGAAGAGACAAAAAAGTAATTATATGACAATAAAGGGTCAATCCAACAAGAGGATGTAACGTTTGTAAATATTCATGCACCCAACATAGAAGCACCTAGATAGGTAAAGCAAGTGTTAACAGCCCTGAGGAGAGACTTCTAGGGAGGGGTGGGTACAAGGGCACAGCCCTTCAGCCTTAAGGTGAGACTGTCTGAGGATCTCATGTAAAACATGGTGACAAAACCGTAATGTATAGAGGAAGTTTGCTGAGAGAGTAGCACCTATATAGTCTCACGAAGGAGAAAGAGCAAGAGAAGAAAAGAAAAAAAGACGAGTGTGAAGTGTGTGAGGTGACGGATGTGTTAATTAACTCGATGGGGCAAATCCGTTCACGACGTACATATAATTAAATCACTATGATGAGTGCTTTAAAGGTCTTACAGTTTTATTTGTCAACTGAGTCCATAAAGCTGAAATAAAGAAGAAAAGGAAGGGGAAGAAGGAACGGGGCAGGGAATGCTGGCGGAGGGGCTCACGGAAAGAGATGACATTTGAGGAGAGACCCAGAGACCTGAACAGAAGCCACGTGGGCTTCTGGCTGGAGACGCTTCTGCGGAAGGAACAGCAGGTGCAGAGGTGCTGGGGCTGGAATGCCCTGTGCGCGTGGGGTGTAACCAGGCAGCTGACGTGACCGGCCTGGACTCCTGCCTCTAAAGGCAGTGCTGGGAGAGGGGCATTTGCTCTTGGCCTACAGCTGTCCTCAGGATGCTAGGTCTGAAGGCTAGGGCCGTATTTCAAGTGAATCTAGTTAAAATTGCAAATCGCAACATCTCCTTTGATTTCTTCAAGTACTTAACAGAGAAAATATTAACTTTAATATTTCAACAGCTGGTATTTTCTATAAGTGGTTTGTGGGCTGTCAGAAACATCTCTCCATTAATAAAGCATTATTTGGGTATAATATAAATTAAGGAAATTGATTCTTTAAAAACATAACACAAAGTTTTTGACTTTTGAGTGAATGTTGGCCTCCTCAGGGTTGTTGTTTGGGAAGCTGGACACATATTCTGGTGAGTGGCCAGTCCTCAAAATGCATTGCATTTCCTATTTGGGACTGTTTTCAAATATTGGAAAATTAAAATAAAACCTTATTTTTGGTCATTCTTTGTTTGGGGTGTATGAATTTGATTTTTGAAAACTTGCAAGTCATTCTCAGCAATCCTGGTGATTACAGAGGGTCATCTGTTACAATCTGACAGCAAAATGAGGAGTATAGTGGATTTGGTGACAGAGTTGAGCTTCAGCTAATTGGACAAACCAAGGTTTGGTATTCCTCTGGTTCGCCAAATGCAGGATAAAGCAGAGGAGGTGGGTTATTGCAAAACTGTTATAAAAGCATGTCTTCTGGGGTGACCGTATATTCACAGGTATTTTAACGTATTAGCTGTGCTTTTTGTGGGCAACAAAGGTCATTTTCTAAATTGAAATCGCCCTTGATATTTTGACATGGATTTGACTTTAGCAAAGTTATTTCACATCAAACTAAAACAACCTGATGGAAAGAATGCGTGTATAATTTGGGCAATAAAAAGAAAGTGAGTCCCTGGGTACCCACCACTAAGGTAAGAGTCAAGTGTCCACGTGCGGTGGGGTCTCCTCTGTTCCTGTGTTTCTCCCGTCCCCAACCTCCTGACCCGAGCAACCCCCTCCTCCAGCGCTCTTCTAGTCTCCTGGCTTTCTCTCTCTCCCCCAGGGTACAGTCCACTGAGACCCAGAATCGAGGCACCAGGACTGAGTGCAGACCCAAAGGCCCCCTGGGCTTCAGAGCCTGCTTCTGTCCGCGGATAAGGGGCCCTGCCCTCTGCCAAGCAGGCAGGCGTGCATCCCCCGAGCCCCTCCCACTTCCCTGATACCGCCTGCTCTCTTAGGACTGGTTTCTGCAGACACCCAGTCGACCGGGTCTTATATTAGACTTACACTTTAAGAATAATAACTAGTTCTAAAAGATGATCTTGCAATAACTTCGGCTTCTTTTTATTCGATGCACACTTTTTGGATTACGGGACTCCAATAATTTCATGATGGAGGAAAAACAAGCTTCAGGGCACTGACATCAGTTGAATGCTCTGTAACAAGGGAAAACAGTGGTTTTTAAAGAAAAATCCTAGAATGTGGCGTGAGGGGAATAAGAGCAAGTAGCATTTAAGTGCCACTAAGGTCGAATCATTTCAAAAGTAATACGTTTCTTCCTAGGACTGATTTAGTGACAGCATCAAAGCAAGATACCTAATCATTTGGTTTTCCTGATGCATCAAATTAGAGTCTAGGAACGTTCCTAGTGGGAAGGTCCTGTACTCACTTCATGTTAGAGCTCTAGCAGTTTTCAAATACGTCACCAGCTTACAAAGCTTCGCTGATGGAGAACATGCTTCTTACATGGGCGGAGACTTAAGCCTGGGGAAGTGAGTCAATTCACAGAGTTCTATCACTGTGTTCGAAGTTCTGGCAGAAGGGCATTGAGTGCTGCCTTCAGTTAGAATTCGTTTGACAAGATGTAGGGCAGTCAAGCTAAGTTCTTGATTTAAAATTGTAATTTGCAAAGAAATGACCTAACAAAGTATTTACCCCACATCAGCATGTAGAAACCAGGTGCGGAGAAAAGCGTAGTAACCGCCATGAGTATGTGGAAGCAGGGAAATGCTTGGCTTCTGGAGCACGGCTCATGGGGCTTTTGCTTTCACTAATTAATTCCTTACCTACATATAAGCTGGCCGATTGTTGTGAATTCCTCATTTAATTTTTAGTGAACTCCTCTATATCCTGAACATTTTTTCAACGTTTTTCCTAACTCTTCATCTGAAGCCTGGCTTTCCCTCCGTGGTGCTTCCCCCGCAAACCCTCCCAAAAGGGGGCTGGCCCTTCTCTTCCCCCAGGCTCTTTCTTTGTCTACATCTCTCCTGTTTTCATTTCAGGGGACTGTCAGGGCATCTCTCCTTCCATATGTGCCTTGTTCACTTCTCCAACTTTCACACTGTCAGAACTGACGCCCTGGGCACACCCCCACCCCGACAGCTAGGCAACTTGTCTTCCTCCCTGACCTCTTGTTACCGAACTGAACTTGGGTCTTCTCAACTGGCAAAGCTGCTCTACAGACACGGGGTTGTGGAGAAGGCAAGCCCAGCATTAACTGCACGGTTGCCAGCAAGGAGAATGGGCAGCGCGTGCTCAAAAGACCAGAACTTCCTGAGGGCTGTCAGGGAAAGGATTTTAAAGACAGGGTGAGGGAGCGGGTTTCGGGGAGTGGGACCAGCTCATGGACCTTATTCTGCTTGGCTGGTGCTGAGGTGACAGGGTGGTATTTCAGAAGTCAGCATCATCAACCTTCTGGTCCCAACCCATCTGGGGTCTACAGGCTTGTGGTCAGCAGTTTCCATCTGGTGGGAGTCTGGTTTCTGTAAAACAAGTTAGGGATGAGCGTCAGACATTGTGCCCTGTGCCCTTCACGGAGGAGCTAAGGGTCCTAGGACTCTGCTGATCTGTCATTTAAACTGTCACCAGTTTCCAGCCCAGCAGCTCTTCTTTGTTTCTACACGTTCACATTTTCCTCATCATTAACTTCTGAGCCAGGCTTTTGAGACTCAGGGGAGGCCTGATGCAAGTCCTTTGAGTTCATGAGATGGAGACCTGGGGGTAGGGCTCTTACACCCAAGAGGGTCCTGAGGGTCCTGCTCCGGTTCACTCCCTGCTGCTGAGACTCAGCCCCATTTCTCAGCCTTCTAAGCCCCAGCCGTCACCTGCACATCGCCCCACAGACACGACCTCACAGTCTCTTAGACCACGTTCCCCTGGCCCCCCCTCCAGCACCTCCTGGCCTATCCTACCTCCCCAGCCCTCAGTAATAGGGAACGAAGGGCACTTGAGTGCATAACGTTCTCTATCGAGATCTTGGTGGTGATTACATAGGTCTATTACGGTACATGTGAGAAGTCATCTAGTTGTGCACTTCATGTGAGGCACACCTCTGCACAAAAGAAAAATTCGGGCTGGTTTGGAAAGAGCCTGGAGTGCGTACGTTCTACGTAGGTGAGAGGTGCCTGTGGAAATGGTAGACGCTGACTTTCATTCTTGCCTCAAAGAGGTTCCACCTCGTTGTGGAAGTTAGCTGTAGAGTTGACCAAAGACAGAGCCAACTTTTTCTCAAAGGAAGTTTGGATTTGCTCATGTATGGGGCGATTATTACTTGAGATCATAGAATTCCATCCATAGGCAACAGAAAATTAAAGGGGCAGGTGTTTACAGGTAGTTGTGTTAACAGTGGATGAGCCCAAGGCTCTGAGGCTCCGGGTACTGTTTTCTA
This sequence comes from Lipotes vexillifer, assembly GCF_000442215.2. Taxonomy (NCBI): domain Eukaryota; kingdom Metazoa; phylum Chordata; class Mammalia; order Artiodactyla; family Lipotidae; genus Lipotes; species Lipotes vexillifer. Next base: position 2,778,284 of record NW_006779033.1, on the reverse strand, counting down.
ATGGGCCTGCTGGGACAGGCGAGCTGCAGAGATATTCCCGTGGACCTGAAGACTGGATTTGGTTGATATGAATGTTATTTTGATTCTAGTGCAGTGAACACTGAGCTTTTCCTTCTCGTGGTAGCTCAGTTTCTGTAGGTCATTTTCTGTTCATGACAGTCAAACTACATCCTGTATACAGTTTAGTTTTACTTTTAAGTGCATTTTATTTTATGATAAATCTTTGAAAATTTATGCTTCACATGTGAACTAGATGGCAGTTATCATTCAGGACATTTAACTATTGAATCTATGCATCCAGCCCCATTGCAGATCTTATGTTTTACACTTTGCTGATTTTCCCAAATTTTCTGAAACAAGCTTCTGTTACTTTTAAATCAGAAGAATAATTCTATATATAATACATATTTATATATTTTAGTTACTGTGTGTATATGTATGTATATATATATATATATATATATATATATACACATATACACACATATATACATATTTGCTCCAGTGAGCCTTCCCGAATTCCATACCCATCTACTGGGGATTCAGCTACAGTGTTTTTTTTGTTGTTTTATAAATTTATTTATTTTATTTATTTATTTTTGTCTGCGTTGGGTCTTCATTGCTGCACTCCGGCTTCCTCTAGTTGCGGTGTGTGGGCTTCTCATTGCGGTGGCTTCTCTTGTTGCGGAGCACGGGCTCTAGGCGTGCAGGATTCAGTAGCTGTAGCCCACGGGCTCTAGAGCGCAGGCTCAGTAGTTGTGGCGCACAGGCTTAGTTGCTCCGCGGCGTGTGGGATCTTCCCAGACCAGGGCTCGAACCCGTGTCCCCTGTACTGGCAGGTGGATTCTTAACCACTGTGCCTCCAGGGAAGCCCTATACAATGTGTTTGTTTTTTGTTTTTGGCAGCGGTGAGCCGCTTCCAGGATCTTAGTTCCCGACCAGGGATTGAACCCGGGTCCTCCACAGTGAAAGTGCAGAGTCCTAACCACAGGACTGCCAGGGAATTCCCTCAGCTTCAATGTTTCTAGACCTCTCTAGAGCTCTCTAGACCTCTCTAGACCTCTCTAGACTACCCTGTCTCAGACCAAACTCCTACTTCTCCCTCGTATCTAAGAGGAGCCCCTTCCTGGAGACAGTGACCCAAACCACCTTCCTCACCTTTCTCGTGCCACCTAACAAGGAGGCCTGCCTGCTCCACCTTTTTAGAATTTCTCCTCCCACTTCACGTCTTCTTTCCTATAGTACTGTCCCTCCAGCCCACCCTCCATAAAGCCATGGGGGTGATCATTCTGAAGCACAAACTCACCAAAAATACCTATGCCTCTTGGATTAAATTCAAAACCCTCAGCATGCCTGGGGACTCGATTACCTGCCTCCTGCTGGTGTGAACCGATCCCCACGCACACCCAGAGCTTACGCTCCGGCTGGCCAGACCTCTCGCAATTGCTTCACCTGCTGGGCTAATCTAACTGTCCTGCCTGTTCTCTTTAATGTTCTCACCGTCCACCCACCGCCATCCACCTACACATCTTTCAAGACTGAAAGTAACCTCCTACTCTGAATAGTTCAGCCCACTCACTTTTCACCAGATAGGCCCTATGGTTTTCAGCGCCTATGCTTGTGATGGACTTAAATGCCTTTATCAATTCTCCTCACATTTCCAGGCCTACCATATTCAAGACGCTCAAGAACCTGGTCTGGGACTGAAGGATTGGGATCGTCCGTTTGGTTCGGGCCATCCTAGCACCTGATATAAGCAGCGCTGCTGATGAGCAGAAGAGTGGGGACCAGATCTTTGGTCACATTGTTATGCCTTGGCTGTGCAGGAATATGCTTTAAAGTAAAGTAAAGCAAACAGGATGCTGAGAAACTGGCCAACTGGAGACTTTCCTGATAGTCATTCTGGATATTTAAGATGAATAAATGCCTTCAGACTTGGGCTTGGATTAAGGGAGTCGGTTTGTCAACTGCTGCCTTATTGTGTGGGCACAGCTGGTGCTAGACATTCGCATTTGATTATATTTGACTTACTCCGATGTCTAAATCTATTTTTTGACAGGGAGACCTAAAAGAAAAAAATTCTGCCTTGGAGATTCTTTGTGAAACATTCAGGGCTATATTCAACTTCTTTCTTCCGCACAAATCAGAATTGTGCCTTTAAATGAATAAGGAGTTCTAAGGTCACCCTCTGTTACACAGTGGGAAGCGGGACTGAGAAGAAAGGAATGTGTCGGAACACAGCGGGCCGACCTGGCCACTTATCCTCTTCCTGTGGCCGAATTACAGCTGCTTTGTGGAGGGCCAATCATATAACAGACAAAATTGAGAGATTTTTACACTAGAACATTCTGCGTAGAGAAAAAAGTCTGCAGCAAACTGACGATTCCATCTGGAAATTAGTTTTGTCATTTGCTGTGGTGTCTTGAGTCCTAATAAACATGTTTTACAAAACATTAAGCTTCTGGCAATGTTATAATGAATGATGATTATATTATGTCTATTTTAAAAATCCTTTTTTCCTTTTTCTATCACAATAATTTGAAATGAATCAAGCAGCTGCCCCATTGTTTGAGAAGCAGCTGTTTCAGGGCTAGATCAACCCCAACTCCAGCAGCTCCCTAGCTTCAATTGCAAGTGACAAAGTCCTCATGTTTAAGTATATTCTGATATGAGTCACACCCAGAGAACTTGGGGAAAAGGAAAAGGGAGAAATAACACAAATAGTCAAGCTTTTTGTTTGTTTGTTTCAACTGCACACGTAAGGTTACTGCCAGAAGGCATGTTCATTTCTCCTGACCGAAAACCTTCATTCAAAGATGTCAATATCATTTAACAGCAAAAGCAATATAATTACTCAATTCAATAAACAGTTAACAAGACACAGACATTTTCAGCTAGAAGAGGACTTACAAGAGTGTACCTTTTAGTAATTTAGTAGTTAATTAGTTTAAAAAAATCTTTTTTTTAACAACATCTGGTGAACAGTCAGTCTCTAATTTCTGAAGTTTGGGAATGAAAAGCCACTGCACAAATTAATTGCTATGAACAGTCTGCCAGTTGTTTACCTTTATGCCAATCTCATCCCCTACCAGACAAATATATTTCAAATGTGTTTAAAAACCAAAACAAAACAGAAAGCAATTTCAGATTTCTGGGTATGATTTAATGCCATTCAGTTTACTAACTGCCCTCCATGGGTTACGATGCCTTCGTGGCTTTGGTAGTAAAATCAGCCATGTTGTACAGAAAAAGGGTGAATGGCGATCCCTTCAATTTGCTGCATCCTCCAGACAGGCCACGCCCAGGAGTGGGGTGGGCAGAAGTGGTGCCGGATCACCTGCCTCACCTCGGCTGGTACCTCCCATGCCCTCTTTTCCCTGTGAGAGGGGTTAGTGTGAACGATCTCATGAACAGATTAGGACAAATCTACCTCTCACAAGAACCAGTGGTCTGTGCCACGCCGTCAATGCCACAACAGTAACGGACAGGATGGCAGTGGGTAGCACCAACATCCTGAAATACTTATATTGTTCCGTAGTTTAATGACTTGACAAAGCCCGTCTCTTTTAAAATTTTTAAGAAGTTTTTACGGCTGAGTTAATTTACATGCCTGGTTTACCCAGACAATATCGGGCTACATTTTGCTTCGAAATGCACGACATCAGTCACTGACATGTAACTGAGGTCAAAACTTGATCTTGGTTGGAGCAACACCTTGTATTGATTAGGTCTCTTTCTTCTAAGAAACACACAGTATGTTCACATTCATAATATGCGTCCTCACAGAAGCCACTTGAATTTTCAAGGATAAGGCATAGCTTCAGTTTATGGATGAGAAAATAAAGATGAAGGACCCATTTCAAGCAGAAAGTTTGTCCTTACTGGGAGGCGCTCTTCAGTGGTAAGAAAGTTGGGCTATAAGTCAAAGGATAGGGTGACCTTCCACAGTTTGCCATCAGCTTTGAGAACCCGGACAGGCCACCTGTTCTCCCACTGCCCTGCCTTCTCCATCTCTGAGCGGAGGTAAGTTCAGTTCATTTTTGTATCTTCAGAACTATAGATTCAGAGTGGCAATGGGTAGCTAGCTATATGATTTCTATAAGAACCCTTTTGAAAAAAGTACAATTTAGACACTGTATGGGAAAAGGTCCTCTAAGAGAGCAAACCTGGGTCTTGTATTTCTGGAGGTGCTGTGGCAGCTGCCTGTCCTGGGAGGCGAGATCCCTCGGGGAAGGGTGGAGTGTCACCACGAGGCTCTGAGTGGGTTCTGCAAAGTGAGGGTAGGCGCACCATGTGTGCATTTGGGGGAAGCAATTGTCACAGGTCTTCTAGGGGAAGAGGCGGCGAGAACTGAGGTCGTCCTCAGGGAAGGGAACTGAGGGAAAGAACAAAGCTGCTTAACGGGAACTTTATTTACCTCCTTTGGGGTGTGTGCAGCCTGATGCTTCATCCACGCGCCCGGGTCCCGAGTGGACAACCCGGTGTCAGCCACGTGGGTCTGGCTGGACTGCCATGAAGCTGAGGAGAGGGGCCGGCACACGGGGTTTCCGGGGAGGTTGCCCCCGGGGGCTTGCTTACACCCAGGTGGCAAATTTGTCAGGGAGGAAGGAACATCTGACCAGAAACCTGCAGATTAGCTGCAAAATGTGTCCCATCACTGCGGCAGAAGGAAAGGTGATTTTTAAAATATTTGCATCATGCATTTAAGTTCTTCATAATTTAGGCTTCGTGAACAGGGACCAAAAGAAACAGTCATGCAGATTCGTCCTCTTGTAGAGCACGGACAAATGTGATGCTTTGATTCTGTCTCCAGTTTAAGTCTAACCAAGTGCGTGGACTTTTCTTAAACAGAAGAGAAAGTGGCTCTGCACGTAGGAGCTGAGGACACAGTTACAGACGAAGAGGTTGACATTTCACTGTAACTTCTGTTACATAGTAAGAGCAGTACAAGTGCTATTAGCCTTTAGTATTATTAGGCCAAAGGCTACTTGTCAAAAACGTGAAATAGGAGATACACATCTTCCAGTCAGAGAGAATTACCTCTTAAACTAAACTCAGAATTGTCCAAGGATTCTGATTTCATTGGCCTGGACATTTTTAGAGCTCCCAGGTGAGAGAATGTGCAAAGTTGAGAACCACTGCCTTCAATAGACCCATAGCTGAATTCTTTCAGTGAGAGAGGGGGAAGAAAGAAAAAATCTATAAGAGATGGAAACAGCTCTACTTGTACAATGTTTTCGCTATGATAGTGCTGCTTGAGGGATGGGGCATTGATAATATTGAACAGGAAATATGACAGTTAAAGTTAGTTTGGGGTGTTAAGTATTTTATTTCCTCTGATTAGTACACACGCGGGTCTTTGGCTGTCTTGTCAGTGGTCCGGTTGGTTTGTCTGTTTTCTAGTTTGGTTCAGGTTCTATCATAGCAGACAAAAGATTCACTCCCCTGGCTGGCAACAACGTAATCAAAGTGCAAATCTATGTTTATTCCACAGGTAAATGATAGAAATCTCTGTGTTACTATTCTAATTGTGTGACATTCTCATAGTTGTGTGGAGGAATCTCACCGTTATTTTAATGTGTGATTCCCTAATCCCTGTGATGCTGAGTATCTTTTCATGTGCTTCTTTGCCATCTGTACATCTTGTTTGGTGAGGTGTCTCTTCAGACCCCATTTTGTAATTGGGGTGTTTGTTTCCTTTTTTCCTATTAATTTTGTCATTTATTTACATAGTTTTTGACAAAATTGTATATATTTAAGGTGCACAACACGACTGATACATATACACAGAGTGAAAGGATTCTTATAGCCCAGCTAATTAACATATTACGTCCTCACATAGACCATGTTTTTGGTGTGATGAGTGCACCTACAATCTACTCTCTCAGCATATCGCCAGCATTCACTGCGTGTTATTTAGCCTCATGCGGTTCACTAGGTCTCTAGACTTGCTCTACATGCTGTAACTTGGTGCCCTTTGACCAGTGTCTGCCCCCTGCCCACCCTGCGAGCCAGCCCGTGGTAACCACCTTCTACTCTCAGCTTCTATGCGTTTGATGTTTGTTTCCTTCTGATTTTTTTTTTTAAATAGTGCATCTTTTATTTTCTATCTTTATTTCTACTTTGAGGTTTATTTAGAAAGCAACCTTTTGAAACCTCACCCTGACAAGACAAAATGTGATCTCTTTTCTTGCCACCCACAGACTTTTATTTATTTATTTATTTGTTTGATTGTTTGTTTTGATTTTTTGGCTGTGTCAGGTTTTAGTTGTGGCACGCGGAATCTTCGTAGAGGCATGCGGGATCTTTTGTTGCGGTGCACGGGCTCCAGGATGTGTGGGCTCTGTACTTTGTGGTGCTTGGGCTCTCTAGTTGAGGCGCACAGGCTCAGGAGTTATGGTGCACAGGCTTAGCTGCCCTGCGGCTAGTGAGATCTTAGTTCCCTGGCCAGGGATTGAACCTGCGTCCCCTGTATTGGAAGGTGGATTCTCTACCACTGGACCACCAAGGAAGTCCCTGTTTTCTTATTACTGAGTTTTAAGAGAAATTTGTATATTTTGTATACCAGTCCTTTATCAGATATGAGTTTTACAAATATTTTCTCCCAGTCTATGCTTTGTCTTCTCAATCTCCTGAGTGTCTTAAGCAGAAGTTATTAGTTTTAATTAAGTTCCACTCACCAACTTTTTCTTTCATGATCCTGCTTTTGGTGTTGTACCTAAAAAGTTATCACCAAACCCAAACTCAAAGTCTCCTAGATTTTCTCCTATGTTATCTACTGGGAGCTTTATAGTTTTGCATTTTCATCAGGTCTGTGACCCATTTTGAGTTAATTATTATGAAGGGTGTGAGGTCTGTGTCTAGATTCAGTGTTTTGCCTGTGGGTCCCAGTTTCTCCAGCACCATGTTTTAGAAAGACTGCCCTTCCTTTATTGAGTCGCCTTCACCCCTTTGCCAAAGGTCAGTTCACTGCGTCTGTGCTGGTCTGTCTCTGGGCTCGCCATGCTGCTCCGCGGATCTATGCGTCTTACTTTTCCACTAGTGCCACACTGTTCTGATCACTGTAGCTTTGTAGAAAGTCTTGAAGTCAGGTAACGCCACTTCTCCAACTTTGTTCTTCCTCAGTATTTTGTTGACTATTCTGGGTCTTTTGTCTCTCCATATAAACTTCAGAATCAGATCGTCGATATCCATAAAATAACTTGCTGAGATTTAGATTGGGATTGCGTTGAACCTATGGGTCAAGTTAGGAAGAACTGACATCTTAATTTTATGTCTTCCTGTCCATGAAGGTAGTATCTCTCCATTTATTTAGATCTTTGATTTCTTTAATCAGTTTTGTTGTTTTCCTTATGTAGATTTTGTACATATTTTGTTAGGTGTATACCTAAGTTTTAATTCTTTGGTGTTAAATGGTGTGTTTTTAATATCAAATTTCAGTTATTTACTGCTGATATCTGAGAAAGCAATTGAATTTTGTGTATTAACCTTGTATCCTGCAACCTTAATATACATGCTTATTAGTGCCAAGAGGTTTTGGTTTTGTTTGTTTGTTTTTTGTCAATTCTTTGGGATTGTCTACATAGATAATGATATTATCTGCAAAAAAAGATAGTTTATTTCTTCCTTCTAAACTTGTAAACCTTTTATTTCCTTTTCTTATTTTATTGCATTAGCTAGGACTTCTAATACAGTGTTCAACAAGAGTGATAAAAGGGCAAATCCTTGCTTGTTCCTAATCTCAGGAGCAAAGCATCTAGTTTCTCATCATTATGTATGATGCTATTAGCTGTGGATTTTTTTATAGATGATCTTTATCAAGTTGAGGCTGCTCCCCTCTATAAATTTTTAATTAGAAAATATCATACAAATAATATACATGAACACATTCTCAGTGCAAAGACCTTAGTAAAGAACCATATATGATAAAACATTTATTTTACCCTCTTGTCATCCCTGGTCTCCATTCCCAGTCATACTTATATTCTCAGAGGTGATGTTAGTAGGTTTATGTATATTATTCCACATAATTTTCTGTGCACACACACGTACACATTTATATCTACTCGGCAGTTTGGAGTTATTGCTTGGTTTTCCTTCTCATGTATGGAATCATGCTATGTGGCAAGAACCTCTGTTGTCTGGCCATTATGTACTAGGCACCATTCCACACATACTCATTCATGCAATCTTCACAGCACGGCCTTTGAAGTAGATGCTATTATTATTCTTATTTTATGGGTAATGAGCAGACAGCAAAGTTGACTAGCCTCTGTTCAACTGAAACTACTCCTTCCAAGGTCAGCTGTGGCCTCCGCACTTACTAAATCCAGTCCTCGTCTTTTTGATCCATCAGCTGGTGATCCCTCCTTCCTCTATGATGTGCATTTACACTTGGCTTCCAAGAAGTCGCTCTTATTCAGTTTTTCTTCTATCACACTGGTCACTCTTTTTCTATCTCCCTTGCTGGTTCCACCCATTATCACTGAGTGAATGAATGTTGGAGACCACAGGGCTCAGACTTCAGTTCTTTCCTCTGTTGATCCACATGTATTCCCTTGGGATCTCATCTAGTCTCTCGACTTTGAAGACCAGCTACGTGCTGACAGCTCCCAAACTTATGCCTCTGGCTCTGAGCACTCTTCCAAATTCACATTTGTAAATCCGGTTGCCTATTCAGTGCATCCAGCTGACATTTAAAAGACAATTGAAACTCAACCAGTCTAACATTGAACTCCTGATATTTTCCCCCTACGGGCTCCACCTATGGTTCCCTCTGAGACTTTCTAAATCTCATGCAAATGTGTCTCATTGGTGGACTCTGCTACATACACCAGATTTCCATGTTCAGGGGAGTACGGGAAATGTTGTTCTTTATTTTATATCCTGTCCAAACAGAAAGGGGGTCAAAGAGGGTTAAACGAGCCATGCCAAGTGTTTACCACTGTCAGTTTACTTATTTATTTTTCAAGCTTATTACCTTTGATTCTGTGATTCCCTGAGCAACTAGGAGTGATCTTGTTTCACATATGATTTCACAATCAACAGTAGAGTTCTTTCTTTTTTTTTTTTTTT
>NW_006779033.1:2763069-2768989 GCF_000442215.2 Lipotes vexillifer | reverse complement strand
CGGGCTCTAGAGCGCAGGCTCAGTAGTTGTGGTGCACGGGCTTAGTTGCTCCACAGCATGTGGGATCTTCCCAGACTAGGGCTTGAACCCATGTCCCCTGCATTGGCAGGCGTATTCTTAACCACTGCACCACCAGGGAAGCCCCAAGAGTAGATTTTTTATCAGGTCTTCTTGTAACCCATCATTATGGTTCAGTAATTTTAATGCTGTATGTAATTGCTGGACAACAGGAGGGGTGTTCCCAAACTGATGTCTGTAGTAGGAGTGTGGACATTCAAAGGGGAAAATGACCTCACTGGTGAAAACTAAGGAGTTTCATGAGATGTCTTCCTGCATGTGTTTTTTTTTGTGTTTTTTTTTGCGGTACGTGGGCCTCTCACTGTTGTGGCCTCTCCCGTTGCGGAGCACAGGCTCCAGACGCGCAGGCTCAGCGGCCATGGCTCACGGGCCCAGCCCTCCGCGGCATGTGGGATCTTCCCGGACCGGGGCACGAACCCATGTCCCCAGCATCGGCAGGCGGACTCTCGACCACTGCACCACCAGGGAAGCCCCACTGCATGTGTTTTAATCCTGGTATCAAATTTGTGCTGTCGGAAGTGCAGGAAATGTGCCCACATCATACTCAGGTTACTACCTGCTGAAGTTGTGTCTAGATCTGCTGGTCGGACTATGACATCCTGCCACTTTGGGTGGGAAGTAGGTTATCATTGCATAGTCTCTAAACATCTGTTCTAGGCTGTAAGTTTTGATACACACTGGATGTTTTTGAAGGGTCTAATTTGACCACAAATTAACAGAGATAATTACTGGGGAGGAAAAGGGGACTTATAAACCAGAAATGTGAAAATATAAAGTGTCATGATGTTTTGAATTTTATATGTATATATATGTGTATCTGTATCTCCGTGTGCATGTGTGTGTGTGTGTGTGTGTGTGTGTGTATACACACGTTTCTGGATTATACATGTGTATGTTAATGTATGTAGGTGTATATGGCAAAGCATGTTTGAGGAAATACACTAAAATGTTGAGAGGATACCTCTGAAGTGGAATTTTATATGATTTTTCTTCTTTACTTCTTTGCATTTTACAAATTATCTAGAGTGAACATGTATTATTTTTGTAACCAGGAGAAATAAAGATTCTTTTTAAAAGTAAAAAAAAAAATCAAGTGTGCTTTCCTATGATATATGTACATGCGTTTTTTTGATGCGGTACAAACGTTATGCATTTGCAGGTTGGGTAGGAATACCTTTGTCTCCCATGTTTTCAATCCATTTACATCTTTAAGCTGTAAGAACTGGGACAAGTAGCTGGTTTTCCTTTATCTCTGAACTTTGATTGGAAAAAGTGATGCTGTTGCCCCTAAAAGTCACATAATAAATAATTTCATCTTAGGCCAACTGAATCTTAAAATAAGTGAAATAGTGACCAATCAAATATGGACAAACAATTTTAAATCTCGGGGTCTCATTACGTTGGGAATGTGCAATGTTTAATTTCATGTGTCAGTTTGGCTCGTACCCAGTTACCTAATTAAATGCCATGAAGAGATTTTGTAGATGTGGTTAACATCTACCATCAGTTTACTTTAAAAAGTAAAATGGAAAACGTAGGTAGGCGTCACCTTATCAGGCAAAGGCTGTTAAGAGCAAAACTGAGGTGTCCCGGAGAATTTATGCAGAAGACTATGGCGCCGACTCCTGCCTGCCAGCCCCACACATGTTGGACCAGCCGAGTCCCACAGCCGTGTGAGACAGTTCCTTCAAAGCAGTCAATCTCTCTCTCTTCTACTTTTCTATCCATCTATCTGTCTAGCTATCATCTACCTACTATCTACCTATCTACCTACCTATCTATAACTAATCTATGCATCTATCATCTATCTATCTATCTAATCTATGTATCTTATCTATCATCTATGTATCTATCTATCTACCCATCTATCTGTCATCCATCTGTCTCTCCTATTGAATGATTCCATTTCTCTAGAGAAGCCTCACTGATACAGATTGTGGTACTGGGAAGAGGGGTTCTACTGTAACAAACATCTAAAACTGTGGAAGTTTCTGCTGTCTTAGGGAATATAGATTGTCATGATCAGAACGTTGCTAGAGATGCGAACCTTAAAGGTACCTCCGGTGAGACTTGAGAAGGAAGTGAGAAAAATGTTATTGGACACTGGAGGTGAGCCTTGTTATATGATGGTAGGGAATTTGGCTGAATTAAGTTCTATGTTGGGTGGAAAGTGATGAACTTGGATATTTAGCTGGGGAGATTTCCAAGCAAGGTGTGACGGAGGGAGTGGCCCGGTTGCTCCTTGCTGTTTACAGTAAAATGCGTGAGGAAGGAGATAAACTGCAGAGGGGACTGGAAAACAAAAAGAACAAGCATTTGATGATTTGGAAAATTCTCAACCTGTCCATATGGCCGAAGATGCCAAGGTGTGCTCTGGAGAAGGGGCTGAGGGTGAGGCTGGACAAGCTTTGGTGGAGAGATTAGGTTTAACCCTTGTGGGTCCCTGAACCATTGCAGCAGGAGTAAGGGACACGGATCGGTTGTTCCAGGAAAAACCCACGGAGGACCCTTGTGTCTGGTGACATTGGAACCTGTGATATCCATGGAAGACCAACCGGATTTATGAGAACGTCATTCCAGCAGGAACACTGCCAGCTTGGACTGGAGTGGACAGACACAGGATGAGGTGAGGGAAGCGTGTCAGGCTTCTGGGCTCCACGGGCAGGAACGCATTGCCCAGAGAGCAGGGCTGATCGGACTTTTCCTGGGGCCTCCATGGGCCTGGAGGTCAAAGCGTGGAGACCCGTGGGATTATTCCCAGGCCTTGAAACCTGGCGGAATTGCCCTGCTGTCGTCTGCACTTGCTCGAGACAAGTGGCCCCCTTGTCCCCCATCTAGGACTAGGAAAGCCTATCCCCTGCCTGCCCCACCTGCGCATTTCGGAAGCAGTTAACTTGTTTTCTAGTTTCACGGGTCCCCAGAGGGAGAGGTATTTTGTCCCAGGAAGGCTCATACCCAGGGCCTCATCCATATCTGGTTTAGACAGTGAGACTGGGACTTTTTGAGCAGATGGTATTTATTTGGAATTTTGGACTTAGAGATGATGCTGAGATAAGACCTTTAGGGAAGTTGGGATGGGTGAATGTAATTTACCCGTGGGATGAACGTACATTTCGGGGCCAGCAGGGGGCCTCTCCAGGGTCAAAGGGCATCCCTCCAAAAGTCATGTCCACCTGGGATCTCAGAACGTGATCCTATTTGGAAATAGGGCCTTTGCAGGTGTCAGTAGTTAAGGTAAGATGTGGTCACACTTGAGTAGGGTGGACCCTAAGTCCAAAACGCCTGGTGTCAGAGGGGACACCGGGTGACCGCAGAGATGGAGAGTCCAGCTTCCAGAATCGCGGGAGAGACAGTGAACACACTGCTGCTGTTTGAAGTTACCCAGCGTGTGACGGTTTGTTCTGGCAGCTGTAGGGAGCTAACCCAGAGTGGTCATGCATTTCCCTACGTCCACAACAGGAAGCAGTAGGAGGAAGGGGGGCTCACCTTGCTTTCTTAGCCCGGGGAGCATGTTCCCCAGCAGGGCCAGTTAAAGGTGAAGTGAAGTGTTGAGGGTGAGACCGTCCAGATGGCCGTCGTAGCCACACGCCGCCCAACTCATGCGCTGATTTGTGCAGCCAAAGCAGCCTGGGGAGGAAACGTGACAGCCTCATCCCGGGAACTCCCGAGATTCCGAGAAACACGTCTTCTCTGGTCATCACTGGTTTTGGCCCCAGAAGAAGAGCACGTTCTTTGCTGGTATTTAAGCTTCTGGTTTTCGTTTTGCTGCTTTTTCTAATGCTAATTGCCTTGACCAAGATTCCCCCTGGGGATTCGCACACGCGAAGCGTGGGCAGCCGCTCGCGGGGCTGGCACCCCGCCCTCAGGCCAGAGTGTTTACTCGGCAACATGCAACTTCCTGTTTCCGAGAAAAAGGATTTAAAAAGGATTTTTAATGGGCTCCCAAGCCTCCTTGAACAGCAAATAGCTTTTAAAAGACAACGCTTTAATGGGATATGGGTACCCAGTTCAAAAACAAAAGTATTGAATATCCCTTTAAATGTACATGGGTTTAAAACACAAGAAGGGAAGAGATTTGGCAGTTTCTTCTGGATTTTACAGAATTCAAAATGCTTGAAAAATCTCTACACATACGCCCAAACACAACGGCAAAGACGACCTGGGGAGATGGCAAGAGTGATGGGTGCAAATCCGAGCAGCTTGTGGGCAGCTGTGCCGGATGGACATGGTTATCTCTCCTGGGACCCCCTCCTCGGAGGGTGAGGGGCACCGAGTGAGCCGGGGCGGAGGGGGAGAAACAGCCGCGTGCACCGCCGACCTGGCTGGTCTCAGTCCTGTGGGGCCACATCTGCTACACACGTTATTTGCTCACGTTTGGAAGATAGTGGACAGCAGATCTTCAGGTCAGCTGTGGATTTTGTGACAGCGAATTAGCATGTTCTTTCGGCAGAAAGTAAGCAAAGCTTAGTGCAAGAGCTGGCTCATCGTAGAGCCTCCCTTTGTGCTGCTCAGTGAAGGGGTGCTGATGAAGCCCAAACAAATAGCTCTGTGCCCTGTAAGCCCGGGGAACGCACTCCTGGGCTGAATCCCCGCGGGCAGTGACAGGTGGGTACCTGGCGGGACCACAGGCTTCTGAGTGTGCAGCAGCCGCTCCTTAGCAACCGGGGTCTTGAACTAACAAGTTACCACCCTGGCTTTAGGACAGAGAAGGAAAAGGTAGATACAGTCAGTTCTGACAAAGCCCAGCCTTGTTAAGTGCCTACTGTGTGCCAGACCACGATGATGTGAAGGAAGCAGGTGAGCCACCGGGACTCCAGGGAGAGCGGGAAGGCGGGGCCTGCTTGTCTCAGTTTGGGCCGCAGGAGCAGATGCTGACATGAGGATTCGAGGACCACGGGTGTATTTAGTGTGATCCCAGGAAGCACGGGCAGAAACGTGGAACACGTGAGACCAGCTACGCGGTGGGTGCCTGCTAGTTCCACCGGGGTTCCAACGGGATGCAGCCTGAGGCTGGTCCACCCAGAGCGAGGGAGACGGGGCAGCGCACCCGCCATGGCCGCTTCGGGAGCACCACCGGCCTGGGGTCCAGCTCTCCCGAGCAGGCGGGGCGGGAGCCGGGGGCTGCTCGGCAGGTGCTGAGGGCCGAGCATGGGGTGAAGGGTGCCCGACAGGTGCAGGAGTTCAGGGGAGGGAGCGCGTCATGGGATGTGGCCAGGGGGACCTTTACGGACAGGGTGGGGATGGAGGGCGCAGAGGGTCAGGGAGGTGGGGGCTTCTCAGGGGCTCCCGAAAGCCTGAGCTGCTGGCGGAAGTTTGACTGAGGTGCATCTGCTCAGGGGTGCCCTGCAGGGCACCCGGCTGGCCGATCATGGGCCGTGTTGCAGGACCGCAGATGTTCAGCGTGAAATTTGAGCAGAGACACGTGAAGAGCTTGGGGGTGGAGACCCTCCTTCTCGCCTCCCAGCATCCACCTCCTCACCGCCCAGAGCAGTAGGTCTTCAGCTGGGTCCACAGCTGGCTGGACACGTGCAGACGTCATCCCAGCCTCTCTGGCAGCCAGGTGTGGCCAGATGCCTAAGTTCTGGCGGAGGTGTGTCGGGGGGTGAAAGGAGGGCGTGGAAGCCCCGTGCCCTGCGGGACAGCTCCCCCGTCCTCTCCCCTCCTCCCTCGTGGCTGGGGTGTGCGCTTGGTGGGGGAGCATCAGACAGATGAAGGTAGCACTTTGGGTAGAGCAGAGAATCAGGGCAGGGGTCCCTGAGCACCTGGAAAGCTTATGGAGCACAAGCACCCGTCAGCCAGGCTACACCTGTGTTCAAAAGTTAGGGCGGTGAGCCCAGCAGGA
>NW_006779033.1:2753877-2763033 GCF_000442215.2 Lipotes vexillifer | reverse complement strand
CCCGAGCAGGAATATTCAGAGCAAGCCTGGGAGGGAGGGAGGCAGGAGGGCCACGCGTGCTTCTCGGCAGTCCTGATTCTGCGGCTGGTGTATCTGTTACGCTGAGCTTTTGCATATGGTTCTGATGCTTAAATCTTCGACTGTTACTCCTTTTAGACCTCAATTTGCATATTTGCAAACTGACATTATGGTGACAAGAGTCCCTAAAATATTGGAAGGGGGGTCAGGACTGAGCCTGATGGAGAGGAGAGGACAGGAGGTTCACGGAGGGTCTCGGGAGGCGGCCTGAGGGCGAGAAGACGCTGAAGACCACGTCCTGGGACATGGTGAAGGAGAGCCAGTGGGGCGGGACTCAGCCCGCTGGGCCCACGTCCGTGTGTGCGTGCGTGGGACCGTCTGTGAAGGAGGGGCGTCTGGCTGAGAAAAATGGATGCGGTCGGGGTGTCTTGGTAGGCCCTGCAGTAGCAATCATCTTAAACGAATTAAGCTGACATTTGGCAATTAACAAATTGTAATATTGCCCATTTACAATCGAATCGAATAAAATAGCCCAGATTTGTGTGACACAGCACATCAGAGATGAAAATCGCAGGTGCCTTTACTCTCAGTGGCTTTGTGATGCTTATGCTAATGTGAGATTAGAATTTCAGAGCGGGCGGCTGTGCTTAGGGCTCGCCTCTTGGCCAGAGGCATCAAAATAGCATCATCTGCCTGCATCCTAGGGACGGTAGCAGGCAGTGAGCAGCAGGGGTACCCTGGAAGGCACCCTCCGAAGACTTGGGAGCTGAGTCTCCTCGTTCCGGTGTCCCACGTGGGCACACGTCCCTGGAGCATTCAGAGCAGGGGCCTCAGTGCTGTGAGTTGAGCTACCTTGTGTCAAGTCTTGTGCCTTTGGGAACTTTGCGCCTAAACCCCAAAAAGAGCTTCCCAGGGATTGTGATGCTGGCACAGGGTAGAGACTCAGGAAATGTGTGGAATAAGTCAGCCCACGGATGGACCACAGGCTTGGTGAACCGCCAGGGCCTGTGTGATGGATCGCTGAGCAACCCAGGCCTTCAGGAAATGTGTGCTTGCTAGAACCTCTGCTCCTGGGGGTGGGGGTGGGGGTGTACATCCCAGCTTTTGTTCAAGCTTCTTTTCTCTGTTGAGGGTTCATAGAGACTCTGTGCCCTGTCCCTTGCCTAATCAGCCTCTTTCTGTAGATCAGTACGTACGTTCATGTCTTTAACTTTTATTGGGCAGTAATTTTGCGACCCATATGTACTTAATTAGCATGTAAAATGCTCGGCTATTTGAGCCAAAATAATATCCAGCCTGTCTGAAAAGTCTGGCAACAGAGGATAAACTTATTTCAAATAGTTTATTAGTTACATTTTCAAAGGCTATACTTAATACGTTTCCCCTCAACCTCCAGACACCTTTTTAGGTAAAGTAACTCAATTTAAAACAAGAAGTCTGATCATTAGCCTGAAAAAATACAATAAATATACTATTTTGCCCATGTTTCCAGAATATTTGGAGTGCACTCATTGCAATTTTGTTTCAGATTAACAATAGGATCATTGCTTTAAATTTAGAGGCACTTCGGGCCTCCCTGGTGGCGCAGTGGTTGGGAGTCCGCCTGCCGATGCAGGGGATACGGGTTCGTGCCCCGGTCTGGGAGGATCCCACATGCCGCGTAGCGGCTGGGCCTGTGAGCCGTGGCCGCTGAGCTTGCGCGTCCGGCAACGGGAAAGGCCACGACAGTGAGAGGCCCACATATCGCAAACAAAAAAAAAAAAAAAAAAAAAAAAAAAAAAAATTTAGAGGCACTTCATCTGAAAAGCTGTCTGGAGGTTGAAAAAAAACATATCGAAGATTTTTTTTATAATGTAAGTAACATGTTTAAAAGTAAGATTTTCATGTGTCTGTGGAATTTTTGTACATCGTGTAATTGATAAGCGTCTCGGAAAGTTTACTTTAAATTCTTTGTTATTGGTTTGGTTAAAAGAGACCAAGGGCTTTGACATTTATTTTCAACTGTCTACTCATAATATGTTCAGAAATAAAATATAAAGATTGAGGTTTTGGCTTGACCCAAAGTTTACACTCTGCAAAGAATATTTTAAAAGGAGAAAATAATAAATTCGAAGTAGGAGATGGGGAAAGGTGTCTGACATTCTCCATCAACGATCTGTCTTTGCGATAGAGCTCCACGCTCTCTGTAAACCTTTACGAGGACTCCATGCGTGGGGCCTGCAGGGACGTGAGATGAGATGTTTTTAAACTGATGCAGTGTTCACAGGCCAATGCCCTTCACTGAGCGAAACCATCTTGTTTGCAGATTGGGGCACATTTCACCGTCAGCGTGGGTCAGGTGACCCCTCAGATCCCTGGGCTGGGTGGTGTCGTAAACAAATCCCAGTTTTGTTCCCACAGCTTATCAGGATCTCATCCAACCTTTGATGTATTTATGTCCAAGTTCAAGGATTCTGGGAGAAGCTCTGCCGCGCTCTCTGCACAGCGACGGTGGCTCAGGCTAGACCTGTGTCCAGGAGCCCCTTCGGATAAAAGTTTGTCTCTGTGTGTAAACCCGTCCCAGGGAGCCAGACTGAGCGGGGCTACCCCCGCTGGGTTCATGGTCATCAGCCACAGACCCGAAAACTGCCACGGTTGGCAAATTTGAAGTCCCAGCAAAAAGTAGGGATTAGAGAAAATCAGTAGAATAGTAATAACCCATTAAGACATTCTGGAAGAAATTTGCTTCCAAAACAAAGTGGGTTTGTTAATCTAAATCCTGCTCGCGGACTTGACCCTTCCCAAGTCCTCCCCAGCTTCGGGGGCAGAACTGGGCAGACTTGCTCCCAAGCTCACTTGTGCAGCCGCATCTCTTTAAATCTTTTTGAACCAGCGCTTACTGGCTTGAAATGTAATATATTTTATACTTGCATTTTCCTCTAGTTTTGTCTACATATGCCTCAGGGGGAAAATGCTTATATATCCCCCTGACCTTTTAATAAATTACTGCTGGGCTTAGAGACACGTTTTTCTCTGCACCTAGTTTTCCTGCCCTGTGGACTGAGATTTTCCTGTGAAAAGTTTTCCAGGAAAACTAGGTGCAGAGATTTTCTTTGCCAGCGTGTCCGACACCCACCTCACACGCGGGTGGAGGGGCCACGACCACAGTGGTGCTTGGTATTTTAAGGGGCACATCCGTGTAGACCGAGACCTGTCAGTAGACAAGCCCAAGCCTGACTCTCTCAAGGCGGGGGGGGGGATTAACTGTCATGTTGATGCAGAGCTTTATAATCTCATAACTGACGCCAGCATCACGGGCTGTGTGACATGTGACCGACTGTCTGAAACCCCTCCTCCTGGGAGTTGCGGAGTTGGGGGCCCCATTCTGGCCACTGAGTCCTCCTTCCTTCCCTCCTTCCCCATGATAGGAATAGGCTTCTATGACAAATGCAAAGTCTACGTGAAAATACAGTTATAGCCTCAGCTGCCTACAGAGTTGTTCAGAAGCCATAAAGTGTAATAAAGGGTCTCAGACAAGACCCTCTCTGACGACGCAGCTGAGAGTCACCAGGACCCCGAGCCGCGGGATCCATGGCCAGAGGCAGCAGGACCATCTCCTTGTGAGAAGAGGAGAGCCAGGCAGGGAAGGCGGGATTTGAACTTGGCCTTGAAATGAGTAGGTCGTCATGTTCTTAAAGCTGGAATGCGGGCGAGACCTCGTTACGGGGGAGCAGTGCTTGTCGGCGTGGCCAGCGTCTGGGCAGCGGGGAAGGACGAGGGGAAGAGCAGGCGTGGGGCAGGTGGCAGGCGGGGCCCGGGACAGCCTGTCTGCCACGTGTGCCGAGCGGCCAGGGCTTCTAGGGACCCGTGACGGGGACTCTGTGCTTCTAGCCACGGCTGCCTCTGTTTATCTCTTTGAAGCCGTTGTAACTCATCCTCAGGCCTTTCTCCCAAGCTGGCTGCTACCTGCACTGGAACTGTGTAATTCTTTGTGAGACTCTGAAATCAGAATTTTATATTTTTTCAACTTTTCTCTCTAATAAATCGATCTGTTTGTTTTTCGCTCCTCGCTCAAGGCCTGAAGATCGTTCTGGTGTAGATTCCGTCACCTGGCACGTCAGCCGTCTGCACAAGCCTGGCCTTACGAGGCTCTCCTCTAGGCCACTGTCACCTGAGGGTCCACACGCGCGGGTCACGGGGCCCCTCAATGACAGACACGTGTGATAACACTTCCTTCGCCACCAAATCTTCAGTCGCTTCACGTGGTTGGATGCGTTGTTTATTCCCCTTCAAGTGCAATCAAGCTATCGATAAACTGACTATTGCATTAGAGTTCTTCTGTGTCTGAGTCCCATATTGCCAGTTGAGAACCTGAGATGCGTCTAGTTCTTTCTTACACAAAGTTGGCGCTTTTGTCGTTCTCCAGTATTCACGCACCTCTCTTTGTTCAGCGTGATTCCTCAGATGTGACTAAACGTGGTCAGTTTAAGATTTCCGGAAGAGGGTTATATCCAGATGCGCAACAAAACGTGCCCGGGGAGGGATTTCCAGGACACGAAGGAGGTGGCTGGCCATTGCGGCCCGCAGGTTGCACCCTGCGTCTCACCTGCCCCACCGGTGCTCCTGGGGCTCAGGTGAGGTCCCGGACCCCCCACCCCGTTCCCAGGAGACCAGGGTGCAGTGATTGGAGGAGTCACCCTGGCGGGAAGGTTTCAATAAATTCAGCCACTCTCTCCAGGACGGCCTAAGAGAAGCAGGGTCTGGAATCAATTTGCAGCTTTTCCCTGACTCCACTCTGACTGACTTCTTTGATGGGCAGTTTTACGGAATACTTGCCCTGCTCTGCCGCAGGCCCCGCTCCCGGGGGGGCTGTGCGCCCGCCGAGAAATCTGGGTGTCTCTGGGCTCCAGGCCCAGCAATGCTGAGCTCAGGCCCACAACACCCATGTTTGTGGTGAGAGCAGCTTTACCTGTGCGCTAATTGTGCCCCGTGATGAATATCCCTCGGAGAAGATGCAGGGCCAGATCAGTTCTCTTTCCGAGGGATGTGGACCTTATAACATTATCCCATCACTGGATGCCCAAGGAATTTATGACAACACCCACCAGGCAGTTATGCTACATCCAAATAATGAGATCGTTTCTCTTTTTCCTTTTTTTTCCTCTGTTTAAATGCAGATTCTCTTTTGTCCAGCTTTTCACTCGCATTGGGACTGGCTTTTCTTGGTGTGTGTCCTCTTTGTTTAACCGCCGGAAACTGGAGCTTCAGGGCTTTTGTTCTCACATAAAACCGTGGCCGCTTCTTCTCCCAATATTTGGAAAAGTCAAAAGGTGCCACGTGGGCTGCCCACACACAGGGTGGGGCGCAGGGGTCGGGGGCCCTGCTAGTCCCTCTCCTGTCCTGTCCCGCCTGCTGGGAACTTCTGTGTTGTCTTCCAAGGTCGGTAAAATTCCCTGTAAACTTCCATCCTTTACACACTTTCCCTCAAAGAGGCTAATTCCAGAATTACCCACTAATCTGGACCGGATTAGCAGTCAGCTGTGTAGACAGACTGGCAGGGAAGCTCCTGGAAATCACCACCTCCTTGGCAGGGGTGCTGGACACGGACCTTAGTGGGCTGGCTGTTGGGTGAAGGCTGAGACCCAGTTTCCTTTTGATTTAATGGGAACAGGTCAAAGGGCCCCTGGACAGTATACAACACTCCAGCTCAAAGTAGATCTTGGAAGACACTGAAAGAAGGAAGAATGTGGGAACGCAGTGGGACAGGGTTCTTTCATCCTAACCCAGTCGGGCTTTTGATTAGCTGTAGATGTCAAGACCAAAAAGACAGCACCCCTAGAGCAGGCTCCCCTGAGTGAAATGGAAGTTCCGAGGAGGGATGCACTTGTCCCGTTTCCAGCCGAATCCATCATGAAATTCAGGGAGACTCTGAATGAGAAGTCTTCCTTGTTTCCATGTACTTTGAATAAATAAAGTTGTTGATGATTCAGAAGTTGTCCTTACAACAGCGAGGATTGTTAGCTATGAATTCTCTGCTGTGTGTTACACACACACACCACGTAATGGGGAGAACTGCCCATCCTCTCTCCCTCCCCTGCCCTCCCGCAGGTCCGCCCGAGAGCTCTGGGTAAGATCACAGGCGAGGAGCAGCTTCAGGAAAGAACCCGGGACCTTCCGGCACTCGGAGGTAGGCGGCACAGAGGTGGGCCCCACCTGGAGACAGAGCATGCTAGGGGAGCTGGGCCCAGGCTGCTGAGAAGCGGGGTCAGGCGAAGCCAGCAAACTGCAAGAAGGAGGCCCTTGCTGAGCTGGACAGGAGTGACTTCTGTCAACTCCATTCGACAGGCTTTACATAAAGGAGTTCAGTTATTCAAGAAATAGGCATGTGCGTTATTTGCAACGATGACAAATTTAGGGAAAAAAATCCGATGTGACCTCCAAGTCCCCCCCACCCCTGGGACAGGATCTCTGGTCCTAATTCCCGCCCTCCGGCCCAGGGGGGCCGTGGCCATTACAGAGCATCCCAAAGCCCGGGTCCAAACTCTGAGATGTCTAGGAGACGAGGTGACACAGATGAAGGTAATGTGGGGCAGGTCGGTCCTTCCGGGGGACGGAGATGCTGTCGCTCACGCAAAGCTGGGCTTTATGGGAGGACGCGAGGGAGGGGGGCTCCCACCAAGGACTCTGCACTTTAATTCCTCTTTGTAACTTGTCCCAACTCTTCCTTTCACTCCTTCCTTTATTCAAACAACATTTTGGTGGCTCATTAGTGTCACCATGAGAGATAGATGCTGAGGAGGAAAGTAACCCGCAGACCTGCCAAAGCCTCTGCCTTCACCTGTCATTATTCCCATAAAGATACCTGTATCCCGTGCCCATACGTAGGATGTATGACAGGAGGGCCAGCTCAGGCACGGGGTGCCCGAGTCTCCCCGATGGATTGAATCATTACGCCTTGGGGAGCCCCAGGCACCAGCAGTAGGCTCCCCTGGTGATGTCCAGGTGCAGGCAGAGCTGGGACCGCCGCGTAGAGCAGTGTCCCTCCAAGTGTGGCCCTGGTCCAGCAGCAGTAGCCCCTGGGACTGCAGAGGTGCCGTCCCACCCAGACCTGTGGAATCGGTGTCACCGAGCCATCTGGGGCTCCTGACCTGCACTAACGTCAACTCCAAGAGTCAGACGGGGAGAGGCTGGTGCAGAGCTGTCACGGGGCACATATACTTACACACAGGGTGGAGTGCCTCCTATGAGCCAGGTCTACGAAGAGCAAAAGAGAAACATGCTTGCCCTCCAGGGATTTACAGTCCGTACTGGGAAACATGCAGAGCAATTGGACATCAGTAACAGGACAGACGAACATGGAAATAATCGCAGACTTGGATGGTTTTCTGGTGACGTGGGTGACATTCAGAGGCTATTTTTTAAACTCCAGTCACAAGCTGACTGCGTGTGCTAGTCCACAGTCACACTTCCTTTCCTACTGAGTTTTGTGGCCTTTTTTCCCTTGGTCTTTGGCATCGCTTGGTGGAAAACTGAGCCTAAAAGGAATTTTCTCCCTGGTAGATGACTTCCTTTTTCTGCTTGTATGTTGGGAAAAAATGTTCATGATCCTTGCAATCTGATGGAAATTCGGTAACCTAACCAGGATGTGTCTCAGTGACCGACGTCTGTTTTTTTTTTCTGAACAAAAATTTGCTGTTTTCATCTGCAGACTCGGTACTTCACTCATTTCAGAATCATTTTTGTGCCGCGGCTCCGATTCTTTAAAACACAGCTCGGCAATTCTTATGTGGCTATAGACCCTGCATGGCTAGACCCTGCATGGCTAGACCCTTCATGGCTAGACCCTTCATGGCTATGAAAAGTTGCTAGAGGTGTTTAGAGTGGGGTATTCTCATAGGCTGGCATTGTTTTCTCAGATATGACACCAAAAGCACTAGCAACAAAAGAAATAAACAGATAGATTGGACTTGACCAAAGTTAAAAACTTTTGTGTTTCAAAGGACATTATCGTGAAAGTGTAGAGACAAACCACGGAATGGAAGAAATATTTGTAAATCACAATATGATAAGGGTTTAATGTCCATTATATATAAAGAACTCTTACAATTCAACAATAAAAAGGCAACCCACTTTAAAAATGGGCAAAGGATTTGAATAGACATTTTTTCAAAGAAGGGATGCAAAGAAGGTTTACAGGAAAAGATACTCGACATACTCATCAAATGCAAGTCAAAAGCACAATGAGATATCACTTCACAGCCACTTGGACGGCCACGATGAAAAGGTGAGCAATAGCTGGTGTTGCAGAGGGCAGGAGATGTTGGAACCTGATACAGTGCTGGTGGGAGGGCAAGGCGGTGCGGCCACTTTAGAAAACAGTCTGGCAGCTACTCAAAGCTGAGCTGAGTTACCACGTGACCCCACAATTCCACTCCTAGGTATATACCCCCCAAACTGAAAACCCATGTGTACACAAAAACTTGTGTACATGGATCTTCATAGCAGCATTATACACAAAAGGCAAGAAGTGGGAAAAACCCAAATGACTATGACCTGACAACCGGATTAACAAGATGTGGTGTAGCAGTACAACGAAAAGTTATTCAGCCTTAAAAAGGAAGACTACATAGAAAGGAAGCTTACAACATGGATGAGACTTGGAAACGTTGTGCCACATGATTGCAGCCAAACGCAGAAGACCCCATACTGTATGATTCCTCGCATGTGAAGCTTCCAGAACGGGCAGATCTACAGAGACGTTAAATAGATCAGGGATGGCCTGGGAGAGGGCTGGGGGCAGGGGAGGAAGTGGGCGTAACCCCCAGTGGGCACGGGGTTTCTTTCTGCGGTGAGTAAAGTGCCCAAAATCAACTGTGGTGAGGACTGCACCACTCTGGGACTGCACTAAAAGCCACTGAATTGTATACATTAAATGGGTGACTCTTGTAGTCCGGGCAGTATATCTCAATAAGGCTGTTAAAAAACTTAGTAGGTTTCTGACCTACGTGCTTCTGGTCACTTCCATATGCCACTAGCCACACCCAGAGGATATTTCAAGAATAATTCTCAAAGTTGCTTACTTTCTTCGCTTTCCTGCCCTCGGGACCCTGGCTCCTCCCCGCCCCCTCCACCATTCTAGCTGGGCTTCCTCCACTCCCC
>NW_006779033.1:2729276-2753840 GCF_000442215.2 Lipotes vexillifer | reverse complement strand
CCCGCCCCGCCCCCGGCCAGTTTCATCCCGGAAATAACCGTGGAGGCCACACCTCCGCGTGCTCTTAGTCATGTTACCAAACGGGCAGGGTTTACGCCTTTTACTCTCGAAGGCTCTCCTGGTTGCCTCTGTTCCTGCTCGGATCTGGAATCGCTTGGTTTTTCCTTTCCTTAAGGCTCCACATGTTGGACTTTCTCCATCCACTTTCATATCTGCTTGCTGTGTTCTGTACCAGTCTTTCCTGAGACCAGTTCTTTCCTGAAACACCTTGACGAGTGCAGCCAATGCGGCCAACACACAGCACTCACCTAGCTCTTTTAAGGTCTTTAAAACTTTTATACTTTGAAAAAAGAAGCAGAAACAGTACGATTCAACTCCCATAAGCCTAAAACCAGGTTCACCATTTCCTAACATTTTTGCCCTAATTGTTGTAGTGCTATAAACTGTGGCCTTATGGAAAGAAGAGGGTACAGTAATGTCATACTGGGAAAGTCCACTAACGACATAAACCTACCAAACCATCAATCAGCCAGTCAATACTTGGTTCCAATTTTGTGCTCAACGTTCTCAGGATACAAAAGGAAAATGAAATATGGCACCCACCCCCTGAATTCTATGTGGAGAGGCCTGATAACTTACCTGAAACCAGTGTGGAAAGGAAGAGACTGTAATAAAAGTAATACAAGTTCATAGAAGGCTGGAAGAATTCTAAAATTATCATTGTGAGGAAACTTAGAAATTGTCCTCCAAACTCCTATTCTGTGGACTACATCTTTTCTTACCAGTGACCCTACAGTCTTGGCTAAAATATTTTCAGTCCTAGCAGTGCAGTCCATTCTGCCTGCTCTGTCAGCGATTTTCCTCATTCTCCATCAGAAAGGGCTTTGCTCTAAGCTTCATCTCTTGGCCCCAGTTTAGTCCCAGCAAGTGGCTCCTGGCTGATTCCATACCTGGGTGGAGCTTGAACGCAAAAGGCAGGGCAAGCACAGACTCCGCACCGCACCTGTAGCCGTCTGAGATCGTCTCCACCCCCCATCCCAGCGGGACATTCTGGATTCTCTCTGTCAGGCCCCGGCGGGCTTCTTGACCATCCCCAGCATCCACGGTGAGGACCAAGAGCTCCGCGGGCTGCAGGGCGAGACCACCGTCTTCCTCAGCCGTCTCCCCTCCCTCGGCCATAGGGATCGGGGCTTTGGGGTTTGGAATGGAGCCCTAACACCCCGTAGCTGAAACCCCTCCTCTTCCGGCCCCATATCACCCTGTGGGGTGAAGGGGTGTGGGACTCAGGGTCCTCCAGCCCCCATGGCCAAATTCTACCTCCAGGTTTGCCTCAGACCGCCAGGCTCATCATCCCACTCACATTGTCTCCGTGAGAACCCAGGCCCCTGGGGTCACCCCACACACACGGCTTTGTGCACCCTCTCTTCCCACCACTGTTTCCCTTCTCCCCTCAACTTCTGAGGCCATGACACTAACCAAGCTTGGTTTCAGGGCCCTCAGGTTGTGTGTCCCTTCCAAGGCTGGGAACTTCGCCCCCAAGGCAGGGTGCTAGAGGCCTGACAGTTGTCCACCTGGGGGCCCTCTGAGTCCCAGGGGTGGGGAGATGGGGGTCTCGAGCCTTTGCAAAGGGTGTTGCAGGCCAAGGCCCCTCTAGGACCTCCTGGTGGTGGGGTGACCTCAGTAACTTAGCCAAGACTGCAGTGTCAAACCAATTGCTTTTTTTTTTTTTAAAGGTAGAATTTTAGTTATTCCCTTCACATTTTAGTTTTTTATTTAATTGGTATCATAAGCCATGGCTCAAAATTAACGGAGGCATTGCTACAATATTAGGTAGATACTCCATATTAATGATTTAGTTAAATAAATTAGGAGCAAAGTTTTCTGAGGGGCATTTTGCCCACCGAAACCTGAATAACTAATAAGGATTATAGAAATCAGAACGAGAAGCAAGAAGCCAGTGGATCTATCAACATAATAAGAACAAACAAAATAATCTCCACAGTGGCCACTGTCACAACATTTTAGAAACGAGTATTAGATAAAGGAAAATTGAGGAGTTTAGTAACCACTGACATGAAAATGTACTAAAAACAACTGGTAACAATATACAGACGGATCGATTCTTACGTGTTCAGATTGACAAGGAAAATTGAGTTATTTCGAGCATAACCTATGCCAGCTACATATTAGTTTACATAAATTTGTTTTTTTGTTTTTGGGGTTTTTTTTGTGGTACGCAGGCCTCTCTCTGTTGTGGCCTCTCCCGCCGCGGAGCACAGGCTCCGGAGGCGCAGGCTCAGCGGCCGTGGCTCACGGGCCCAGCCGCTCCGCGGCATGTGGGATCTTCCCGGACCGGGGCACGAACCCGCGTCCCCTGCATCGGCAGGCGGACTCCCAGCCACTGCGCCACCAGGGAAGCCCAGTTTACATAAATTTGGATGCTAGCAGGAAAGCTAATTTTTGCCTTTTATAGATAGCAAGTATGGTCAAGTCTTTTGATATTTATTGTGCTTCCCAAAAGGAAAAAAAAAAAAAGGTGGACTCCTCTTTTAACGGGTTATAACTTTCCAACATGAGAGAGAAGACAGAGCTGTGTGAGCATGCTATCAATGTCATGAATGGCCAATGTGTCGATTACAAGAAGAAACGTTGTACCAGAAGAAAGCATCTCAAGTGAAGTTTATGTTTGTGTCCATGAAAATGGCAGATGAATGAGGATGGCGAGGAGCCGTCCCCAGACAAAGGGAGCGTGGGCAGCCAGTCCTGTCGGCTTTCAAAAGCCCCGGCTGAATTCCTTGGTGCCGAGTGTCTGGAGGACACACTGATTTAGCCGTAATTCCGGACGGGCTGCGGCCAGCTGTGAGCTGCAGATGGAGCTCAGTGTGCGGCTTGGGGGACTCAGGAAGGAGGAGAGAAACAGGTGGGCGCGAGACTGGGTCTGAGTGACCCGCAGGGGGGACGTGGCCCCGGGGACCAGCGTGGGAGTTGGGGCTTCATGCAAGGCCGAATATCAAGAGGCAGTGGTCTAATCCCTTAAACACGTGGCATTAGCGGTGCCTTCCACTCTGTGGCGGGTGATTTATTGCCTGACGGCAGTGATGGCTGGGTGTCCAACAGCCAGAGCCGGCGATGATGAGAGGCTCACCTGGGTTTCCTCGAGGCTGGGCCTCTGCTTTTGAAGAGAGTTTTCTCGTCTTTGAGGATGAAGATTGAAATGTTGATGCTCTTTTTTCACGCTTATTCTGCTCATGACGTATTTACAAACGATAATTCTGAAATACCAGTTTGTCTTGAAATGTGTTATTTTTTATTTCCTCTTTCTATTTGTACTAGTAGTGGGGCTGGATTTGCTTTCAGTCCTGTGCAGCATGACATTATGCTTCCTCCAAAATTATTTTTTTCTGTATTCTTCGTAACTTAAAAAATTTTGTCTGCATACACTCTAACTACCTGTTTAGGAATTCATTCAAAGTTTTATTTTGCTGCCTTTCTGAATAAATTTTTTTTGCTATATTTGCCTCTCATGTGTTCTATTAAACATCAGTCAAAGTTATTCTGTAATGTGGCTTTTTAGTTCCTAATATTCACTAGATCCGATAATGCTATTTGCCCTTGCAATGGCCGTGGATAGTGTGAGATAATTTTCCAGCGAATATGCTCTGTTTTGTTACCTAGTATATGTCCGTATTCACCATGAGACACAGTGTCTTTAGCGTTTTGATGTGATATTTTCCTTTCAGAGTTAATGGATTAGGTTGCATTCCCAGAACTTTAAAATTGTTCTCAATACAAGTTACATTTTTTCAAAATATTTTCATAAAGAATTGGGGTGCATTTTATACATTTTGAGTTAAGTAAATATGATGTTTATGGCAAGTAATTAATAATCTGAATATCAATTTCCCTGTGACCTGAAATTGTCTCATTAATGCAAAAGCATAAGTATACTGAATTGTATTTATCTTAATGTGATTTTAATCTTGATGTACTTGGTTTGACAATGAAGAGATTGGCAATAGAGAATTTGAGGAATTATGGACATTTTGTATCTATTATAGCTGATGTAGAAAACCAAAATAATAATTAAGTAACAAACACTACTTTGTGATTTCTGAATTCTTTCTTCTTTTTTTCCAGGGAGGAAATATTCGAGTTATTAACAAATTTAGGCATAGAAAAATAAAATACATATCTGATTTAAAATTTTCTAAGTTAAAAACCTCTCAGGAAATCTTAAATTTCTTGTTTTAATATTTTGTGTTTATTATCTTTTGCTGCCTTTTCTATCGGAAAAACAAAACATACAAATACTGAAAAGAATATAACAAAAACTCAGGTTCTCACCTTTCAAGATGAACAAATGCTATGTGTTAAAATATTTGCTTCCGTCCAATCTTTGTACAAGATAAACGAGGTATGTAGGTAAAAGCAGAGCCTCTGGGTCGCTTTGCTACTAACCTGTTGTAACTGGAGGAGAAAAGGGCCGAGGGAGCCGCTGCTGTGGGCTTTTTCTTCTCCAAACGGAGCCACTGGCGGCTCCACAGGAGTCGGTGCCACCCGAAGCTCTCACTCAGGCCTCCTGCACTTAAACTTTGCAGGCTGTTGGGAGAAAACACAATAACAACCAAAAGGACGGGTGAGGGCTGGGGGACACAAAAGCCGAGGTGCTTAGACTTTGGGGCAAGTAATTTGGATCCAGGCCGCTTTGCTGCTCACTCGGCCCGGGCAGGTGTGTTCAGGAGCCGCAAAGGCCCAGGCGGTCAGAGCCCTGAGCTCAAAATGCTGCTCATGAGGTCAGGGTTTGGAAATCGGGCCTGGGTTATGCCTGGGTTAAACCTCCCCCACTCTACAGGTGAGGACACTGTGGCGGGGGCAGAGCAAGCTCTTTGGGACGCACTGTGAAGGTGACAGTGTGAGGCTGACTCCATCCTCCCCTTCTCGGCCGCCTTCCTGTGAAGTCAGCTCTTCCCTAATCGATCTGAACCAGCGCCAGCAATTTTAACATTCAGTAGGTTTCTGGACCATATTTCTTATACTGGGCTTAGAATGGAGGGGAAACTGAAGAAATGTATTATTCTGCCTACTACCTAATGGGGCTTGAGCGCTAAAAGGAGAAGCTGTAAGAAAGAGCAGAAAGGGCTTCTTTTTCCAAGTAAGCGTCGCATGATTAAGTGGTTAACAGGTCCAAACTTCCCAGAGGTCGTGGACGGCCTTCAGAATGCTCCTGGGGATGAAATAGCGTTGGCTGCATACCCAATGCTAGAAAAACAATTAGTGCTGTTTGCTAATTCTTGAAGGTCCCTGTGCCCATGGAGGGGTCTTTTATGTAGATCTTCTGAGAGAATCCTGTGCGTCGTCTTCCCGCGTTTTTCATCAACTTTGCTTATCATTAACGTAGCCTTAAATCCTGGTCCTTGTGAGAGGAGAGGTGTGCTCACCTGCCCATTGAATCGTATGGGAGCCTCCAAGTGCGTGTTATTCAGCAGATTATATGCATTTTACAGACAACAGCCTCAAGAGAGAGTTCCTTCCTTAAGAATGCCTCCTACTCACCCACGATGGGGTTGCAGCTGTGCGTACCCTATACCCTCTGTAATTTTGGTTTCTGTGGTATAGATTTGGAAATAGTTTATGCCAGTGATCAATCTGGGGACCCCTTCCAATTCTACCGCCTGGTGACGTGACATGGTTACAGTAGACAGGCTCAGAACATGACACAACTGGCACAGTTACAAGCTGGGTGAGCTGGAGTTTGTTCTGTACCTTCTCATCTGTAAAATGGGCACAGGGCATCTTGATTACCATGCAAATCAGAGCAGGAGCTGTTGTTGTTGTTATGCAAATATTAACACAAAGTGGGCCTCCGTGGAAAGATGCGTGAGTGTGTGCCAGGAGGAGACCCAGGTTAGACTCTAAATCTGGGCCTGATTCTCCACAAAAGGGAGAAATAACATTTCTACTAAAAAATCTAAGTGTATGAATGAAAAGCAAAAGATTTCTCCTAATTGCTTTCTCCTAATTCTGCATTTTCTGCTCAAGGGTCCTACTGACGGCACCTGCTGCTGGGACAGAGATTCTCCTCTGGGTCTGCCGTTGTCTCCATGGAAACGGCACCGTTGCCAATCGTGCTTCTCAGAGAGGACGTGGGGCTGATGCTGCAGCTCCCGGGCCGGTGGCTCTGCTGGAGTCAGTCGCTGCCACCCGTGAGGCGACCGGAAATCCTGCGGGGTTTCAAACACTGGTGTAACCGGCAGGCTTTCTGGGAAAATAAGACGATTCCTCAAAACTCTGCACAGAGGCTTGGTACCAGACCGGCTTGGGGAGGATGGGTGTCTTCATCTCGGGAAGGACAGGGGTGGCCAGCTTGCTCAATGTGCCCTCTTATCTCCTTGGAGGAAAATAAATGATACGAAAATCTGCCCATTCTCATGCACTGCAGCAAGTTTCTCTCTTTATCTCTTATCTAAGGAAAAAAATCACAGGAGCAATCCAGAATAATGACCATCCAAAAATTATGTGTATCTGGCTTTGGGTTTTGCTTTTATAGGTACATGTGAACGTGTGCCTGAAGTTCTGTCTGAAATTTTGCCTTTTACCAAATAAAGACACCCCGCTCCCCATAAAGCTGGGGAAGAACAGGAGAAGGCAAGATGCTGTCCACAGCCCGCCCTCCACCCTGGCCAGCTCTGGCCAGCCCCAGAACTTCCCTCCCTGCTCCCCAGACACACCTCTGCCCCCCACCCCCCAGGAGAGAGGAAGGGCAAACCCTGCGATGCGAGACCAGCGTAGCTGAGATGGGGCCGTGAGGAAGTCTTCACATGAGACTCGCCCCCGGTCCAGGAGTCCACGTGGTGGAGGGCCAGGTCCACTGGTCACTGGAAACCTGCCTTTGTGATCCCGCCCCTCTGTGATCACTGGCTCCCCCAACCCCCCGACCTCACATTTCAGTTTTCCAGCACCATTAACGAGCCCCAGAACGTGTACAATAAACGCTGCTCTCTGACATTCAATTTTGACTCAGCTTTTTAAATGGCATTAAATGTAACTAATGCAATCTCTTTCTAACCTCAGTTTTGTTGTTGTTGTTGTTGTTGTTGTTTTTCAGTACGTGGGCCTCTCACTGTTGTGGCCTCTCCCGTTGCGGAGCACAGGCTCCAGACATGCAGGCTCAGCGGCCATGGCTCACAGGCCCAGCCGCTCCACGGCATGTGGGATCCTCCCGGACCGGGGCACGAACCTGCGTCCCCTGCATCAGCAGGCGGACTCTCAACCACTGCGCCACCAGGGAAGCCCTAACCTCAGTTTTTTGTATTTCATTTGTAAGCTCTATCACGAAAAGTGAGATTTTCTTAGATCATAGAATCTAGGAATTAAAATGCAGTTTGAAAGACTTCTGTGGGTAATAGTCACTAAAATATTTTACTTTTCCTTCATACACTTAGATTTTTTAATAGAAATGTTATTCAGTGTTTTCACCAGATTTTTCTGTAGAGTATTTCAAGACCCTAGACCCTAGTTATATTCTGCATAGGAAAAATGATTTTCTTTTAAAAATGGTATTTATAAACTGTTTTCATACTTCTGGCAAAGTTTAAAGGAATTAATTATATCATTTTTTTCATATGCGTATATAAATACATATATCCATGTAACTTTTTATTGTATTCGTAGGAAGAACTTATGTGTTCTAGATCAGCATGAGTTTGTGATGTGCACCCTGATCTGGAATGTGTCACAGGGTGCAATGGTAAGTTTCAAGTTTAAATCCAGTAACTGGGCTTTTCCACAAATTAGCAGCCGCTGTGGTCAGGTGCCTCCTTAATGCTGGATGTCCCGCGTGATTTTTGTGATGGTGGCTTCACCCCTGTTCCTTGACTTGGCCGCTCTGTTGGGGGGCGGTGCGGGCCGGGCTCGGGGTAGCCCGGGTGACCTTGACATCCACTCTTGGGAGACGGCGCGTGGCTCTGCTGGAGGAGGTCGGTTTAACGGGAGCGGCCGCTCCAGGCTGAGCCCTTTCCGCTCCCTTCCCGTTTATGTATCTGTTGAGGGGCGGGGAGGGGTTAGCGCCGTCCCGGAGCCCTGGATCTTGTCAGGCCCCAGTCCTCAGGTGCAGAGAGCAAAGAGCAAGAGGGTGAAACTTTGACGTTATACTTTTACATGTTCTTGGGAAGTTAAAAAATAGGTTCATAGATAAAATGGCACCTAGGGCTTTGTGTCCATGCACATATAGACACATTTAAAATATTCACAGAAGGTTTTCAGGGAACATCACGTTCACACACGTCACTGGTTCACAAGCAGATGCAAGTGTCTATCGTATAGAAGGAGCTGTGACTGTGGTCACTCGGAAATCTCCCCGTTTCCCCTGGGCCTCTGCCCCCAGGCTGCAGATGCTCCTGTCACTGCCATCTGTTTCAATGTCCCCACTTGGACGCGTCCAGTGATGGATTCCTGCCCAAGACGCAGAAGCAGGAACAAATCCAGGCTGGTAAGAGATGAAGGAGCCAGAAGCAGGAAACCCCAGCACAGAAACAGGAGCCTCTGGCCACATCTGGCCGTGAGTGCCCATGACCTCGGCGGGGTCATTGGGAGGCGGCACCGGGTTTCCTGCCGCAGGGAATTATGTTGGGGGGCTTGGCGGGGGCCACAAGAGGCCAGGTGTCCCCACCCAGGCCTGTGTCCTGGAGACTCACTTTACCCACACCCTCCAGCCAGGTTTCTGGTTTCTAACTTCTCCCTCGCTTTAAGAAACGTCCTTGGAGACGGCTCCGAACTTGGCTGCTTCTGTCACCAGCAGTCTTTGTCTTTTGTCCTCAACCTCTGCATCTCAGGAGCCGATGGGAAGGGTCGGGTTTCAGCAGAACATGTGTTTCCCTGCACTGAAATGTGGGCTGCTCCCTGGCGTAAACACTGGTGTATCTGAGGCCAGAGACAGACTCACCGATGAGTATCAAAGCCTGCTGGAACCGCAAAGCGTTACTGGTTGTTTTCTAAGGAAAGGTAGTTCCTGCAAGACAGGCCCCCCATCCTCGGTAGCCCCTCATGACTAGAGCAAGCACCTAGCGTCACCGGCCAAGAGAAGAAAGCATCCTCTAATTCTTAGTTCTTTTCTTTTGATAGGAGGGATGGGCTGAGTAAAGGACCCAACAGCACAGAGATATTTGTTTTAAAGCACCCACAAGAAATGAGGGAAGCTAATATTCTTTGAGGCTTGAAATATAGGAGAAATGAAGGCTGCTTTATTTAAGAGGCGATGGGTTGGATCAGTCTTGTGGGCAGTGATACATAATAAAGAAGGCAAGGGGACCCATCCAGCATTATTTTCTATATTAAAATGTGTGAGTTTTGCCATGCTCAAGAGGAACCAACAGTAGTGAGTAGAGAAACATGCTTTAAATACGGTAAAAATAATCAGTGTGGGGCTTCCCTGGTGGCGCAGTGGTTGAGAGTCCGCCTGCTGATGCAGGGGACACGGGTTCGTGCCCCGGTCCGGGAAGATCCCACATGCCGCAGAGCGGCTGGGCCTGTGAGCCATGGCCGCTGAGCCTGCGTGTCCGGAGCCTGCGCGTCCGGAGCCTGTGCTCCGCAACGGGAGAGGCCACAGCAGTGGGAGGCCCGTGTACCGCAAAAAAAAAAAAAAATTAATAATAATAATAATCAGTGTGAACACGTTCTTCACATCGAGCTTTTCCTTCACACACAGGACGTGTAACCCTGAAATGAAACGTCCTCCTCTGCGGTGACGGATGCTGAGGTCCCTGTGTTCAAAGCACTGGGATGGGTTTCCTGAGCCTTGTCATGTTTGTCAACCTTCAGAAACCAAAGCTTTTTGTCTAAATGCAGATTTAATGCAAAATTCCTCTCTTCATTGTACTTTACATATACGTAAAAACTCTATTTTTCAAAGGACATAATTTATTATCCATATCTTATTTATACATTAAAAATTTTATTTTAAAAAAAAGTATGGTAGGGCTTCCCTGGTGGCGCAGTGGTTGAGAGTCCGCCTGCCGATGCAGGGCACACGGGTTCGTGCCCCGGTCCGGGAAGATCCCACGTGCCGCGGAGCGGCTGGGCCCGTGAGCCATGGCCGCTGAGCCTGCGCGTCCGGAGCCTGTGCTCCGCAACGGGAGAGGCCACAGCAGTGAGAGGCCCGCGTACCACCAAAAAAAAAAAAAAAAAAGTATGGTAAACCCAATTTGCAGCCTTCAACTCAAAAGTTTATTTATTACACATAAACTGATTAAAAATTTCTTTGCCTTAGGTGGTACATGGATATGTTTTAAAATCTCCGTAAAATAGAATAAAGTACTCCCTGAGGAGTACTTTTACCTGGGGCACACAAATAATAGTAAAATAACTGAAAGTCTAACAAATGTACTCATTCATCTGCCCCCAAAGGAATTTTTTTTTTTTTTTTTTTTTCGCGGTACGCAGGCCTCTCACTGCTGTGGCCTCTCCGGTTGCGGAGCAC
Organism: Lipotes vexillifer; assembly: GCF_000442215.2. Taxonomy (NCBI): domain Eukaryota; kingdom Metazoa; phylum Chordata; class Mammalia; order Artiodactyla; family Lipotidae; genus Lipotes; species Lipotes vexillifer. Next base: position 2,743,366 of record NW_006779033.1, on the reverse strand, counting down.
AGGCTCCGGACGCGCAGGCTCAGCGGCCATGGCTCACGGGCCCAGCCGCTCCGCGGCACGTGGGATCCTCCCGGACCGGGGCACGAACCCGCGTCCCCTGCATCGGCAGGCGGACTCTCAACCACTGCGCCACCAGGGAAACCCCCAAAGGAATTTTTGATGTTACTTCTTCTTTGTTTTAAAACCAGGAGAGAAATTCAGAGTAACATATGCTAAATCAAACATTCACTTGTGAAAAATTCTTAAACTTTCTGCAAGGTTGGAGATAATGTTTTAAAAATGGCTAAGTGCCTACTGAGACTGCTAAGCATAGATGTTGAAACACTAGTCCTAGGATTATGGAGTTTTAGTAACAGATCAGAAATAATTTTAATGTATACAAAGCTGAAGCACTAAACTATTACATTATGAAGACCATAGAAAGTGGATTGTAAATTTTATTTTCTTTTACTGTCTATTTAAATTTCAAAAAAAACCCCAACTCTTAAGGTTAGGAAAAATATTCAGTAAATAGGAAAGTTTCCATTTTAAAACCACTTAAAAATTGAGAAATACTCAAAGAGCAATAGATGCGTTAAATAACTAAAAATAACTTTCACAGGGTTCTAAGCCTTAGAGGAACGTACTGTTATTTATGCATGTTTCGAATTTTTATATTTCTTTCTTCCATTTTTATTAGTAGTCTTCACACATGGTTTTAGTAAAATCTTTATCTCTCGTGAGTTGTATTCATTTAAACAGTAAAGAAAGAGCTTTCCAACTTCATGTTTTTGTTAGGATTGAAATAAAATTCTTTAAGGTTCAGCATTTTCCTTGTGAAAAATGAAAAGTGTTAAGACGGCGACATTTTTGGACGAGGTTTTGATGAGTTTTAGGACTGACTCAAAGCTTTCAAATTTCTAGGGGAAGAATAGGATACTTACATCCGAGCGACCACACTGAAGTTTTACGCCAGTTAGTAGTCCTGTGCTCTGCTCAGTATTTTAAGACCTAGGAGGCCGAGGAGTGACTGGGGAACGTGCGGGGGCAGCGCCAGCAGGGGGCGGTGGGGAGCAGAGCCGCAGGCAGAAACCCGAGGATAAGACCGAAACCACGGGTCACGGCCGGGAAAACGAAGCTGAACTCGCGTTGAAGGTCTCCTGCGTTACTGAAAAAGAGGAGAGGAGAGATCTGAAGAAGTGTTTCTGATCGTGAATCTTGTTAGGACTTAAAAAAATGGCTTTAATTAGTTCAAAGACTCCATATGGTTTGGTGCCATTTACGTGAAATGTCCTCAACGGGCAAATCTACAGACAACGCAGGTGGTGGCCTGGGGCTGGGATGGAGGTTTGGGGGATGCTGAGGGGAGGAGGCTTTCTGTGGCGTAGGCACCAACCTAAAGTCGTGGAGGTAAGTTCAGACGCTGTGAAATACTAACAGCCGTTGAATTGTACAGTGTAAATGAAAGAATTATGCGGTGTAAGAATTGTATCTCGGCAAAACTGTTGCTTTAAACTTACGGCACTTCAGAAATCGTAATGTGGAAATCTCCAAATTTATTTCTAACGAGTGTTAATATGTTTCCGGATAATAAATTATAATTGCCCTAGTGACTGAAATTTCTGTCAGCAGTTTCATTTCAAGCAGATATAGATTAATTTATATCATTTCAGGTGAACCCAGGCAGTTTCTCAGGAGCCCCGGGAGAGAGCAGGTCTGCGGGCAGAGCTCCCTGGGGGTCCTCTGCTCCCCTCCGGGGCCCCCCTTTCCCCTCTGTGGACTGACCGAGGCCTTCGCCCCTCTGCCATCACAGCACTTCCTCTTGCCTCTGCTCACTTGTGGCTGAGTGGAAACTGAGAAGACCTTCCTTTCATTTCCATCAACTTCTGTACAACCTTTGCACATTTGAGTGAGGGGGGAGAAACGATTTTATTGTCGAACATTTGCTAAGCCCCCTTTGGAAGCAGATGTTTGAACCTTTTGTTAAATTGCTAGGGTTTGGACGTCTGAATGAAACATTACTTATATTTTAAAGTTTTAATAAAATTAGTTTTTTATTTAAAATATTTGATTAAAATTGTAAGAATTTCCAAAATTGGGATTCTATGTGTAATAAATGATAGAGCAGGCAGTCAGATTCATATATATTTAATAAATATATGTCTAACTATACCTCCTGACTTTTTAACTCAGCATTTTTAAACTTAGAAAAGGGGATATTTTTTTCAGACCTAGGGCCATTTCTGGAGAAATGTGTTTTGAATCACAGAAAGGAAAATTCCAAGTTGATTAACCTTATACTCTGTACTTTTTCTTCATGAAGAAAGATCTTTTGTGCTCACTCTTGAATTCTTTCACTTCACTGGATCTCTATACAGCCAGTAATTGGAACACACTAGCTTATTTGTTTTCTTTTCTTCTTCCGGATAAACACTTTAAAGACATCAAAACAAAAGTCACCCGTCTGGTTCTCCCAAACGGTGGTCTGTCTCACAGAGATGTCCAGCCCCCATGGCGTCCTGGAGATGAGATGGCAAAGCGGTGACTTTTTTTTTTTTTTTTTAACATCTTTATTGGAGTATAATTGCTTTTTAGAAGTATGGCTGGGATATCAAAGGATGATTTATTGTTTTGTTTTGTTTTTTAAAACATCTTTATTGGAGTATAATTGCTTTACAATGGTGTGTTAGTTTCTGCTTTATAACAAAGTGAATCAGTTACACATATACATATGTCCCCATATCTCTTGCATCTCCCTCCCTGCCACCCCTCTAGGTGGTCAGGAACCACGGAGCGGTGACATTTTCCTTGACAGTTTCACTTTGCAGGTTTACCCAGCTCCCCAGTCCTTTCCTTTTCTCATCTTACTGCCCACCGCCAGCAGCCAAATATGCAAAAAGAAGCTTGAAAGCCCCCAAAGTATTGAAGTGGAAGAGCTGCAGGAGCCTGGCGGGAGCAGCCGTCCGTGATGACGTGTTTACGTGTGTGTCTTTGCTGATCTCCAGTCCTCACAGTCTGACTGCGGTGGCCATGTCTGCCCCATCTGTCCTGAGGCTTATTTCTCTGTGTTGAACATGTTACCTCTTGGAATGTGCAGAGCGTCTCCCATTTACGGGGAGAATCTTAGCATCTTAGAACTGGCAGCGTGGTCTGAGCCTGTCTGGTCCATCTCCCACCCCATAAGACAAGTGCTTTCATGAAACTCATTCTGTGTGGAGGATGTGGTCTTATTTTTTCCGGGAACAGGCGGCCTCTACCTGCTTAGGCTAATGGACGGCTCTCATGGTGACACAGCGTGACCTTTCTTGTCACACAGGGGGGCCTCTCTGCTTGTGCATGGCTGCCTGTCACACTCAGGCCATCGAACTGCCCCCCAGAAAGCAGAAAGAGGATCACCATCTCAGAGCCGGGCTGTGTCGTCTTAGACCCGAGGTAAGGTCACCGGGGAGGACCCTTGCCGTCCAGATACAAACCTGCGCTCCCTGAGCAGTGGCCCCCACCTACTCGCATAATTTGTATCTAGTGTAATATACAATAGGAACCCTGCGGCTGAATATGCCTTCTGACTTTAGGATTAGGAGCACAAATGCATCTGTGTACTTTTGTCAGGAACAGTTGACTTAAAATTTCTTTTTCATAATCAAAAGGCACTTCCTGAGCAGTTACAGGCTCGGTGCTGCTCTGTGGTTAAAACAGAGAATATTGCTTGATTTGCGTTCTGTTCTCTGGTCGAGTATAGTTTATACAGTCAGAAGACTTGGAATTACACTGTAATGATGCAGAGATGGCAAAATAAAAGGTCAGAGCTGTGCATTATTAGACATTGTTGTAAAGATCATCTTAGTGATATTAAGCCTCACATCCTTTCCGCTTTCTAGTCTGCCCTCCAGGTGCTTTGAAGGGGACGGAGCCTAAAGCGTGAACTGAATGAATCTATGAGTGATGAATGAAGGAGAAGGCCTGTGTGCACGTGGGTGGACACGCACACACTCACACGCGTGCACACACAGACGCCCCCCTTCCCCACGCACAGTTCCTGGGTTCTGATGCAGATGAAGCCAGCCACGCACCTGATGTTGAAAGTGACGAGGAAAAGCCAAGTTGTGGAGGCGTCGGGTTCACCTGCTGAGGTTTCCCGGGATCCCCTGGACGTCCCTGGCAGGGACACGTCTGGTGTCACAGAGAATCTGCACTCAGCAGGTGAAGGACGGGCACCCCGACTGACCCGTTGGAGTCAGGACTAGGGGTATCTTGGAAAAGTAGAGGTGATCTAACTATGCAAACAATTTTATGTAAATATTTGTAGTCACTTTTGAAGTTAACACCAAAATCAATCCGTGAACTAGAGCTACAGAAGTAAGTTTTCTCACAGGATATTTACACAGTATGTTTATGTTGCAAATCGCAAAACAATGATAACTTTTAACCGCATCTAATCATGCCCAATGTCCCCCCCCAGCTGCACTCAGACGGTGGGGTGTCGTCTGTTGTATTTATTTACCAATTCTGCACGCTACAATTTGCTGTAATTTAACCCAATTTCAGAAATTATATGATATGCACAATTTTCTCTGAGGAAAGACAACTGAATTTGTTTTTAGAGTTGCCAGATGTCCAGTTTTAAACTAGGCCGTCTGGTATCTGAGCTTTTACCCTGTGAACAAATTGGGACCAGTCTGCACACAGCTCCTCAAATGGGTTCTAGACGAGAAGCCTCTGTGGTTTCAGGGCCCAGGGCATCACGGGCCCTGGGGGCAGAGGGTGGCCAGCCCGACACGCCCCCGCCAGGAGACGGGCAACCCGTGGAGGAGAAACATGTTCTCATTCTCAAGTTGTGATTCATTTGGAGAAAGTTTTCATTTTATTGGACAGAAGGAGACATTTGAGAAATGGGCTGGTCAGTGATGACCATGCATCCCGAGCACACGGCACTCAGTGCCCCGAAACTTCAGCTGAAAATGCAAAGCACACGTGCCCGCTTGGCGTCTGGGCCCGAGGCGGATGTGCCACGTCCTGTTCGATCCCAGCTTCCAGTTTCTGGCCGAATTCAGCTTGCAGAAGCAGCGGCTGCTGGCATTTGGAACAGTTTGCTGTGTAGTGTTGCAGCCTCATTTCTGGGCACGTGCAAAGTCCAGTTCTGTTTTTACAACAGTGGGCTTGTGCTCTGCCTCTCGCCCGGCACTTTGCTTTTTCTCTTACATGCACGCACGTGCTGTCGTACACACACGCTACTTACTGCCCCGTCCCCCTTTCTTTCCTTCCTGGACCCTGTTCACCGGGAGCCGGGAGCCACTTTGAAGCACGAGGCAATTAGCCCAGCAGGGCTGCTCAGAGCCCCGCCTTCAGCCTTCATAGCTGCATTAGCACATTTACAACGTCAAGGTTTTCCAGTGGGTCCCTTCCTTTCTGTGACGCTGGTGATGCCCTCCTCACTGTGACGGGTGACAGACGCTACCTATAAAAACACCTGGCTCTCACGTTTTCTATGTGGAATACTTTGAATTACAGATCCTTTTTTTTTTTTTGCGGTACGCGGGCCTCTCACTGCTGCGGCCCCTCCCGCCGCGGAGCACAGGCTCCAGACACGCAGGCCCAGCGGCCACGGCTCACGGGCCCAGCCGCTCCGCGGCACGTGGGATCCTCCCGGACCGGGGCACGAACCCGCGTCCCCTGCATCGGCAGACGGACTCCCAACCACTGCGCCACCAGGGAAGCCCCAGATCCATTTTATTTCATTATTCTCGGATAATCAATGTTTTAATTTCTTCCTAAGTCGTTTTGTCATTTTTCCCCTGGGAAAAGTATAATACATTTCAAATGTATTGACAAAACTTGTTAGGAGTATTCTCCGATGAACTTTTAACACTTCTGCTCTCTCTGGAGCTCTGACTGCAGGAGGCCAAGGCCTGGAAGGGCTGGTCTGTGGCCTGAACTCCCAGGGAGGCTCCTGTCTCACCCTGGAGCCCAGGATGAGCTGAGGAAGCTGCTGGCCTTCTGCTGGGCCGGGGCTCCTCCCCCAGGGCCGGGCTCTGGGGAGTCAGGCTTTCTGCTGGTTTCTTAACGTGAGTCCCCACCTCCCTCCTGCCGAGCCCGTCAAGGTCAAGACCACCCGCAATGGTGGATACCCTCCCCCCGACCCCCCAGGAGCCAGCGACTCCAGAGCTGTGCTTCCCATTCCCGTTCCCACTTCGTTTCTGGCTACAGGAAGTTTCCTTATTCTCTTCACAGCTTATTCGTACATCAGAAACAGTGCTTTGTGTATTTTACCCTTTTTTTTTTGTAATGAGGGTTTTCTGTGTTTGCCATGTAACCTGAAAGAGGGTTCTTTCTCCCAACTCAAAGGTGAGTTTGGATACAGAACTTTGTACCCATAGTAATTCCTGCCGGAAATTTGAGGATTCTCATCTGTGGTTTTCTGGCCTCTTTGACGCTAAGCAACAGCTGCCATTCTACTGTGGCTCCTCTGTGTGTTGTCTGTCTTTTCTCTCTGAAGCTCTAATAATTTTCTCTTTACTGTGATGTCTTCAGCTCCACTGGGTTGTGTCTGTACGTGGATGTAAAGGAAATCATCTCTGTGGTCCTGGACAGGGTTTCTTCCCTCATCCTTTCACATTCTCATCCGTTACCCCTGAGTGTTGCTTCTCTGCCCTTCTCTCTATTCTGTCCCCATGGAAATCCTTCTGGAAAGGAGTTTCTTTTTCCATATACCTCTCAATTTCTAATTTGTATTCCTCGTCTCATAACTACAGTAAATCCTGGAACAGGCGCTCTGATTTATCTTCTAATTCCAGCTACACATAGGCTACTATTTAATCTAGCTGCAGAGATTCTTTCTGATTCTTTTCAATATCTACTCAGTATTTTTTCTTACTTTTTATTTCAATGGTATTCCTTCATGAATTTCGTTGACACGTATATTTAATTAAAATATGGAAAAGTACAAATGACACAGAAAGTCATTTCTGGGAAAGTGAGGCCTCACTTTGTGAGTTGTCATGCCCATTCACTGGTATCACTCTGAGCATTTCCTCTATATGTACATAATTCAGCTTTCAGTGATGTCTAATTTACACACCGGTGTTTCTCATATATATTCTCATTATACAAGGGTTTCTTTTAGCTCTTAATATGTTTCATTAGATCTGAAATGCAAACATTTATTCAACAAATATTTATTTATTTACTAAGTACCAGGCACAGTGCAATACATTCAATTTTATCTCCTAATTTTTACACTGTTTTATTGAGTCAGTCACCTGATTACTTTGCATTATATAATGCAATTGTGGAGAATTTTCTTGTTTACCTGACATGTGTGTGTGTGACTGTGTGTGTGTTTGGAATTTTTATCTTTTGGTTGGTAAAGTCTTTCTTCTTAAAAATAAATTCACTTTTTCTGATATATGTTACATAGTTGCCATGACATTTGGTAGCTCTGTCCTGACATTTTGGTCCCTCTTCTGTATGAAGGTAACTGTTACCACTCTCCTTCCATAAGGCTACCCTAACCGCAAACTGGTTCATCTGTACCATTTTTCTAGGTTCCACATATACGCGTTAATATACGATATTTGTTTTTCTCTTTCTGACTTACTTCACTCTGTATGACAGTCTGTAGATCCATCCACGTCTCTACAGATGACCCAGTTTCGTTCCTTTTATGCCTTAGCCCATTTTTAAAACAAGTTATTTGTTTTTTAGCTGTTGAGTTGTAGGAGTTCCTTATATATTCTGGATATTAACCCCTTATCAGCTATATGATTTGGAAATATTTCCCCCATTCTGGAGGTTGCCTTTTCATTCTGTTGTTTTCCTTTACTGTGTAGAAGCTTTTTAGTTTGACATAGTCTCATTTGTGTCTTTTTGTTTTTATTGCCTTTGCTTTTATGTCATATCCAAGAAATCATTGCCAAGACCAGTGTCATAAAGATTTTTCTCTATGTTTTCTTCTAGAAGTTCCACAGTTTCAGGTCTAAAGTTTAAGTTTTTAATCTATTTTGAGTTGATTTTGTGTGTGTCGTAAGATAAAAGTACAATTTGATTCTGTCGCATGTGGATATCTAGTTTTCCCAGCACTAGGGACAGGCCTTTCTCCCTTGAGTATTTTTGGTACCTTTGTTGAAGATCAGTTGACCTTATATGTATGGACTTATTTCTGGGCTGTCTATTCTGTTCCATCAATCTATATATCTGTTTTCTGCCAGTACCAAACTATTTTGATTACTGTAGCTTTGTTATATGCTTCGAAGTCAGGAAGTGTGGATGCCCCCAGCTTTGTTCTTCTTTCTTAGGATTGATTTGGCTATTCATGATCCTTTCTGGTTCCACATGAATTGTACAATTTATTTCTGTAAAAAATGCATTGGGATTTTGACAGCGATTGAATTGAATCTGTAGATAGCTTTGGATAGTGTGGACATTTCGACCATATTGTTTTCCAGTCCACAAACACAAGATGTATTTCCATTTGTTTGTGTCTTTAATTTTTTTCATCAATGTTCTGTAGTTTTCAATATACAAGTCTTTCACCTCCTTAGTTTCCTGTATACCTAAGTGTTTTATTCTTTTTGGTGCTATTATAAATGGGATTGCTTTTATAATTTCCTTTTCAGAAAGTTTGTTTTTAGTATATTGAAAGGGAACTGATTTTTGAATATTGATTTTATATCCTGCAACTTTACAGAATTTATGTAATAGTACTAACAGATTTTTTAGCGGCGTCTTTAAAGTTTTCTGTATATGGGGTAATGTTATTTACAAAGAGGGACAGTTTTACTTCTTCCTTTCCAACTTGGATGCCTTTTATATCTTTTTCTAATTGCTCTGGCTGGAACCACCAGTATTCTGTTGAATAGAAGTGTTGAGATTGGGCATCCTTGCCTCATTCCTGATCATAGGGGAAAAGCTTACGGTTTTTCACTGTTGAGTGTGATGTTAGTTGTGAGCTTTTCATTTATGGTCTTCATTATGTTAAGGTACTTTTCTTCTGTTCCTAGTTTTTGAGAGTTTTTATTCATGAAAGGGTGTTGAATTTCATCAAATCCCTTTTTTTTCTTTTATTGAAAAGATTGTGTGATTTGTATCCTTTATTCTGTTAATGTGGTATAGCACATTAATTGATTTTTGTGTGTTGAACCATCCTTGCATCCCAGGGATAGATCCCACTTGGTCATGGTGTTTGATCGTTTTAATGTGCTATTGAATTCAGCACCTTTTGCTAGTATGCCGTTGAGGATTTTTGCATGTATTCATCAGGAATATTGGCCTGTAATTTTCTTTTCTTCTAATGTTTTTGTCTGACTTTGGTATCAGGGTAATGCTGGCCCCATAAAATGAGTTTGGAAGTATTCATGCCTTTTCGATGTTTCAAGAGAGTTTGAGAAGAATTGCCATAAATTCTTTAAATGTTTGGTAGAATTCACCAAAAGCCATCTGGCCCTGGGATTATCTTTGCTGGGAGGTTTTTGTTTATTGATTCAATCTCCATACTAGCTATAGATCTGTTTAGAGTTTGTATTTCTTCATGATTCAGTCTTGAAAGGTTGTATATTTCTAGAAATTTATCCATTTCTTCTAGTTTGTTGGTGCATAATTGTTTATGAGAGTCTCTTATGGCCCTTTGTATTTCTGTGACATCATTTGCAATGTCTCTTTTTTCATGTCTGGTTTTATTTATTTGTTTTCTCTCTTTTTTTTCCTTAGTTAGTCTAGCTAAGAGTTTGTCAATTTTGTTTATCTTTTCAAAAAACCAACTCAGTTTCACTGACTTTTTTCTATTGTTTTCCTGTTTTCTATTTAATTTATTTCTGCTATAATCTTTGCTATCTTTTTCCTTCTACTAACTTTGGGCTTAGTTTGTTCTTTTTTATTTTTCCTAGCTCCATGAAGGGTCAGGTTCACACAAGTTTTAGTATTTGTTCGGACGGGGAAAGGACAAGAAGTCAACTCCCTACAGTTTACTTACCTCCTGATTCTAAGGTGGTGTCGGACATTCTAAATACATTTTTGATTCACCTATTTGGCTTCTTTTGAGGAGAGAGAGAAAAAGAGGTAGGTTAGGATTAGTTGCTGAGCTTTGATGCTTTATTCCACAGTTGGATGTTTCTTTGATTGGTTGCCCGATTTTGAAGTTTACAGGATTAAATTATTCTGTGAATAGTTTTTTAAGTTGTGGTAATAACAGAGAACATGAGACGTACCCTCTTATCAGATTTTTAAGTGTACACTATTACCAACTATAAGCTGAAATGCGGTCAGCCAGTCTCTAGAAATTGTCCGCCTTGTATGACTGAAATTCTGTCAGTCATACAAATTGCTGTTCAAATGGCTGTTGAACGGCCATTCCCCATTTCCCCCTCCTGCAGCCCCTGGAAACCACCATTCAACTTTCTTCTTCTACTGGTTTGACTATTTTAGATCCCTCCTTGAAGTGGAATCATGCAATGTTTGGTCTTCTATAACTGGCTTATTTCACTGAGCATAATATCCTTAAAGTTCATCCGTGTTATTGCAAATGGCAGGGTTTCCTTCTTTTTATTGGCTGAGTAATATTCCTATTTCATGTATCTACCACATTCTCTTTATCCATTCATTTGTTGATGGACATTTAGGTTGTAGGGAAATTTTTTGTAGGTATGGAATGGGGAGATTTTGCAATGTGATTTCAATTCACTAAATTGGCACCAGAAGCAAGGACCCGCCAGTGCCCCGGGTGGAGCTTGAGTAGCCACGGCTGGTGGACAGAGAGACTCAGACTTGTGTCACAGACAGGCAGCACATCATGGGATTTTGGTTTCTCGCGGACAGCCAGGTCTGCCTCTTGTTTAGGTCTGGGACCTGCTATTTTGACTCCTGTTGCTTGAGCCATTGTCAAAACCCCAACTCCTGTGATCCCCTGTGCACTGCAGTCTCAAATCCTACTTACTGCTGTGTGTTCCTGCTTCCTTTAATGCTTTGTTCCATGCTTTAGAGATTGGCTCTCAATACTTTATATTCTACACGGCATTTCCATCTGTTCAGAGAGGAGCGGGGGGATTTCAATTTGTGCTTTATCTGCCATCTCAACCCCAGAATAAGCCTCACAGACATAAACTACCTGGAGTCACAAGACAGAACCAGGGCTGGGAAATAATCGATGTTAATTGATATATTACACTCAAACTATTCACACATAAAATAAAACTTAGAGAATAAGGGAAATGTACAGATGAATACACAGGACGGGAAAATGAAGCGCTAAGCCTCAAGTCTGGCCCTGCCACTCAGCCCGGATCAGAACCAGAATAATAATGAGAGAAAACAAGTCGAAAGGAATTGTTTTTCAGGCGAAAGGAAAAAACGTTCTGCAGCCCGAGTGGAGTGGATTTGTACCATCCAAGCACGAAGCACGGCAGGAGAAGAGAGGAACGATCATGAAACCACCTAAGTTTTTGCAAAAAGCCAGATGTTCTTGATGGAAATATTTACCTACTATAATTGGACCTTTAGGATACATTTCTGCTCTTTGTTGGAAGAAACCGTACCTAAATATGGTGAATAAATATCACACCACACCCTTCTTTGAAAAAGTACTTTTGTGATTTAAGGATGAGGCTTTAAAAGGACACGCGTAAGCATCTCACAAATTTTAAAAGCACGCATGCATCTTACTATGGTTTTTAAGCTTTTTAGACTTTGATTTGACCATTGCTTGAGACCTGGGAATGTTCATAAGAAAATTAGTGACTAAAAATCTTCTCGGCGCTACGGAATAAAGTTATGAAGGAGTCAGAACAGACAGTTATACATCTTGAACATTTGCATTTAAAGTCATGAGAGCAAACTTGTTCACAACTTTGTTTAATGGGATGTACACAGGCATGGAGAGGTAGACATGACAGTCAAATGATTGATTATTCGACTGAATTAATTCACTTTACAGACAGTAAACAGAGGCCCTGGAGGAGCCATGTGATTTCTGTATGTTATGTGGTCAGTGAAAACATCAAGCTCTTCTGTGGGCAAACAACCTTTATGTTAATATTAATGTCTTTTTGCCCACTTTCATCCTTTATCTCATCATCATGGACATTACTTGTAGCACTTAGGTATGTCAGAGAGCTCTCCGGGTCGGTGTCCGCATTCTCTCCTCGCAGGGTTTGAGGTTGCCGCCCCTCTTGAGCTCTCTCTGCCCTTGGGTCCTGCGGTGCCACGTTTTCTCGACTCTTCTCTGTTTCCTGCCACTCCTTGTATGTGTTTCAGCCACAGGCCCCCTTCGTAAGCTGTTCTGAAATACCGGCATCCCCGGGCTGTGTCTCTGGATTCTCCTTTTGTAACCCAGTTTCTTCTCGGGGAATATTCACTTCCATCTCCTACTGGTCTGTTCTCTGCAGATGACTCTCGGGGCTTCACGTGCAGCCCCAGGAGGTGTTTGAGCTGAAATCCTGTGGAATCTCTGTGTGTGTGTGTGTGTGTCCCCGACATCTAGTCTTCCTCAGGGACAGCTTCCGCTTCCGCCCTTGGGGCTTGATTAACGCCACCGCCAGCGAGCGGAGAAACTCTCATCATATTCACCCCTTCCCTGTCATTTGCAGAGCTAGCCAATTTCTCTTTATTTATTTAAATTTTATTGAAGTCGAGTTGATTTACAGTATGTTGTGTTAATTTCTGCTGTACAGCAAAGCGATTCAGTTATATATATACATATATATATACACACACGCATGTATATATTCTTTTTCATTCTGGTTTATCACAGGATATTGAATGTAGTTCCCTGTGCTCTACAATAGGACCTTGTTGTTTATTCACCTTGTATATAATAGTTTGCATCTGCTAATCCCAGACTATCCAGTGTCTTGATCTTTATCAGCTCCATTCAGCAAATATGCCTTATATCCCATCTTTAATCTACAGTATTGCTTCCTTAGTCTGAATTTTTAGGACCTGATAGAGTCACAATCTTCAGTCTCTCCTTCCCAATCCACAGTCTTTATGTCACCAACATTCTTTCTAAAATGCAGGTTGAAGCATGATTTCCATTGCTACACAGGGAAGAGCAGACACCTTACCATGGATCCGAAAGCTCTCTATATGATCAGCCCACCTGCAATTCCAACCTAGTCTCCATTACCCACACCTTCTACAAGCACGCTACTCTAGAACTAAATATTTCCTTCCTTTCTTCCTTCATTAATTCATGCTAGTGTAATTTGGTGAGTACTATGGGTACAAAATTTATGCTTTCCTAAATATCCCAAAATTTCTCTGAACAAGTATTACTTTGATAATCATGAGAAACTAGTTAAAAGCCTGCATAAAATGGTGGAAACAGGCAAGAAAACAGAGAATTGGGATATCGTCTGTCAGGTGTTAAGACAGAGGGACTCGTGGGGCTGAGTCAAGATTCAGGCCTCTTGATAGAGAAGGGGTTGGGGTGCCAGAGGGTGAGATGCATTAAAAATGCACAGAGCAGGCTTCCCTGGTGGCGCAGTGGTTGGGAGTCCGCCTGCCGATGCGGGGGACACGGGTTCGTGCCCCGGTCCGGGAAGATCCCACATGCTGTGGAGCGGCTGGGCCCGTGAGCCATGGCCACTGAGCCTGCACGTCCGGAGCCTGTGCTCCGCAATGGGAGAGACCACAGCAGTGAGAGGCCCGCGTACCGCAAAAAAAAAAAAAAAAAAAAAAAAAATGCACAGAGCATTTAATTAGAGGGGAGGAATTTCAAAACGCCCATTTTTGTGACTTGAAATAAAGCAAATCAAAACAATTGTCTGCACTGAGACCCTTCTGTCTTTCAAACCTGTAGCAACGTGGATGAGGACCAACGCTGCGAGGAGAGCGGATGCCTCGGCCCGCGCTTCCCGCGCTGCCTCGGCCCCCTGTGCTGCTCAGCGGCGCTCTCAGAGTGGCCGCCTCTTAACATGCGAGACAAAATAGTGGCATCTTTCTCCAGGAAACAACGCCAAGAGTTTCGAGAGAAGCATATTAGTCATTTTTTTTTTTTTTTTTTTTTTTGCGTTATGCGGGCCTCTCACTGTTGTGGCCTCTCCCCTTTGCGGAGCACAGGCTCCGGATGCGCAGGCCCAGTGGCCATGGCTCACGGGCCCGGCCGCTCCGCGGCACGTGGGATC
>NW_006779033.1:2721850-2727725 GCF_000442215.2 Lipotes vexillifer | reverse complement strand
TGTGGCCTCTCCCATTTGCGGAGCACAGGCTCCGGACGCGCAGGCTCAGTGGCCATGGCTCACGGGCCCAGCCGCTCCGCAGTCATATTTTTTAAAAGATTGTTGTGAAGTGCTTCCAAGTGGGGAAGATTTAAAATCTTATAACCAAACCCAGGTGTGCACTTATACAACCAATTTTTTTTTATTACAGTGAAGGGAAATAAGAATCACTGAAGTTCGTAGTTGAGCATAAAATCTCTAATTTTAGCTTTTGTATAATTATCTTGCTTTCCGATATTTTGCAAGAATTATTGAATATCAGTGAACCAGAATTTGATGGACTTGACATTTTTCCTTTGACCCTGCATACCTTCTCTTTATAACCCATGGTGAAATGATGGCTCCAGAGGAGGCTCTACATGCTAAACTGTCTTTCTATTTGTCCATCCAACAGTCCACCATCTACCTTCTATCTCTCTTTATTTAGGGAGGCACTGAAGCTCAGAGCAGCCTCAAGATCCAGACAAAATCTGTCTTTAACCTTGGCTTCAGTCTCAGCCTTTAGAAGACAAAACAGAAAATGCACGTCTAGTATCATTTCTGACCTTCTGTGTGGTCAGTGATACAGGTGATCATCACACCTAGAGGCTTGACAAGGTCTGTAATACTTATGAGGCATTCATGTTTATTGTTAGTGTCTGAATATTCACTCTCAGATAAAAGTGCCATTCGAAGATGTAACTAGGAATAAACCAATATCCTTACAATATCCTTTATAGGTTGAAACTGTAGGGCTCAGGAAAGCACAAATGCATGTTTATAACTGCAAAAGTAAACTGCTTTAACAATTAATGACTATTGTGTACAAGGCTGTTTGTCCCCTCATGCAAGCAATGGTTTCTGGTCCAGCTTCTACCAACATAAAAGTAGTCGTTTACGCCTGCATCTCTCTCCATCGGCTCTGAACCCGGGGGCGTGTTGAATTCTTGACTAAGAGCAGATGCGTTTGGTGGCCCCCAACCCCTAACTCCATGGGCTGAGGTCTCGGTGGTCTCCTGACCTGTTACGTCAGTTTTGTTCCCCTCATATTATGGGATTTGTATCCACAAAGCAAACGGTCGTGTACCTGAGCTGATTTCAGCCGGTGTCTGTTCCTGCGCCTACGCTTGAGACAAGAAGCCAAGTGCCTCTTATTTCATGCAGCGACTTTGGTTCTTCATGAGCTCTACTCAGTGGTGATGAGAACGGTGATTTCCGATGGACTGAAAAGGACTCTAAAAACTGGAAAAGGAAGTAACTTTACCAAGGTCACGTGAAGGAGCCTAGAAAAGGAGTCGAAAAGGGGGGTCTGGAAAGAGGTGTATCTGACCCCGGTCACTGGCTGTGTGTGAGCTCACAGACAGTCCAGGGCCCACGGCCTCTGGGGCCATGGCCATGCACTCAGCTCGGGGCTGAAGGCTCTCAGTCTGAGGGTTAAAGGAACAGGTTTCAGGTATAATAACTTAATTTCTTCACCTAGCTTTAAAAACCCTAATATATTTTGTGTAATGGCAATCCTTGTAGGAACTTAAAAGCTTAAAGAGGGCTTGATGTTAGATTTGTTACTCCAGGTGTCTTAACTTCAAGCGGTGGAGAGCTGGCAAGTTCCAAAATGAACTTTTATTTATTTCAGTTGGACCTGTCCAGGATTTCTATTTCAGACTATTATAAGATAATTAACCCTTGCTATAGCCGTGCAGTCTCGTAAAGCCAAACACCAAGAGTCAGGTACTGAATGTATTTTTCTCGACTGGGTTATAACTATTAAGGTTTTGGGGAGGGTCAAAAAATAGCACTTTCCCCCCTTCTGTGTTTGGAACCAAGTGAGAGATAAGGCCCAGGAGATGCTCGGGTGGGAATCAAAATTCCAAGTGTGCTGCTGACAGCGCAGGAGAGGCCCCGGCCTAGACAGTGACCACCTGCTCACCCCAGGCGGCTGGACGCATGACAGGAGGATCTGACGGCTGCGGGACAGCGGAGCGAGCTCTTCCTCTGCTGGTCAGTTTCTCCTCGAACTCACCAGTCTGAGAACCGTCGGGCAGGGGCAAGTGAGGGCCAGCGGCACCCAGTCCCATCCCGGCAGCACATCAGCACTGCTGAGTGGCTTCAGAAACCTGGATGCCCGGGCCCACTCTCCATGAGCGACGTTTCTGCGGGTGAGACCCGGGCACGAGCACTTCTAAAAGCTGTGCCCCGAGCCCAGCGTCCAGCCAGGGCTGCGATGGACTCTCCGTGGGGGACACAGGCCGGGGGTACTCCACCTTGGCCTCACCCAGAGAGGCCGACTGAGCCAGGGCTTCAGGCGCTGTCTTGGGTCCTGCCATCTTTCTTTCTGCATTTAAGGTTTTCTCCTTAAATAAATCCAGTGTATTTTAAAACTTTTTATTTTGAGATAATTGTAGATTTACATGCAGTTGTAAGAAATAATGCGGAGAGATCCAGGCACTTTCCCCCCACTTCTCCTGGGTATGGAGCGGGGGACATCCTACAAGACCACAGCACGACACCCCAGCCAGGAAATGGACTCTGGTGCGACCCCGGGTCTCGCCCGCTGTCACCAGCTCTACCTGCTTTGTGCTGGGTGTGCACTGAGCCCCACCACGAGTGCAGGGTCCTGAGACACAGTCAGGACACAGAGCAGAGTGGTTCTGTCCCAGGACCTTTGTGCTGCTCTTCAGAGACGCAGCCAACTCCCAGCCACCCATCCCGGACTCCTATGACCGCAGACTTGCTCTCCATGTCTGTAATTTTGTTATTTCAAGGTGTTATACACATGGAATCACACAGTATGTGATCTTCTGAGACTATTTCTCACTGAACATATTTCCTTTGTGATCCATCCGAACTGTTAAATGTATCAATACTTTGTTCCTCTCTATTGCTGTGTAGTGTTCCATGGTATGGATGTACCACCATTTGGTTTATTATACCCCCATTAAAGGACATCTGGGTTGTTTCCAATTAAAAAAGCAACATGTATTTGGCATCTATATTAGTCAGCAAGACTCCACGTGGTTGCCTCAAACTTGCCCCTGTTTTGGTTCTTTCTTATCCTCCGTGTCTGCGCTGTGACTCCCCTCTGTTCCTACCAGCACTGCTGGCCACTTGAAAGGAAGAATCTTTTTCTAAAATCCGAGGTAAAGCTCTTCTTTGACCTCAGGATTATTGCTCATTTTCTCTTTGCTCCATTTTCCCTTCTATATATGGAATGAGCCTTTCTACTTCTTGTGTTGAAAAGGTTAATGAAATCACCTCTGTTTACACAGCCGAGAAGAAAAGTGTGATAGAGATTATGCTGACATCCCGGTGTGAGCTGGGGTTCCAGGGACTGGAAACCAGCGCCCCCCGCGGCCCCTCCCTTCCTGGGATCACTTAGTTCCCAGAACCTTGTCTTTCCAGGGCTTGGCGCTCAGACTTTGTGCAGGCACAGACCACTTAGTTCAAGTTGGCAGGTGCCCCAGATGGTTCATTATCAGCTACTTAAGAAGGAATGAGCTGAACCTGCGAAGGCTTGGACTTGAAACTTGATTAAGATGTGAATTAGAGACGTGACAATAAAGTTCAGGCAGAACCCACACGCATGCTCTCTTCAGGCTTAAAGTTTGCCTTTTTCGTGCACTCTGTGGTTAACGTGTCTTATTTTTGTTCATCCACGTGCCCGAAAGAGATGCTTGTGCATTTAGGGCCAGCACGCTAGAAGTTTGGAAATTCAGACTCAGTGGGATTCCAACCAGGCCTCAATCTGGATGAGGACAGAATGCCCCAGGTTGCAGGACCGCCATCTGGACACCCTGGTTCTGGGAGCCACAGCCCGGAGGGCACTCAGAGCCCTCCTCCTGGACTTGCCGCCGGAAGCCCAGCACCATCGCGCCAGGCCTGGGTTGTAGCAGGAGCCTGGTTTCTAAATTGCCCCAGTGATGGGGAACCTGTTCTAGGGACATCGCAGGGAAGTGCCGTCCACATCTGTGCCTTGTCCTGGGAACATGCAGGGTCAGGAAATGATGCAGCGATGCAGAGGCTGAGCCGGATCAGAAGGAAGCAGAAGGTGGGTATCTCAGAGGAGGCTGTGCGGCCCCGGGCGGGGTTGTCGGGCACTGAGGCAGAACCAGCACCAGATCAGCCACTGACCGGTGGAGGAGGCTGGGAGGGACGCTCTCAGGTCACTTGTAGATCAAACGTCCTGCAGTCTGATTGGTACAGAGCTTCCTTGCACAGACCAGTGAGGGCAGTGACCCTAGGGCCCTGGGAGGCTGAGCGAAGTGATATGAACACGTCATAGCTGGGCGCCCGCAGGCCTGGCTGCATCAAAGGGCAGTTGCCTGAGAGGTCTGGGTGCTGTGACCACCCGACTTGAGGCTCACAGATCCTCCCCGCTTCCGCCTCCTAGGACTGAGGTCGGGAGAGACATAGGAAGTTTGCTGAGGTGGGGACTCCGCTCTGTCGTTTCTATGCCATCGAGGGGGATTCACTGATGATAAATCGACAAGTGAGTTTGTCCCCAGAACTCTGCAGTCCCATGTGTTGTCCTGCTGGTCCACAAAACCCCATCAACGCCTCTGTGAGGTCATCCCGCACAGCAGCCAGAGACTGTAAGGTTTCTGTGCTGTAAGCACTGGTGACAAAATCTCACTGAAGCTGTGCCCTGAGACCCTGAAGCACGGGGCATTTGGTTGTAAAAGTAGTAACTCGTGTCAACTTTCAAAGTGAAAATATCTGCAGTCCTGTGACGACCCCGGTCAGAGAGGCTTCTGGTCCCAGAGACATCTCTATACATAGTGGGGAGGGTCTGCTTAACTAAGGAACAGAAATCTTGCAAACGGGATGTGCCGAAGGGCTCATATGATGCTGGTACATAGCTCAGAGCGTCAACTATGGTATACTTACAGCGATACTAATATGTTAAACAGAACAGAAGTGCAGAGGGATGTTCCGAAGAACTCATACGATGCTGGTACATAGCTCAGAGCGTCAACTGTGATACTTAGGGCGGTAGTAATGCGTTAAACAGAGCAGAAGTGCAGCAGAACCAGCGTTTTCACCTCCTGGTACCTAGTGTGGGAGCCTCTCCTGATTGAAATTTTACAGTAATTGCTGTAGAAAATTATCATGGATTTGAAGGACATTAGGAGATCTCTGATTTCTAAAAAATTAAAAGCAGGGGAAAGGAACTTTATTATAAAAGAAAAAAAGTGTTATGAACACTGACATGGAAATAATGCTAATCTGTGAAGCTCGTAGATTCAAGGTCAATCGCTGTTTGGCCCAGAGTCCAGATAGGTTGGTTTATTTCTAAAAATCACATGGCAGGTAAATTTACAAGTTACATTTTTCAGATAATTATCAATCTGCTAACTTAATATACTTTTGAAGTCTCCTTGTTTTTAAACGAGTAAAGCTACAAGGCCTGGTGTTTTCTGTAGCAACTGAAAATCGTGTAAGGTATGGCTCATCTTGCTGTGCAGGCCAACCCCGCGAGGGTCTCACGTGAATTTCCAGTTTTGAAAATTTCGGGGGCTTGATATATATTTGTGAGTGGATGAGTCAATGGATAGGGTTGCCTGTCAGCAATAAAAAAAAGTTGCTTGTGTTTATCTTGCTTTAAAGAGAATAGAATTACCTGAGAAGAATATAGATGACATCATACAGACAATGGCAAAAGGAAGGACTTAGTGGTCCCAAGCGTCTGACCACCTTGTCTGCACAAGCGCAAGCCAACAATGTATGTTTGATCAGTTAAAGTACAGATATTTTCGAATCATTCTTTACTCACTGTTTTAGGCTTTATTTTTCAAGTTCCACGGCTGTGATATGTGAGACCAGTGATACAGGGTCATGGCTGCCTTTTTTTTTTTTTTTT
>NW_006779033.1:2707476-2721826 GCF_000442215.2 Lipotes vexillifer | reverse complement strand
TTTTGCGGTATGCAGGCCTCTCACTGTTGTGGCCCCTCCTGTTGCGGAGCACAGGCTCCGGACGCGCAGGCTCAGCAGCCACGGCTCACGGGCCCAGCCGCTCCGCGGCATGGGGGATCTTCCCGGACAGGGGCACGAACCCGCGTCCCCTGCATCGGCAGGCGGACTCTCAACCACTGCGCCACCGGGGAAGCCCCTGTTATTCTAATTCTTTTACCAGAACTCTTTTCCTCCAGGACTAGAATGTTTTCTGGTGGGAAGGTGGGTCCTTAGGACAATGCAGTAGGACCGCGTCCCGTGTGTGTGTGGGGGCATTAATAGCTGTTCCTCCCAAGAAACCATGTCCTCCCAATAAAGCAGGTTGACAGTTTTTCTTTGAAAATCTTTCTCTCTCATCTATCATAAAACCATGTATCATCTCTGTTAGGAAAACTGTGCACATTTTTTCTTACTAAAATGTGACAAGCTTCTTTCCAGAAGCCAGAAAGAATGTACGCCGTGCTTTCTGGGCCCGGCTGCTGAAGTGGCCCTTACTAATCGGCCGTGGAAATACTCCTGGGCTTCCTTTAAGAGTCCCTGGAATGCAGGAAGTATTTTATCTTTAATTTTGTAACCCAGACATCTTCTGAGGCTTGTGAGGGTCTAGAAACTATGACTTGCTCTGTGAATGAAGCTTGTCCCCAGGAAGCCACTCACACCAAGCGTGAATGAGTTCTGATTCTTGCTTTGTTCACAAAAATCGATCATCTATCAGGTCACAAAGATAAGTGTCAGAAAAAAGAAATATTTCGATGGCACTCTCTGGTCACAGTGCAATAAAACTAAATATAGTTAACCAAGAACAAAGCAGAAATGTCCTTCCACATGAAAATGTTAAAACCTTCTATTAAACAACTCAGGGAGAAGTGTAAATACAAACAGAAATTAACTAATTTTAAACAAATTAATGATAACGAAAGTCTTGCACATCAGTATCTATATCTACATTTACAAAAGTGAAGGGGGAAGACTAGAGCCCTTTGACCCACATAAATGGAAAAATTCTGCATCGTCGGCCTGAACTGGTCACATGAACCTGCCTGTGGGGGGGAACCTGTCATCCAGAGACGCTGGACTGGGGTGAGCCCGGGAGGTCCTCCCGCCTGCTCGTACATCCCGCTTTTGTTCAGCCCACGACGTAATTTCTCAAAATGGTTGTGTAGTACTTAAGAATATGGGCTCCAGAGCCATATCATCTGAGTAACTCAAGTTTTGCTACTTTCTAGCTGGGTGTCTTGGCTAAGCTACTGAGCATCTTGGAGTTTCAGTTATCTCATTTATAGAATGGTCATAATAATGAAACACAACCACGAGAGGTTGTCGTGAGGCTTATGTTAATGGATATATTCAGGATCTTGTAAGTTTTCAGCAGGTGTCAGTGTTATTCCTTAAAGTGGTTCTCTGGATGGACACCTATCGGTAGATAAACGGAAGAGTTGGAATAGAATTTTAAAATTTATTGTCCTTTGAATGTGGGCTGTTCTTTTTTTACATATTGCTGGAAATCTGTCCTACGTGGTATCAACCCAAAGTCCACCCTTCCTCCCTCCCTTTTCCTCTCTCTCTGTTTCTTCTCCCCCTCCTTCTTTCCCTCCCTCCCTCCCTTCCTTCCTTCCTCTTTCTCTCTTTGCTACACAGAGAAGACTGCAAGTGAGGCCTTAAGCAAAGTGACAGCTACAACACACCTGTTCTCATATTTGTCAGCATAAAAAGCAATGACACTGCACAGATTTGAAGATCTTTGGTTTTCATGGGATTCCAGAGAAATTGATCTCCATGGTTCCCATTATTTTTAAATGAATTAGCTTAAAGTTCACTCATTTTCAAGACAATGTTTTAACCAAGATTTACGTGGAATTCATTCTGTATTTCCCGCCACTTCCATCCCTCCTGAGAGTCTGTTATTGACAGACATTTGTGCTCTGGGGGTCTGAATAAGACCCTTCTCAAAGGGGCTAAGCGCTATCCCTCAGCACCACGTAAGGCGGAAATCATCTCCCTTTACTAATTGCCTTAAGATCTTCAGGTATAACGTTTCATTTGAAGGATTCTGTGGCGAAGCATATACATGATCAGTGTTCCAGTGGATATTCTCGCCTAATTCTAGGGTTTTACAGTTGCTTTTGGTTATGCATGTTACTAACTTACAAAATCTTTCATCCATTGCAAAATCCCAGGATAATTCTCACACGGAGGAAAACTTTTTTTTTTTTGCGGTACGCTCCCCGCTGTGGCCTCTCCCGCTGCGGAGCACAGGCTCCGGACGCGCAGGCCCAACGGCCAGGGCTCACGGGCCCAGCCGCTCCACGGCATGTGGTATCTTCCCGGACCGGGGCACGACCCCGTGTCGCCTGCATCGGCAGGCGGACTCTCAACCACTGCGCCACCAGGGAAGCCCAGAGGAAAACTTTTGACAAATAAACTTTTGAATGTGAGTCCCTGCTAAGGCAAGGCTTCGGAAGAAAATGATTTCTTATGGATGTCATCTTGTTTTTTAATCTAGATCCAGCCGAGGAGATCTACGTGTAGGTTATACGTTGGTCTGTGTGCATGCAGCCTGGATGTTTGAGGGTCTGTACCAGCCCCCAAAGCTGTATTTACTCCAAGTTTAATCAGCACTAAGTAAAATTGCAAAGGACAAAGCAAATTTACCTGAAGTGTCATTGTAAATACAAATACAATCCCTAAAAAGAAGTGGGAAGTGCAGATAAAAAGAAACTGATCAATGTAGGTAACTGCCCAATGTTTGCACCAAATAAGACGCATAGCAGCATTTAGAAATTTTACTAGAGAGACCAAAAGAAGCAATTCTAATTTTCACAGGAAGATTCAGAAGGAACGATGGGAGGTAAAACAGTATTGTGGAGACAAGGAGAGAGGCACACGCAGGGCACGCCGAGAGGATCGGGACGTGTGTTGGCATTCAAGGAGCCCAGGGCCGTGACTCAGGCTGTTGGACAGACGCAGAGCAGTTGGAGAGCTCTGATTGCCGAGAGTCTGTGCCCTGCATCTGAGGCTCTGATCTCAGTTTTTATTTGAGTGGTTTATAAACCTTAAAATAGCGGTATTTTTATTTTCTTCTAAACATTAGGCTTGACTATTCCAGCTTCATTTCAAAGGCCCCTTGCAGTGGGGTGGAAACAAACAAGAAAGCCATAGGTTTTTTAGCTGATCTAATGCACATTCTTTCATACTCCTGAGACTTCAGTTTTGCCCCAGTTTTCATGGGCAATGAACACAGTTAGGTTTGAGGGCTTCTGCCCTGTATCCCGGCACAGGCTGCCCTGAACCACCTGGTCCGTGACCATCCAGTTTCACTTTTCAAATAGTAAAGTAGCTCGGGAATCCCGTCTGGGCTTAAGGTCTCCACCAGCTCCTTGGATGTGCTTCGTGGGCTGGTCATTAAAAACACAGAGGCCGAAACTCTAGGCAGTTCCCTGCGACACGAGGGAATTCGACAACCTCGGGGATGTTTCCAGCTGTTTCTCCCCACACAGCAAAGATGTAGCCAGTCACCCCTTCACAGAGGGGAAGTGTCTTCACTCTGGCCTATGAGCTGAGCCAAACTGGGTTGGTCGGGCCTGCTGGGAAGGGGCAGATTTTGTGTGGAGACAAATCCCATTTCAACACATTCATGGACCTTTTATTCAGGGGAGTGTTGTGACCGTCCCCTGGACTCGAGGGTGTTGATAACTCACCCGGCACCTGCTCTCTCCTCTCTCTCCTGCTTATTTGCGCCAGGTCCTCTGGGGAGACACGGTCATCGAGGAAAGGCCAGTCTCCGCCCTCAGAGAGCAGTGGGGCTGGAGAAACAAGGTCCTAACGATGCAGACGATCAGGCCACGAGCAGGGGCCGGAGGGGCAGCATCTACATCCAACAGGAGGGTCAGGACACCTGCTGGAGTGGGTGACATTTGAGGTGCATTTTGAAGGTCACGTTGCTTCTATGGAGAAGCCTAAGAAAGGGTGTTTCTGGCCAAGAGAAGAGCCTGGAGCGTGAAATGACGTCAGGCTGAAACGACAAGAGATTCTAGGTGATGAGATGCTGCCTGAGCCCTGTCTTGACGGCTGGGCCTCTGCCCGCTGCTGCCTGGGGTCGGGGCTTCTGTGGTGATGGTGACTGCGCCACTTAGACCACAAGTGTCCCCGGGCTCTCTGGTCCACCTTGTACCACCGCTGCCCCGCATCCAGGGGAATTCCTTGGGCAGAAACATCCACTTTTGGATCCTTGAGCACAGTTTCCCAAACTCCCACCCTAGGGACCACTCGGCAGCGGGGGGTGGGTGGGGGTGGGGTTGTTAAATAGAGAGACTTGAGGGCTTGTCCCTGGAAAGCCTGACTCAGTGGGTTGCGGGATAGCTGTGGGCTCTTTGTTATGTTTTTAATAAGTGTCCAAGCGATTCTTATGGTCAGGCTGGTGAGGGAAACACAGTGTACTTAGCACATTACTGGAAACAATGCTTCTTGCTACAGCATGCCAGGCATGTGTGATGCTGGTGGGGATGACACTGGGCATTTTACAGATTAGGACCTAAAGCTCCAAGAGAAAAACTTACATCAAAACACACCACCAGTAAGGGAATGACCTGGCCTCAAATCCAAAGCTTTTAGGTTCCCTTACATGATAGACTGAATGATATAGACATAAACATGATGAGAGCCTAGTGTGACATATCAGAGCCTCAGAAGTTAACTTTTATTTTTTTACTGGACTCCACTTTTTAAAAAGTTACAGTACATCAGCTCTCCATAGTTTTTAATGTAGTGATTAAAAATAGTTGTTCAGAGCAAATCAAGCTGAGTTCATTGGAATTGAAAATTTATGAGTCTAGAGATAGCTAAGTTAAAAGTTTTCTTTCCAAAGAAGGTTATATATTGTTTAAAAAGTTAAAAGATGTAAGTTAAATATATGTGTTTGTCTCTTTTCAAAATTAAACAAACCAAAAATAAAAAAGGAAAACAAATCAACACACAAAAGTATACTAGAGAATTATCTGTCAATCAAATTACTTCCTGTCACTAGTTTTTTCCTACAAAACCACTCTGTCTAATATTTGCTAAATAGTACTAAACAGTTAATTTAGTCCACCTTAATTCATGATAATTTTATAAGAACCAGATTGAAATTTGCCTCTGAATTACTCACTAGAAAACTGTTTGCTCAGCAGATTGGTATCATAAGGCGATGTAGGAAAAAAAATGCATTTTTTCCCAGCTCTTCCATACATATGGACTTAAATACAAATCACTCAGCACAGACCCTTGCAGAACCTGTATTTGGTAAGCAATGCTATGTACTCATATATATCATAACAATGTTTAGATTTTAAAAAGAATTCTTTAACCTTTTACATTAAATTCTATGATGCATTCACTTTACTATATTTGTTTCTTTCTGATTAGTTCAACATAGAACGGTTTTACTAACCTCTGCAATGAAAGAGATTGCTTCCTGTGTGTACTGTGTTTCAGTCACGTGTGATGCGGTGTTGGATTTTCTAGATTGGTTAAGGGATAACGTTGATTATAATATTCATGGCGGTAGCTGCATTTGTGTATTTCAGTGAAGTGCATTTAGTTATTTATTCATTCAGTAGCGATGGTTTACTAGGTTCCTTGCTGGGTGGTTGGAATAGAGACCAGCAAGTCGCCGACGCCACCTTTCAGGAGCTCCGCGTCCTGCAGGGCGGCAGGCGTGATGCCCACCGTCACTCCCTGGTGGGTCATGGGCGTGCTGGGATGCTCCCAGGTCAGAGAGGAAATAACTCCCTCTGCCAGGAAGGGTTGGGAGAGGATTTCCGGAAGAAGATGTTTTAAAGACACGTCGTTTGACCAGGTGGAAAGTTTGAACCCGGGAGTGGGGTGGGAGGTGCTGGCCGGCTCCCTACCACGTGGTGGGTTTTCTCTCACTCCTTTTGTGATTCATTATTTTTGCCGCATAATCAAACTTTTATTTTCCCTTTGTGGAAGCTTCTGTTTAGCTTATGGTGGCATATGGGTTTCATAATACTTAAAAATCCCCAGAATTATTTAAACATCACTGTCCTTGATTCTAGTATTACTGAAGTATGATTTTATATTCTAATTAATTTCTCTGGGGACTCACTCCTGCTAACTGGAGCTTTCCATTTATTCCGGATCTTTCAAAGTCAGAACTTTAATTTTTAGTGTCCCCACCCCCACCCCGCCCCGCTCCAGTGTTTTATATCCTTTAAATAGAGAAAACTTTGGTGATTTTGGACTATTACCTGTGGCGGTTTACTTTAGCGCCGGGGGGATGAATTTTGGAGCACTGGTAATGTTCGCTGACAATATTCACGGTGCCAGTTAAGTCGTTCTGCTGCACATCAGTCAGTTTTGGAAAACGTGACCTAGTTCCAATGCTCTGCAGGAGACCAGCATGAGGTGTCCCAAGCAGGGGCTTGTGCTGCAGGGGAGCTGCCCTTACAGGTGGAGTTGAGGGAGAGCCTTTGCCTCGTCCTGCTCACGGGTTTTAGAGGCAAAGGTGGGGCTTTATGTTCAAGAACACATGTTGAGTCACAGGTCAAGCCCCTCAACTGACGTTTTTCCACTGCCACTGACCTCCAAACCATGCAGGAAATCCCTGTGTAAGCAAATTCCCACCCCGTCCCCTGGCTGTTTAGTCTATGCCGCGTTGAGCCTGGGCTTACTTACTCCTTTGATTGGCAAGCCCAGTACTAGGAAAAACAAATGCACCAGCAAGTCCCACGAAGCTCTCTGCCCTCCGCCTTCCCAATCTGCAAACTCTTTCAGATCTATTTGGACTGAAACTTGACAAGAGCTTCACAGGAAACACACCCCCCTCCTCCCGAAAACGCCACCAACCCGAGGACATAGTTTCACAGAAGCAGCTTCCAGGCTGCAGGGACCCGAGTTGCTCATGGCTTGGGAACTTTGACTCTTGTCAAAGAAGGAAATAGCTCTAATGGTTTATTTTCACTGAAGATGAAGTTAATTGTTTGATTAAAATCTACAGTTCCAGTGGCACATGAAACTGGTGATTGAGATGGGCAGAAACAGTAAGCAACTCACGACACACGAGGTTCAAGAAAAAAAGGAAGAAAAAGATTTGAAGATAAGAAAAATTAAGAAAAAAATTTACTTTTTAAAAAGCACAAACAACAAAAGAAAAAATAGATAAATTAGACTTCATCAAAACCATAAACTTCTGTGCTTGCAAAGGACACTATCAAAAATAAATAAATAAATAAATAGACAACCCACAAAATGGGACAACATATTTACAAATCATAATCTGACGAGACATGTGTCTAGAATATATAAAGAGATCGTACAGCTCAACGAAAAAAGACAGCCTAACTAAAAGTGGGTGAAGGATCTGTGTAGTTCTTCAAGAACAGCACACAAATGGCCAATGAGCACACAATAAAAAGATAAAGAGGATGAGCCATTAGGGGGCACAAATCAAAACCACGTTGAGATACCACTTCCCACCACCAGGGTGGCCATAGCAACAAAGATGGACAAGAGCGGGTGTGAGTAGAGATGTGAGGATGTGGAACCCTCATACGCTGCTGGTAGGAACGTGAAACGGTGCAGCCACTTTGAAAAGCAGCTTGAGTTTCTCAAAAAGCTAAACATAAAATTACCAAATGACTCAGCAATTCCAGTCTTTTTTTTTTTTTAATAAATTTATTTATTTAATTTTGGCTGTGTTGGGTCTTCGTTGCTGCATGCAGGCTTTCTCGAGTTGTGGTGAGCAGGGGCTACTCTTCCTTGTGGTGTGCGGGCTTCTCATTAAGGTGGCTTCTCTTGTTGTGGAGCACGGGCTCTAGGCGCATGGGCTTCAGTAGTTGTGGCACGCGGGCTCAGTAGTTGTGGCTCACGGGCTTAGTTGCTCGGTGGCATGTGGGACCTTCCTGGACCAGGGCTTGAACCTGTGTCCCCTGCATCGGCAGGTGGATTCTTAACCGCCACGCCATCAGGGAAGTCCCGGCAATTCCAGTCTTAGGTAGATGCCCAAGAGATTGAAAACATACACCCACACAAACACTTGCATGCATCAAATTATTGCTGTTTCATTTAAAAAATTTCCCCATTTTATTCTTTATTTTATTGTTTTCCAGTTTTATTGAGCGATAATTGACATATAACATTGCACAAGTTTAAGGTATACAACATAATGATTTGATATATGTATGTTTTGTGAAATGACCACCCCAATAAATCAAGTTAGCATCCGTCATCACACATAGTTACAATTTTTCCTGTGATGAGAACTTCTAAGAAATACTCTCTTAGCAACTTTCAAATAGACCATACAATGTTATTAACTGTAGTCACCACACTGTGCATCACATCCCCAGGACTTACTTATTTTACAGCTGGAAGTTTGCACCTTTTGACCCCCTTTGCCCAGTTTGCCTGCCCCCCCCACCTCTGGGAACCACCAATCTGTTTTTTGTTTCTATGAGCTCAGCTTTTTTAGATTCCACATATGAGTCAGATCGTGCTTGTCTTTGACTTATTTCACTTAGCCTATTACCCTCAAGGTCCATCCATGTTGACACAAATAGCAGAATTACCTTCTTTTTTATGGCTGAATAATATTTCATTATATATATATATATATATATATATATATATATCACATTTTCTTTATCCATTCATCTGTTCATGTATTAGGTTGTTTCCATATCTTGGATGTTGTAAATAATGCTGCAATGAACATGGGGCTACAGATATCTCTTCAGGATAGTAATTTCATTTCCTTTGTGGCTATATACCTGGAAGTTTGATTGTTGGATCATTTGGTTCTATTTTTAATTTTTTGACAAATCTCCATGTTGTAATTGGCTGCACCAATTTACATTCCCACCAACACTGCACAAGGGTTCTCTT
Organism: Lipotes vexillifer; assembly: GCF_000442215.2. Classification (NCBI taxonomy): domain Eukaryota; kingdom Metazoa; phylum Chordata; class Mammalia; order Artiodactyla; family Lipotidae; genus Lipotes; species Lipotes vexillifer. The sequence goes on along the minus strand of NW_006779033.1, from coordinate 2,712,904 downwards.
TTCTCCACATCTTCACCAACATTTGTCTCTTATCTTTTTTTAAAAATAGTCATGCTGACAGGTGTGAGGTGATATCTCATTGTGGTTTTGATTTTTATTTCTCCAGTGATGAGTGATGTTGAACATTTTTTCATAAATCTGTTGGCCATTTGTATTTCTTCTTTGGAAAAATGTCTATTTGGATACATTGCCCATTTTTTGGGGGGGTTATTTATTTATTCTTTTAACATCTTTATTGGAGTATATTTGCTTTCCAACGGTGTGTTAATTTCTGCTGTATAACAAAGTGAATCAGCTATACATATACATATATCCCTATATCCCCTCCCTCTTGCGTCTCCCTCCCTCCCTCCCTATCCCACCCCTCTAGGGTTGCCCATTTTTTAATTGGATTTGTTGTTGTTGTTGTTATTGGGTTGTGTGAGTTCCTCATATATTTGGATAGTAACCCTTATCAGATGTGTGGTTTGCAAACATTTTATTCCATTCAGTAGGTTGCCTTTTCATTTTGTCAATCATTTGCTATGAATAAGCTTTTTAGCTTGACGTAGTCTCACTTGCTTTTTTTTATTTTGTTGCTTGTGCTTTAGGTGTCATATCCTGGAAATCACTACCAAGACCAATGTCAAGAAGCTTTACCCCTATGTTTTCTCCTAAGAGTTTTGTGGTTTCGTGTATTATGTTTAAGTCTTTAACCATTCTGCATTAATTTGTGTGAGTGGTGTAAGATAGGGGTCTAGTTTCATTCTTTTGCATGTGGATATCTAGTTTTCCCAGCGCTATTTACTGAGGAGACTGTCTTTTCTCTGTTGAGTTTCCCTGGCTCCTTTGCCAAATATTAGTTGACTGTGTTGGCACAGGTTCACGTCTGAGCTCTTGGTGCTGTGCCATTGGTCTATGTGTTTGTTGTATTGCTGGTACCACACTATGCTGACGACTGTAGCTTGAAGTCAGAAACTCTGATGCCTCCAACTTTGTCCTCCTTTCTCAAGATCGCTTTGACTCTTTGGGGTCTTTTGTGATTCCATAAAAATTTTAGTATTGTTTTTTCTATTTGTGTAAAAAATGCAGTTGGAATCTTGATGGATTTGGATAGTATGGATATTTTAACAGTATTAATTCTTTCAATCCACGAACACGGATAGCTTTTCCATTTGTGTGTACCTTCTTCAATTTCTTTTATTATGTTTGCATGTTGACAAAATAATTATATACCCACTCCCTTATTGTAAGGTTATCAAAGGGCATTGCATGGAAAATATGAATTTACAGGTCACGTTAGTCTCAAGTATGTTGAAACCCATTTTCATGCAAATATGGGATTCCTCCTGCGCGTGGAAGATTAGATTCCCATTCTCAGGCAGCGATGAACCTAACACTTGGTCCCCAGCGATGGATACAAAGTGTCTGACACTGAGCTCTTTTAGATGGACATGCCTTTTTCATAGTTAAAAGGTGGCCTTGCACATAAAATTCATAAATAAGGAAAACATCTTTAAAAAGTTAAGCGTAGACAGAATCCAGCCATTGGAAGTGTGCGCTCCGGATTTCTGAATTCTCTCAGCACTGGAGCACAGCACGGATCTGTGTTAGGTTCCTGGGCCCTGAGCTCGCTGCTGACAGACAGACCCCTGTTATCATCCTGATGCCGTTGTGCTTCCGTGGAAGACAAGACGGGGAAGAAAACGCATCTATGCTTCTTAATGTCTCTGGCCCTTTATTGTCAGAGGCTGAAATATGAACATAGTTCTGCTAAGAGAAAAGAAGCATTGGTTTTATTCCAACATGTTTTATTATGTGACGTGTGGACGGTTCTCTCGTCCATACGAGCAAGGGCCCCGCTCTAGGCGTTTGGCCGCCTTACTGGAGGCACAGGTGAGGGTGGCCGGCAGCAGCTCCCGGCTGATCACGGGCTGGAAATAGGAGAGGAGCAGATCTGAGCCAGACACCGCGCTCTCCTGCTCTCACTGTGTTTTGCTTTGGCAACTGGGAGGCTTAGTTGTTAGAGCAGCAGATGTTTTTTAAAGACATAAAGGGAAAGAAGGGTATCAGATTCCATGCCCGTGCCTGTCATGAGTCGCTTGCTGAGAAGGGGCATCTGAACAGAACACCCAGGACAGGGGACGCACCCCAAGGCCTTCAGGGAAGGCACTCGGAGATAAATATCTTCTGAAGAAAAAAACGAAAGAATTCTCAGGGCTGGTTCATTTTGATTTTAGCCATCAGGTTGTGGTTTTATCTCCGTCTGTCCGGATGTGCTCTGGAGGCTGGGAAGGTCTACCTCCTTGCTCCCTGGGTCCCCATTCCATCCTCGCATTTGCCTGGAGCATCGCAGACACTCACGCTATACCCGGGCTCTACTGTTTCCCTAAGGGTACAGCAGGGTTAAAGCACTCGGAGATTCCCCAGTGTGCTCTGATTTGAACTCTACTTAAGCGAGTGGCAGTCTTCAGAAGAGGCAGACCGTATTACGACAAGCAGGATGAATTCAAAGGATGCACGCTGCAGCAGCGGGCAGGTGAAGAGGCCGCGGGGTACGGGGCGCGGGCAGATGGTGAGCAACGCCGTGTTTAAGCTGCAGGTGGGCGGGGCAGTGCTGGGCTGCTCCTTTCCTATCTCCTGCCGCCACTGTGCTGTCTTTGGTTGTTTTGGATTTCCGTGGTGCTGTGAGCTGAATTGCGTTCTCCCCAGATTCATATGTTGAAGTTCTAACCTCCAGCACCTCAGAATGTGACTGTGTTTGGAGACGAGACCTTTAAGAGGTGATTAATTTAAAATGAGGCCATTGGGCTGCTCACCTTAGCCCCGCCCAGGATGAAAACCACCAGATTGTGGTGGATTTGCTGTGCACGAAGACTGGCTGGTGCTTTCTGAGTCTGATTTCATTCAGAGGAACGGGCAGAAGCCAGGCTGAGGCTCACCAGTTTACACCATTTGTGTTTTTGTTTAAGATGATCGCGTGTAACTGCCCACCAGCCTCACGGCCCAGGTCAGAAAGGCACAGAAGGTGGAAAGAGAACCAGTTAAGCTCAAAAAAGCAGCACAATCGCTGCTTCGACGGCTTCGTTTTGAATTTTTTCTCATAATTTGGCCAAAACGCATAAAAGAGGTCTTGCCCTCTGCCTCTCCACCTGAGAGGCCCCTCGCAGGTCCTGTGACTGTCAGTCGAGAACATTCTGTCCTGAGGCCAGGGCAGCCCGGCTCCCGGCCTTCCGGGGCCTGCAGTGAAGGTGCTGCAAGAGGACACGTGTCGTTCTTCCCCTTAAGTTACTTCTGAGATTCGCCTGTGGCCGTTCCTCCCTCAGAACCCTACTGCTGCCTTCTGTCCGGCGAGGAGGGGGAAGAAAGTGGGCTGTTTGAGTGACACATCTTGGTCCTCAGCTCCTGCTTCAGCAGCTGCTCTCTGACTTTATAAGTTGTTCGCTGCTGGGAAGGAGGCTATAGACCAGGGCAGTCAGGGGGCACAAGGTCCGTATCCAGCAGGAGAGCCCAGTTCTGACAGAGGGATGTGTGGGAGCGAGGCCGGCCCTCACCCCGTCCTTGGCAGCCTCCTGGGCACCAGGGCCCTGCTCTGCTCCTCTCGAGCAGGGCAGGCATCCCCGAGGGGCTGCTCTTGGACGGATGAGAACGGTGAGGCGCGTGGAGCTCCTGTGTGGCTAACGGGCTCCTTGCCAGGCACGATCGTTGCTTCAACTGCTGTAGATCCGTCATCTGAAAGGCATCTTGTGCGTTTTCCGGGACGGGGCAGTAAAGGGATCCGCCCCAGGTCATCAAAGCCCCGCGTGTGGGAGGTCTGTGTGAGGGAGAGCTGCTGCATGTTTCACACGGCTGCTCCAGACCCCAAGCCCCTGGAAAAGCCCGAGGCATGGGGTTGTGGGAGTTTCCAAGTGTAAACGGTTCCTGATGATATATATATTTTTTAAACTAAAACTAAACTCTATCTACAAAAGAACACATTAGTGTGTACACACACACACTCACCATCCAACCACTCCCTCACCCCCACCCAAATAAGCACATTTCAAACGTTTTGGATCTGATTTCTTATTTCCTGCGAGCAGTTGTTGGCGCTATCGTATGTGGAGAGGTTTGGTTGTAAGATGAGCAGATGCCCGTGAGCGCTGTCCGCTGTCGTGAGCCGGCAGTGATACCCAGAGGCTGACGCCAATTTTCCTTCTAAGAGCATAATCCCGTAATGCAGAACAGAAAGATTTTGCTCCTTTGAATTAAAGCCTTAATACTATGCTTGATTTTTTTTGAGGGTTTTTCTTTTGAGTAGAGACAATTTAATCTAAAAATGTCAAGTAAACACAAACTTTCCTACTCTGTTTTAAAGTGTGTTTCATCTTAAAACCATCCAGGAGGAAAACAGAAAAAGTCGTGTTCTTGGGCAGGTTAAAGCCCTCCTGACCATGGCAGAGACATCTGAGCACAAGAGTGAAACCATCTGTCAAGCTGCTTTCACTTCATAGTGTGACAATATTTGCACGACATTTTACATTTTGTATCTCACATCCACTGAAATTATCTCCCAATAGGGCCATGAGATTGTCTGCTGACCCACCAGCAACAGCGGCAGGTGTGACCCCCAATCTGAGAACAGTCCCTCTCTCCGAAATGGCCCCCTCTGCCGTCCAGAGTTTATAGTTGCAAAGAGTCTGCACGTGAGGTACACACACCACGTCCCTAAGCCAGCTGACCATCATTTCTGGATGAGGAAAGCGAGGCGCAGAGAAGATAAGTGATATAGAGAAAAACGCCCAGCAGACGAACCCCCGGTGCGGGTACAACTGGGGACTTCGGAATCCAGATCCTGTGCTCTTTACAAAGAGGAAAACCAAGGCAGGGGCTTTCAGCTCCTGAATCCAAAGAATTTTGCAGGATGGAGTTCAAGTTAAGTCTACTTTCCAGAACAGAAAAAATAATTATTTTCTTTCCACGAGTAGTCTGACTCAACAGTCAAGCATTTTCAGAGTCGAGTCCCAAGGCCATTGGAGTCTGACCGCTGGTGGCAGGAGAGCCTCCTTCCTCGGTGCGTACTGCTCACTTATAACACGGCCCGCGGGCATCTGGGTGTCTGTGGACAGCGTGTGGTAGGCTCGGTCACAGCCTCACTTGTCGAGTAACAAATGTCTGTTTTTCCAATCTCTTTGGAAAACCGTAAGTGCTGTAGTAAACATTAGTGCTAAAGACAGAAATCCGAAGACGTAGCTGGCCCCTGGAGTCAGATACTCCAAAAACCTTTCAGCTGAAGAAAAGCATGGGGTTGAAAACTGGAAGTTTGCTAGTCTTCTGGAAAAACAAAGCCAGTTGTAGCCTTTTTTCTCTCATATTTAGAAAAAAGATTGTGTATTTACACGAGTGGAAATGCCGACTGGAGCCGTATAGAAAAGATGATACTATTGCAACAGAGTGCACACATCCTGCT
>NW_006779033.1:2692458-2707466 GCF_000442215.2 Lipotes vexillifer | reverse complement strand
CTGAAGGCGTTCTAGCCTTCTTACCTCAGTCATATTAAAATGTGGCCAGATATTCAGGCTTACTGGACTATTCCTGTAATTTTCTGTAGGTTGGTTTCTTCAGATGAGAATGAGGAATTAAAATATTCTAGTCTGCTAGCAAAGCTCAAACCTCAACATTCAATATGCTGAGAGGTCTGATGATGTAGACAGTGAAGTGTGCTGATGAGAACACCAGCTCAGTGGGAAATCCACATCACTGCCATCCAGCCATCCAGCCATCCATCCACCCATCCATCTATCCACCAATCCACCCATCCATTGATTCATCCATCCATCCATCTATCTATCCATCCACCCATCCATCTATCCATCCATCCATCCATCTACCCATCCATTGATTCATCCATCCATCCATCTATCTATCCATCCACCCATCCATCTATCCATCCATCCACCCATCCATTTATCCATCCATCTACCCATCAGTCTATCTGTCCATCCATTGATCCATCCATCCATCCACCCACACATCCATCCATCCATCCATCCATTCATCTGTCCATCCATGGACTAATAGTTACTCAACACCTGCCATGTGTCCAGCACTGTGTTAGGAGCTCAGGTAGCAGAACTGAATAAAATAGCCTCTTGTAGTTGAGGCTGATGCACATGGGAAGGTTCTCCCATGTGGGGAGGCAGTGCTTGGTCTCTGCCCTCCCCCAAGGGGTCAGTGTCCAGCAGGCCACCTGATAGGACACCTCTAGGAGCACACATCAGGAGAGTAGTTTTCATCACAGGCCCGATTGATCTTTTGAAATTATTCTTTCTTGGAAGTGGGACTATTAAAGGAATTAAACAACAAAAGTCATGGCATCCCCCAAACTGCAAAAAGAGCCGTCACTGGCATGGAAACGAGGAACACTCAACTGCCAGGACCCTTCTCTTCCCAGAGCACGTGATCGGTGAGGGGAGGGGGGAGGCGGCGGCCTGGGTCTCCAGTCTCTCCAGGCATGTTACCTCTGGGTCCCCTCCGTAGCCGTCCTATCAGAGGTCCACTTGTTTCCTCCGTGTCTGTGTCAGAATTTTGGATTGGACACGAGGCTGCCTACCTACAAGGCTACACACTCAAACCCCCGATGATGTGGAAACAGCCACGTGACTGAGCTCTGCCTGTGAGGAGGGAGGAGCAGTTCTGGGGAGAGATGGGAGAGTGGCCGCCTCCACGCTGGCGCTGGGGCTCCACGGGCGCTGCCCTGGAGGGGAGCTCGGAGGAAACCCTTTCTTACGATGGGGTTCGGTAGTGACGTGCCCTGAACCCTCAGGAGACACGGCGTTTTCCGGACACTTAACCACAGGGTCTGGGGTGTGTGTGTGTGTGTGAGTGTGTGTGTGTGTATCACACATTCACATTCGTGGCCTGTGATCTGGAACACCGTCTGGGGATCCGGGGCAGCAGGACCGGAGGGACGGGCCCAGGGGGATGAGCTGTCCTGTCACCAGAGCCAAGCACATCCTAATGCAGCCTGCGGGATCCCAGGGTCCCCATGTTCCTGAGAAGGATGCCACGGGGCGTGGACGACACAGCACAGGTAACGAGCGGCTTAGGCTGGGAGCACCCAGCAGAAGCCCTGGCACGCCTCCTCCTGGTGGGCCTCTGGGACTGGCAGGCCTTCCTTCAGCCACTGCCTGCGGCCCAGCTCCTGGCCTCCGCGTGGCCTGCGTCTCTGGGGTTGGTCCCACTCCCCAGGTTCTCCATCACGTGCACCTCCCCCAGGACCGTCACGACCAAATCACGTCCTCTGGCCGGCGGTCCAGGACGGGACCTCTGAGCGGCCGGGGCCGGCCTTGTCTTCCTGAGACCGAGGCTGCCTTGACCAGTGACCAAGAGTCTCAGCATCCTGGACACCACCGCCTGGACCCGGAAGAAGAGATGTGGGAGCAGTACGTCCCTGTGGCGCACTGTTTCTGACCTGGACACAGAGCCTCTGACCGTCCAGCATGTGGCTGTGGCTGAGGACTGACCCGCCTGCTTCTGGGATAAGGGGCACCGTGGCCCCCATCAACTGGTCTGATTGCAGATCAAATCCTGTTTCGTGAACAGCTAACGTGGTGTCACACTCTTGCACTAGCAGGAGTCTTTGCTTCAGGTGACTGTGCACCTCTTCAAAACAACATTTATGTGAATTGGAATATTCCAGAACCGTGAAATAATTTGGACAGTCCCCTGGGATACGTTAAAATGGGATTTTGCCAGAGGGTCAGAAGACAGTGGTTGTGAAGTCATATTAAAAACTGCGAGGAATTTGGGGAAGAGCCTTTTGGGGTAGTTTGTTTCAATGAGAGCACAGGAGAAAAGTGGGGTACACCTGGTCTCTTCTGACCTCGGTTAGTGGAGCCATGTCTGAAGAGAGAAATAATCGTCCTGACCAGCTTCTTTTTTTTTTTTTTTTTTTTTTTTTTTTTTGCGGTACGCGGGCCTCTCACCGCTGTGGCCTCTCCCGTTGCGGAGCACAGGCTCCGGACGCGCAGGCTCAGAGGCCACGGCCCATGGGCCCAGCTGCTCCGCGGCATGTGGGATCCTCCCAGACCGGGGCACGAACCCGTGTCCCCTGCATCGGCAGGCGGACTCTCAACCACTGCGCCACCAGGGAAGCCCTGACCAGCTTCTTTTTCCACTTTAGGACCATTCCACCACATCATTTCCACACCCAGTGGTCAGTGATTTGTATTATTGGTTTCAAAGTATATCTCATTTAAAATTTCAAACATAAAGAATATAAAATAGGAATAGATTTTATTTAAGTACTATAAAGTTGACCTTTTATCTTTCTAATTTAAAAAGATGATCTGTGTATGCATTTCGAGACATACACAAATATTTCTAGTTACTGGAGAGAAGTGAAATAAAACAGCAGGAGTGAATCATGTTGAGGGATTAGTTAAGAAAATAATCCAAATTAGCCAAAGTCCAGTTTTTTTGTTTGTTTGTTTGTCTTGTTTTTTTAATATTTAGTAAGAGTTTCTTGTACATATAAAAACAGTTCACAAACTGGGAGCTTTCAAATTCAAAGCTTGGGAGCATGAAGTTATACAATGACTTACAGAGTAAAAATGAGGAAGTTATTAATTTTTACAATGGTTGGTTATTACAGTGGAGGTTTCCAGATGGCAGGGGGATTGGTTAAAAGTGATAATCTCATGCCATTTTTAGGAAGATGCAAAGTCCAGTTTTTGGTTTTTGGTTTTTGGTGGGGCATTAAAACTTATTCCAGGTAAAATGGAGGCGTTTACTTTTATGCACAAAGTTGGGTCTCCTCTCCAGCTGCATGTTTCTTTTCCTTGCCTTCTCTTATGAATCTTTAGAATCAACTTACTTAATTCTAGAAATCATATCGATAAAGCAGTCACTGTGCACAAGTCCATAAAATGTTAGTTCAGAGGACGTGCAGGTGTGTTAGATACAACCCAGGACCTCGTTCAGAGTCAGTTCTAAGACGTGGTTTACTTATAACTACTACGTTTTCCTGACCTTTCTTTCATTTCCTAGAAAGTCAAGATAAGTTCTTGTCAAGGGCACGTTAGGCTGTCTGAGCTTTCGGCAGGGGTTTATATTCCGCATGCCACAACTTACCTTTTAGTTTATTTTCCAAGTCATTCCAGGGTCTACAGGTATTTATTTTTTGCTCTCTGAAGGAAAGCACTTGTATGGGGAAAGGCAGGAAGGGCCGGCGTGCTTCTGAGTCTCTTTGTGGGGAGTGTCATCGCTGTCTTTCCTGACTCGCCTTCTCTTGCTGCTGTTTTCAGGAAGGTGTACAGCATCCAGGCCTGGCACCAGCGCGAGTCTGGGGAGGTCATTGTACGTTTTCCCCAGGAAACCTTGGAAAGATCTAAACCACATGCTTAGGAAGGCGTGTCAGTCCACCCTGCACGTCAGTGGTCAGTGTTTTGCTCTAACTTTCGGGTCGATGACAGCATTGGGGACGTGAAGTGAGTGGCCTGTGCCTTGTTTGTCCGGCCTCTCCGGTGAGCCAGGCCCTGTGCTAGGCCCTGAGACACGGGCGCCTCAGAAAGCACAGGGGTCCCGCTCCTCCAGATGCTTACTGCCTCCTGAGGGGTCCTCGTTCAGTAGGACAAGGTCTCCGGCCCCCGGAGGCCTTTGCATCCAGCAGGGCTTCCTGGAGGAGGTGCCGTGTCCAGCCGAGGCCCAGAGGGTAAGTGGACGTGAGGTGGAGACCCTTAGATGGGGGTCCCTGGGGGCTTGGTGAGGGCTATGCCTGGACCAGCACCCAGGACCCCTGCACGGTGACCCTTGGCCCCTGTGAAGTTGTTGGGAAAGGGCCCGAGGGCGGCCAGGAAGGAACGGCAGGTCATTCCCCAGAGGCGTATCCTCCCCCTGCCCTGCCCCATGAGCCAACAGGTCTCCTGGACGTGTGGTCGACAGTTCCAGAGAGGTTTTTGTAGTTAATTCACAGTTTCCAAGGGCTAATCTCAGTGGGGTTTCTAGTGTTGACTATAAGTCAGTACACCCTATTCCATAATTCCTTTATCTTACCCAAATAAAGACAATAGATAGTGACTCCCTCACAAATTCACACCTTTCTTGACAGAAAAATGGTGATAATATTGAATGGACCCGTTTATCAGCTCCTGTTTCCATACCAGTATTTGGAAGGATAAACAGTGATATAAACAGTTACTTAAGAGAAGTGTCCACTGTCCCGAGGGCCAGGACGAGGCTGACCAGATCCACCAGGACAAGAAAGAAGACCAGGGAGGAAAAAAACCTGAGAAAGCGGAATCAAGTGAAACCCAAAGGAAAGAAAGCTATAGTTACCTTTTAAAAGAATTCTTCCATTTTAGCTTCTTTCGGCAGCCGAAGGCCACCGAGGTTTTCTTGGCTCGTCCAGAGGAAATGACTGGCCTCGGCCCCTCCGATCCGCCCCGTCCAGCATCCTGCAGACCCCCGGCAAGTGAGGGAGGCTGGAGGCCTTTCAGATGGAGGTCATCAGCTAATTCCTGAAATTACGATGCTTTTTCTCCCAAAGAATCATCTCTGTTGGAAACGCGAGCCGGCAGATCTCCTCTCTAAAAAGGAAGAAAGGGCAGGTTTAGCTGCGCACGTGTGATTTTTTTTTTTTCCTCCTCTGGTGCCTGAAACAAAAGCAAGTTGCCCGAAGGAAGTGTAATGAGGGAGGGAGGGAGGGGGAAAGGTGAGTCTAAATTCAGGCTTTAGATTACTTATCTAAAGAGACTGCAGATAAATAGGCCAGCTTGCACCAGCAAATTAGCCAGTGGACTACTACTGTTTATTTAAATTTAAGAAAAACCGGCAGAAATGCTGATAACCCTTAAAGCCAGCCCTGTCCTAGGGAGTAGGGTTAGAATCGTAGATTCCAGAACTGAATGTTTCCTTAGAGATGATCTGTGTTCTCTCTCCACTTCCCTTTGATAGATTTGAAAACTGACCTCTGCATAGTGCCAACAGGACTCTTAAGGAAGGCTTTTTGGTAATTAAGTATAATCCCAAAATCTGTGATATGCGCAGAAGATGGATAGTTTGCAGATCTGTCTGTGTTAGGCAAATTTATGTTTGCTGAGACAACTACCCCTAACAGCAAACACTGCTTGTGTCGGCCACCACTCCGGCTGAGCTAAGACCAGCCTATAACATCTGAGCGGCTGTCGTCAGGGGCAGTGAACCCAGAAATTCAGAGGCTGAGCTGATGTGTGATGTGCTAATTAACATGTTTCATGGACTGAAATTTGCTCTTATGACTATTAAATGAAATGACTTTTTGCTAAAGAGAACCAATCTTTAGGGTTGTGGGTCTATTCTTGAAGATGGCTGGGTTGGGTCTCCGGTTTTCTGTTTGCTCCCAAATCAATGACATCAGATGACCTTGACCTTGACACTGAAGCCATTGACTCTTCGTAGTCGGCTGTGACCTCAGGGCTGTTGGGCCGGACTCCACCTCAAGCAGAAACGTGTCAGGCTATTCCTGCCTCACCAGCCAGCCTCCTTCTGCACCCTCATGAAGGAAGGTGCTGGGTCGACCCGTTTTTATGCAGATCTTTCTTATTTGAATAAATCCCCGCCTCCCCGCTTCTCCCCCTGCCCCGCCACTCTCTGAGCCTTTGATGTTGGGAGCCTTCGCCTGTGGGCCCAGCCTTTCCACGCCACCCCCTCGCCAGCTTGGCCATGCCCGGCGTGCTCAGCTGTTTGTGCCTCAGTTGGTTCTCAGACCCCCTTCCCCGTGGGCCCCGGGGGAGGCCTCTGGAGCTAGTCTGACCCACGAAGAGCAAAGCAGAGCCCCCTACCTTACCTCCCGGCACCGAATTCTGCCATCTGGGCACAACGCTCTGACGTTGAGGAAGGGTCGGGATGGTGAGTGCACCTGAGGCTTGAAATCATTTCGCCTTCCAGCTTTGAGGAAGCCTGGCCGTTTCCCCGCCCCGCTCCATCTCCCCTGTGGCTCAGCCCAGGCTGCCCTGCAGCTGGGGGCTGAGGCTGCAGCCTCCCGGGCCCTGCACCTGCCCCGCGGCTTCCGGCAGCCTCACTTCTGTAAAGTTCGACGGTAGAATCCTCAGGACCTGAGCCAGGAGAGGGTTCTCCTGCTACGTCGCCCTCTGAGGCCCCTGACCCACTCCGCCTTCCTCCCGCAGAGAAGGGAAGACAAGTCACACACAGACGACAAACGAAGGGAATTCTCGGGCTCTTGAATTTCAAAAGCCTGGACTCTGACGAAGGACTAAGGACGAGCCTTGGCTGACTTGTTGAGCTTGGGGACACGATGGTGAGGATAGGTGGGCCCCCGCACTGGGGGGTCCCTTCTCAGGGGCCTCTGCTCTGGCCCTCGCTCGCGGGGCCGCTGGTGGTGGCGTGGACGGTTACAGAGAAAGTCCTGGTTAAGAACCTCAGGGGTCCCAGAACCGAGTGGGAACAGGAAGAACCCTACGGGGTGCTCTGGTCTGGAGCGAGTGGACGTTTGCTGGGCACCTGGACATGGCGTGGGTGTGGCCCAGAGGGCAGATGCCAGGTGGTCATATTCTGGGGACAGCAGTGACATTCCTAGACCAGTGACCGGAAAGGAGAGGACCGGAAAGGCAGGACTGAGCGCAGACGGACCCGAGGCCAGGCAGCCCTTGGCTACCTCCCACCCCTCCTGTGCAGCTCTGGGGACACTTTAGTTGGTCCAGCGCGTTCCCATCGCTCTGGAATGGGGCCTGCCAATGACAGCAGCTCACTTTCAAAACAAGAAAGTGGCTTCTTACGCACCAGTTTTTGAATGGAGATTAATGCCCACCATGTACTTGGTAATAAACAGCCTCTTGTTCTGCATTAAAATGTCTATTGTGCAGAAGAGTTAAATGGGAAACACCATCACCCGACCAAGCAGCAGGCTGCGAACCGTTTCCACAGGGCTGAGTCCCGTATGTCAGGGTGAATGACAGGTGATGAGAGACTGAGAAGAATATGTAACGTTCATTCATTCATTCATTCAACAGACACTTACCAGCATCTGCGATGCCAGGAAACACAGTCATGCGCAAAGCAGGTGAGGTTGCTCCCTGGCAGGGCGCGGACACCTTGTCCTTTTAGAGTGTAACCACATCCCCGGGAGGAAAGTCTACCCGACCACACGGTCAGTGGTGCCGAGGGAACAGGCCTAAGTGTTTCTGTGTTTACCGTGGACCTTTCACTGGGGTGTGTCTACACCCATCACTCCTAAGGAATGGGGTGGATCGCTGATTATACCTGATATTCTAAGCGCTTTTCTTGCATGGCTCCTGCCGTGGATTTCCTGCAGGTGTGTCGTATTTCCAACTGAGTTTACAAAAGCATTAACAATCATGTTTTCTCATGGGCAGGCCTAAAATGTATATTGTCATTGTTTTTTAAAGGCTGTGGGAATAGGTACAGTGACATGTTAAATTGCCTTTATGTTAGGTGTGGCAGGGCTGAGCTTTTCTTGAATAACAGCTTTGTTGAGACATAATTCACAAGCCCTACACTTCACCTATTTAAAGCGTACAATTCAATGCGTTTAGTACTTTCACGGTTGTGCAGCTGTCAACACAATGGGTTTTAGAACATGCTCATCACCCCAAAGCCGCTGGCATTCACTCTCATTTTCTCTCACCCACCTCCTGCCCTTGGCAACCACGGGTCTGCTTTCTGTCTCCATAGATTTGCCTGTTCTGGACACTTCATGTAAATGGAATCATACGAATAGGTCTTGTGTGACTGGCTTCTTTCACTGAGCATATACTATCTTCAAGTTTTATCAGTACTTTATTCCTTTTGACGGCCAAATAGTATTTCACTATTGGATAGACCACATTTCACTTATCCATTCAGCAGCTGATGGACATTTGGGTTGTTTCCACTCTGTCTATTGTGAATAATGCTGCTGTGAACATTCGTCTACAAGTTTTTGTGGACACACCTTTTCATTTCTCTTGGGTATATACCTAGGAAGGGAATGGCTAGGTCATATGGTAATTCTATGTTTAACCTTTTGAGGAACTTCTAGACTATGTTTCAAAGCAGATGCACCGTTTTACATTCCCACCAGCAAAGTACAATATTCTAGCTTCACCGCATCCTCACCTCACCAGCACCTGCTGTTGTCTGTCACTGCGATCACAGCCATCTGGCAGCGTGTGCAGGGATCTCATGGTGCTTTGGGTTTGCATCTCCCTGATGACTGATGATGTGGAGCTTTTCGTGTGTTTATTGGCCATTTGTAAATCATTGGAGAAGTGTCTGTTCAAAATGCTTTGCCCATTTATAAATCGGATTATTTACCTTTTTATTACTGAGTTGCAAGTGTTCTTTATATATTCTAGATACAAGCCCTTCATCAGATAAATGCTTTGCAAATATTTTCTTTTATTCTGTGGGTGTCTTTTGAACCATAAAAGTTTTAAATTTTAATCAAGTCTAATTTACATATTTTCTCTTTTGGTGCTTTAGGACACAACTTCTTGATCTTGAACAAATAAACATTTTTGAACACCAGTTCTCTCTAGAGAGAAGATAGTAAGATTTTCTTTAATGTAATGTTGAACATGAAAGCACTTTTTAAGTTTTTAGCTTATAGGTGAAAGATTATGGTTATTTGAAAACAAAATGTTTATCGCATTACAGACACAAAATGATAGCTGTCTTTCTACTAAATATTAGACCTACCTTCACTGGCAGGATCTTTCATAAAAATCCTTTATGGCAATGTATGAGCATGTGTGTTAGAATATTTCTGTCATGTTATCACACAGGAAACGGTGGCTTCGGTAGCCTTTATTGGTAAAGTTACAGTTTCTCTCTGTTATCTTTGTTTTGTGTCTGACCCTGGAGAGGGCCCAGGGCCCTGTGAACACATAGGAAATCTTCCTGGGCTGTTTGGAGACTATTTGCAAGGAGCTCTCAGGAAGTCAGCTTTCCTTTTCTGAACTGACCAAAGAATAAGGTAAAGCAAACTTTGAAAACCTTTCAGGGAGAAGAAAACCATAAAGCCTGTCAGCTCTGGACACAGCCAAGTGCTCCCTGGCAGAGCTGGGGAAACAGGCCTGCCCCCGGCGCTGGGACTCAGCTGTGCCTGGACTGGCTGGGGTGGTGCTTCTTTTCTCCTCGGCAAGACCAAAGGTTCCGAGGCTTGGTACCTGCGGACATTGATCAAACTGCAGAGCGAAGAAGCCACAGCCCAGAGTCCCCACATTCACTATATCATCACCTTTCTTGAGTGGATCTGCTTATTAAAAGTGAAACGAGAAATGAGCAAAAGGTCCAATTCACCAGTGAAGCTTCTGTCTTATCCACCTGTCATGGGCTGAATTGTGTCCCCTCGAAGCTCGCGCGTTGAAGCCTGACCCCCCAGGACCTCATAAGGTGAGGTGATGTATTTGGAGAGAGGGTCTTTAAAGAGGCAGTTAGGTTAAACGAGGTCACTGGGGTGGGCCCTAACTTAACCTGCCTGGGTCCTTACAAGAAGAGGAAATTAGGACACAGGCGCAGAGGGATGGCCACATGAGGACACAGCGAGCAGGGAGCACCTACACGCCCAGGTGAGGGGTCTCAGGAGGCACCACCCTGCCCACACCTTGATCTCAGACTTCCAGCCTCCAGGACAGTGAGAATATAAACTTTTGCGTCTGAGCCGCACCCCTGTCTGTGGCACTTGCTACAGCTGCTGGAGCAAACTATGTACCATCTATTTTCACTAACTTCTCTGAAAGGTCTATTTTCTCCCCCTTAGAAATGGGGAAAATGCAACAGTTAAGAGAATATGCAAATTATCTTGTGTGGATGTGACCATTACTGGCTGCTTCAAGCAGACATGTATCTTTCCAGCTGACTTTTGGAAAGCAATTACAAATCGCTTTTCTTTTTATCTTCACTGATGATCAATAAAACAAAGCAGGTGAGGTGGCTATTATTATTATTAGCTACAGTTCGCACAGAGGAAGTGGACACCCTTTCCTAAGAAATTCGGCCAGAAAGTAGCAGAGAAAGGGCAGCCCCCTTTCTGGGACCCCTTGCCCCTCGCCCGCAGGTCAAGACTACGCTCCTGGGACCAGGCTGGTTTGCTTCTGGGAAAGGCACTGCAAGTTGAAATGATGACAGTCCAGTCTAATTTATATTATATGTATAAATATTTTACATTATTTATGTCATAACGGAGGTTAGAATATGAACCAAGTGCTGGATTCTCAAATTATTACTCAAAAAACAAACATACCATACGTGGTCAGGGCTGAGTTAGGCCCTGTACAGCGTGCTGTGAAAATGGGCCTAGAGTACCTGCTCTAATAAAACTTCACTTCATTTTTAATATAAACCCCAAGAGAGGGTCTGCGCAGAATGGGACGGCGGGCTGGAGGTTTTGTGCGAACAGCTGGAGGTGCCCTGGTTTCCAGAGGCTTCGCCTGAGGCTGAGGGCTGGAGCCACCCTTGGGAGAGGCTGGGGGCGGTGGATCATCTGACATCTGGCCCCGGACTCTGTTCTCCCAGGGCCGTTGAGAGGCAGGCGTGCTGCCTGGGGCCCTGGGCAGAGCTGGGGCATGGGGGTCTCTGGCTGAAGCCGGGCTGGTGCAGGGAAGCCGCAGGTGTCCTTTGTTTTCAGGGCAGCCAAAGGGTCAGCAGCAGCTCATGCTTTGGAGTCAGGAGCCACTCCCTGGGGAGACAGCCCGCGCCTGCCCCTGGGTAGCACCTGATACCTGGACAGAGCCGTGTACAGCGGGGCCCCTTGGAGCGGGGGACAAAGCGGCCACCCCAGAACAGATCCCCTTTGCTGAGAGGACAGGGATAGGCTCATGGGGGCCACTTCCTCACAGCCCTGCCGAAGGCGCCCCGTCTCCAGCAGGTAGACCCCGTCACACTGGACGTAAACCGAGAGCGTCCACTGGGGTGTCTTCGGCCACCTGCGTCCAGCACCAGTGAAGCAGGAAGAGGTTTTTTGTCTTCTTAAGTCCCTGTCCTGAGCCTGCAGCTGGAGGGAAGGCCACCTGGCGATTTCTGGGAGGAGCTGAGAGCGTGGGTGGGTGTGGACGGCGGCCCGGCCTGGGCTCTGCAGGTGGTCCCCATCACCGTCAGCAACGTCGCCAGGAGGCCCAGCAACTCCTCTGGGCCCTCGAATGGGGAAGGTGAGCCCGCGCCATTGAGAAAATGTGATCAGATGGAGACGTGGTTGGTCATGTCGCCCTTTCTGTGTCTTGACAAGAATCTCACAGCAGCCAAGTTAGAAGAGAAATTGAGGGCTTTTTAGTCAACCACAGGCTTCACTCTCTTCTACTCCATTTTAAATATAAGCAAACAAAAAGCAGCTGGCAAACGAAAAGCTCCAAAAACCAAAATAGGCTACTTGGTCATTTTTCTAAATTTCCTCCTGCCTGCCTCTCTTATATGCTGCATTTGTCTATTTTTCTTTCTATCCATTACCTATCTATATCTATCATCTATCTATCATCTACCATCTATCTATCTATCTATCTATCATCTATCATCTATTTATCATCTATCTCTCTCTCTATCTATCATCTATCTATCACCTATCTATCTATCATCTATCTATCATCTATCTATCTATCTATCATCTATCTATCTATATATCATCTATCATCTATCTATCATCTATCTATCATCTGTCTATCTATCTATCTATCTATCTATCTATCTATCTATCATCTAACTAAATTTGAGAGGAAGCCAGAGAAGCACAGATGTCTCGCTCTCAACCCCACAATTTCAGTGAGAAAAACGTCCTGTGAAGTTTCCCTGCCTTGACCTTTGACAGGCCTCTGGGCCTGAGACGCATGGCCCAGTGTCTCCTATTTCTCGAGCCTCGATGGATCTGAAACGGGAGAAAGAATGACGGGCCCTGGGAGGCTGTTCACCTGGACTCCAGCTTCTCTGTGGAAAATGAGACCAACTACCCTGATAGATGAGTTTGTTCTGCCCTCAGGATTTCCTGAGGAGGGGTCTCCCCTGGCGGCTCTAGCTTTCTGTTTCCTGGGGGTCAGCTTCAGCACATTTTGTCTGTTAGCTTTTTAGTGGCGACGAGCTGGGGCTGGGACGAGGACCTCACGGGACTGACTTCTGAAGCTCACCTTTTACAGTCTTGTTCTGGTCCGGATGCTTCCGGAGCATTTGCCAGCCTGGGAGTTTACGCAAGGCTGGAGCTTGGTCTTACTGGTTAGTATCTGGTGACTGCACCTCGTCCTCAGTGGACAGCCGGTGCCCCTGGCCGTCGGAAGCCGTCTCAGACCCACAGTCTGACGCTGGATTCTCGTGAGAAGAGAGCCAAGGGGCAGGAAGCGGGACCTCGGAGGAGCTGGTTCTCGTGACACGGGCTGGCGGACGATGGGATGGGGCTCCTCCCTTTCTTAGCCATTCAGCGGCTTTCTTTCCCGCGCTTTCTTTCTCCTGACCCTTCGGCCCCACCCTCTCCGAGGGGTGGGAAGCAGGATATCTGCACAAAGCCTTTGTTCCAGAGGAGCCCTTTCTCCTTCTCCAGACGAAATCCCCTCCACCACCCCCAGCCCCGCAGCTCCTTGGGCGCTGGGGCCGTCCTGCGGGGAATCCCTTGGGGCTGAGGCTTTCCTGCCCATGTGCCATCCCAAGGGGAGGAGAAAGAACCCCTTGGACGGATAAAGCCCTATTTGCTTAAAAATGTCACAGCAGAGACGATGAAAACACCTATCGAAGCATCAGTCGTCTTTTCGAAGTTGGCAAGGACGCCAACTCTCTGAGCGGAGGGGGGCGCTTGGGGCATGAGCTGTGGTCTGGGGACTGCAGGGGGCTTGGCCCCGGGGCTCAGGGCCTGGTGGGAGCTGTCCTCTCCAGCTGGCTGGGCAGGGACTTCGGGGGCCTGGCGGTTGTCCCCGTGCGGATGGCGAGTGGGTCCTGGGCTCCCTGAGTCCCTCGTCTGCCCCTGTCCTCCCAGCCCGCGCGGCCCACAGAGGGACGGGCTGCCCCTCGTGGGGACCAGCCGGTCAGGTGGACTCGGCCAGCTTCCCGACGAGGATGCAGCCGTGTCCCAAGCCCCGGGGCCCGGCCTTTCTCACCATGGCTGACGCTTCTCTAGACTAAACAGTTCCCCTTTGGAGAAACCCCATTTTCTGCCGCCCCGTTCCTTTCCAGGCCTTCTTTGCAACATTATCTCAGCCCAGCCTTGAGGAATTACACAGGTCCTCAGCCCCTGCCCCCTCCTCAGGGTGGCCTTTTCTCCGGCAGATGTCCCAAGTCACAGTGGGTTAGTGAGACCCATTCCAGGACCCTAGGACGGGGCTCTAAATACAAAGCTTCTTCCAGCTAATTCTAATTGGTTCACACATAGCCGTTCAGTGGGAAATCCATCTCCCTTCTCCTTACCGTCGAGCGCGACTCCTGAAATGGGAGCAGCCTTCTCCCCCCACAGGCTGCTCTGTAGAGTCACTGTCTGAAAAGTGGAGGAAAATGGAAAGTGCTCAGAGCACATTCCACACACCACGTGACGTGGGCTCGGACACGAGCTACAGGCTGCTCCGTCCTGCGTCTCCTCCCCGGCCCCTCCCTTCCTATCGTTTAATCCCACACACCCGTGGGGGGCACTTGCTGGCTGCAGGTGGTCCTGGGCCCACAGCTGGGCACTCTGAGCTTGTGTACTGACGGTCCTAACCCGCCCCATGAGGACACCCACATCCTATGTGACTTGTTGAGGTCGCTACCCAATTTCCAGAGAAAGCCCTCTTTCCTGAAGGACCTCACTGTCGTCGTCACACGACGGGAAAGTAAGAAATGTGGGGCAGGATGGGAATAAAGACGCAGACGTAGAGAATGGACTTGAGGACATGGGGAGGGGGAAGGGTGAGCTGGGATGAAGTGAGAGAGAGGCATGGACATATATACACCACCAAATGTTAGTGGGAAGCAGCCGCATAGCACAGGGAGATCAGCTTGGTGCTTTGTGACCGCCTGGAGGGGTGGGGTAGGGAGGGTGGGAGGGAGGGAGACGCAAGAGGGAAGAGATATGGGAACATATGTATATGTGTAACTGATTCACTTTGTTATACAGCAGAAACTAACACACCATTGTAAAGCAATTATACTCCAGTAAAGATGTTAAAAAAAAAAAAACGAAAGAGAGAATTGCGGTGAACTTCCCTACAGCAGAGCAAGATTCTTCTGCTCGAAGGCTCCACGGCCGCTGGGAGACTCTGGAAAAGAGCCGTCTGCCCCGCAGTCAGGCCTCGACGCCACCCGCCGCCCCTTCTCACCGCAGGAATGTGCCCGCGATGGCCACGTTGCTGCTGAGCTATATGCTCAAGGCAGAGTTTACTCAACTAGATAAACTGGTCGGCCGCAGGGCAGGACGCCTGATCTTGCTAATTTGTTTTAGGTTTATAACTGAATTTACAGCTCCTGAGCTTATTGCTGTAGAAAAATCACTAATGGTTATGAACGGCTTTATCTCCTGTAAAACACTATCGAAGGCGCCACAGGTGCAGAGCCAGAGCCGGTAAGCTGCAGCCACAAGCAAGAGATAAGC
>NW_006779033.1:2690022-2692448 GCF_000442215.2 Lipotes vexillifer | reverse complement strand
CTGCTGAAAGAATGTTCTCCACAGCAAACCCCTACAGAACGGACACAGACTCACAGATTTCGAAAACAAACTTATGGTTACCAAAGGGGAAACGTTGAAGGGGACATAAATTAGGAGCTTGGGATTAACACACACTCACGACTATATATAAAATAGATAATCAGCAAAGACCTGCTGTACAGCACAGGGACCTCTACTCAATATTCTGTAATAACCTAAAAGGGACAAGAGTCTGAAAAAGAATGAATATACGTATATAATGTACAACTAAATTCCCTTGCTGTACACCTGACACTAACACAGCATTGTAAATCAACTGTACTCCAATAAAATTTAAAAGAAGAAACACCTACATAAAAAAAAAAAATAAAGCAAATCCTGTGTCTCTTTCTGTTTCCTTTGTGCCTCTCCCCACTCCAGGCTCCAGAAGAGAGAGACAGAAAAGGAAGGCAATGTCTCAACTACCAAGGGTACAATTTTGCAAAAGCAAAAATGTTTTACTTTCCACCAGGAAAAGAGAAATGCAAGTTAAGAAGCTTGTAGGACAAGAGACACTGATTTAAATATTTTCACCCAAACTAACAAGGGTCTGAGGAAAGGACTTCTCCCTTTTCCTGGTAGAACCGTTCTACTCCCAGAGCAGACGGCTTTGCTGTCCCAGTCCTATCCTGGGGGTGATGTCAGGGGTGGGGTGACTGGGTGGAGATGACAGGGGTGCATCACACCTGGAGGAGCCCAGGACAGAGATGAGGGGTTCCCAGGCCTCAGACCCCAACACATGTGCAACACATTGTCAAAATGGGACCTGTTTTGACGAACTGGTGACGTGGGCTGGGACGGATTCTGCCTCTAAAGGATCACCCTTTAGGCGATCACAGGGTCTTCAACACAGACACACCCTGGCCTGGGTTCATAAAGCATTATCTTGTCCCAAGGACCTCACTAGACAAGGTGACGGACAAGTGGCTGCTTTGTCTGGGACTGAGGGGTTTGCAAGGGTGAGGGGCTTCCGGTGCTGAAACAGGGACAGTCCCAGGTGAGCCAGGACAAGTTGGTCACCCTAAGAGATCACTCATTCTGCTTACTGTAAACTTTCAGGTTATAAAAGGTAAGTACTGGGTTGAAAATCCTCGTAGAGAACGTGTAGGTGAGAGCGCCTGTGAGACACCCGGGGCCAGAACACAGCGGGTCCGCCTATTTTAGGCCAACATACTTACTTTTAGGTCCCCCTCCATCACTCAGTCTTTCATTCCAGTCCTGCATGGTTCGCCCGATGGCCGGTCGGCCACCTGGCGAGCAGAGCAGTCGGGCCCCGAACTCGGCCCCCAGGGAAGGGTTGTCTTCCCGAGTCCTGCTGTTTTTGTCACACACACAACTTGCTTAAATAAGTGGCCTTAGCAGACTTACCTTTACCTACTTGCCGTTGCTTGTTTGTTTGCTTTTTGAACTGTCTGTAGGCAGAGGAGAGGGATTTATTTTGCCAAATAAAGTCAAGGAAGAGGCATCATCTATCCCGGCCAGACAAGAGATCAAAGGTCAGAGACGTGGTTCTAGCTCCTTCTGTGCTGTCACATCTCTGACCCGTTGTCCTATCAATAAAGTGGGGGAAGCGATCGTGTCCTCTTTCTCCTCCTGGACAGACTGTGGTTTTTGGAGAAACGACATCTGTGAGCACAGAAGTGCTTTTGGAATTCTTGCACGTGCACGGCTGTTAAGATTTCATGGAGAGGCTGGAATACAAACTAGATGTTAAAGAATAGGTACGATTTTGTTAAAGATTTACTTTTTCTTATAATGAGAATTTTGGAACGCTTATTTTAGAAACTACAGAAATATAAAAATAAAATCACTTTGTCAGCAAACACAACCGGTGGGAGAGGATTTTCCCCTCTTACTCTTACTTAGACCAAAAGCTGGGCCCAGGACTGGTGGTCACTGCCACCCCAGAGTGGGCACCCTGGGGCTGTGGCCTCGGCCCTCTGCCAGCCCCGCATGCTTCCTCCAGGGGACCAGGCCCTTCAGTTAGCGGGCCGGGTCCTGCGCTGCCAGGGACAGAGCGGGGACTCAGGACAGACAAGACGAGCAGGGCTGTCAAGCCAGCAGGCGGGCAGCTGAGTGGGGAGCTCGGCCTTTGCCAGGGCATCGCAGGCAGTGGGCACTGGACGAGGAGGGCCTGCCTCAGCTCGGAAGCTCTGCTGGGGACCAGTCATCTTTTCCTTCAAGGTGATGTGACCTCAGTATTCCTGAACTCCGGGCCTACATCACCCTGAGGACAGAGCAGCTGCCGTGAGTCTCGTCTAATTAAAACCGTTCTGTGCCATTTCGCTCTGAGGGCTCCACTGTGCCCTCCCCACACAGGGGATGGTCACTGTGCCTCGATCCAGCATGAAGCTCTCTCAATCAGTAGCAGGAATAACAAATACCAA
>NW_006779033.1:2686947-2689936 GCF_000442215.2 Lipotes vexillifer | reverse complement strand
GGAATGACAAGTCCAAAGTCAACAGCAGCATCAAACAAGGTCGAGTAAGCGCTGCAGAGTGTTAGGGAGGAAAGAACTACAGTCGTAGGAATATGGCTCATAGACTCGCCTTAGGGGCTGGATGTCACGTAAGCCTTTCTAAAGGGTAAGAAATAAGAGCTGGGGACAGTGGACAGAGGTGGCCTGGCCAGGGGCTTGGGGCGGGGTGGTAAAGCGGAGCTGCCAGCAGGCTCCCAGGCCTTTTGCTTCAAGGTCTTGGGTTTAAAGCCACCCAAGGGCTGGCGGGGGAGAATTTTCAGAAAGTCCTAAGTGAGGAAAGCGAGGATACCGCCCGACACCGTCCCCAGGGAGCTGTGTGGACGCAGGCCCGCTGGGGAGCAGAAACTGCAGCGACAGAAGCCCAGATCGTGAGCAAATCTAATCAGAGCTTCGGCAATGCATTTGTGGAAGGAACTGGAAGTCGCGTGTGTTGACTTAGCCAACGCCTCCCTTTCAGGTGGTGCTAACGCCCCAGGCAAACTTCAGCCCACACCCTGGCAGGGCAAGAAAAGGTACGATTGCAGGGTCAAGCCCTGTTCCATTCTCTCCGGAACCCACAGAGTCCTGCTCGGAGTTAGAGCCTCTTAGTCCAGAGGCGCGGGGGTGGGGTGGGGTGGCTGGGTGTGGGTTGGTAGAATTGCTTGAATTAGTTTCACCCCCAAGGAGGAGGCTGGCCTTGACCTCCCTCCCTCTCTGCACCCTGCATGTCTACACTGACGGGTTCAGTACCACTTGGTGACACGTACGTGTGTGTACGCGCCGTGACTGTGTGGACGCATTTCTCTCTCTCTCTCTCTCTCTCTCTCTCTCTCTCTCTCTCTCTCTCACACACACACACACACACACACACACACACACACACACGGCTGCCCATGCCAGCTCGTAGATGAACGTGACGCAGTGCTGGGACCACATTTGATTTTCTGCTACAACGGCTCCTCGGGAATACTTTTAGGCCATGAGAACAATTAACTTTATGTGTTCAAACAGGCTTCACGTGCACGGGGTTATTCTTGAGAATAAAATAATAACCACCCCCGCTCCCCCCAAATAAGGCCTCTTTCTCTCTTATTTTCTCTTCTGAATTTCTTGAAAATTTAAGTGATTTCATGACCGCGTCTCCTGTGTCGCCAGTGAAGCCGGGAACACGTGGCCCATGCCCCCAGGCCCCCGCCACTCCCCACGGGGGTCGGTCCTGGGGAATCACCAGGGCTTGTGCTGAGTGAACACTCCTCTGCACAGGAATGTGTTATTCTTCAGAAGCAGAGAGGACATCCGTCTACATGTGTATTTGTGATAAAATACGCAGAACGTAAAACTCACCATCTGAATGCTTTTTAAGTGCATGGCTCAGTGGCATTAGGCACATTCCCAGTGTTGTGCGACCACCCCCACCATCATCCCCAGAACCTCTCCATCCTCCCAAACCGAACCTCCGTCCCCATTAAACACGGACTCCCCAACCCCTCCCCCAGCCCCTGGCACCCACCCTCCTGCTCTCTGTCTCTGTGAGTCTGATTCCTCCAGGCACCTCACATACGTGGAACCACACAGTGTCTCTCCTTTTGTGTCTGGTTTATGTCACTGAGCATCGTGCCCTCAAGGTTTGCCCGTGTTGTCGCGTGTGTCAGAGTTTCCTTCCTTTTCAAGGCTGAGTAATAGTCCACTGCAGGTGTGGCCACATCTTGTTCATCTGTTCATCCATCCACTGCCTGTTTTTGTAAAGGAAGTTCCTTTTGGAAAACAGTCATGCCCACTGGTTCACACATTGTCTGTGGCCAGCAGAGTTGAAAAGTTGTGGGAGAACTTTATGGACACAAAGCCAAAAGTGTTTACTCTCTGGCTTTTTAAAGAAAAAGAAACGTGAATCCCAGTTACAGAGAATACTCTAGAATAAGAAATTGTCTGGGCTGTGGCAAAGAGGCCAATGTTCTGAGGCCTCAGACAGTCAGAACTGGCCCCTCCAGCACTGCCGTCCACACTGCCCGGCTTTACCTTTGACCTGTGTCTGCCCCCTCTCCAGGGGGCCCTGGGTGACCTCCAGGTTGGGGTACAGGCAGCACTTGTAGTGGCTTGAAGAGTTCTTTGCAAGCCCCCCGGACCCTCGTTTGTCCCCACTGCTGTTTCGGAGCCACACGAGAGTGTGTGGTTGGCTACACAGCCGTGCAGGAAGCCTAGATGGTGACCGGAGCAGAGGGCCCGAGTGGGCGGTGTCTCCTTCCCCCCAGCACGTTCGATCATGGTCGTGGTCATCCTTGCTCTACACCTGCAACCCCCATGCCCCTGCCAGCGATGCTCCCAGACCTGGACCCAGAGCGAAGCGGGCTGTAAGGTGAGGGGATGTGGCTGTTTGTCCTTGCCGTGCACAGGACTTCCTGTGTGATGGGGGACCCTCCCTGGCGTTGCCCTGTACTCATGCCCGTCACAGGGTGCCCGTCTGAGAAACATTAGTGACAGGTATTCCTAAGCCCAGGTAGGCCCCTCCTATTCCTCTGAAAGAACCCCCAGAAGAAATTTCAGTGCTGACTGCCTTAAGGAAAGTTTGCTAGAAACATGTCTTTTTAAAGATACAATTCACGGACGAGGAGTTTTGGTGGAAGTTCCTGCCAATTCAGCCCACGGGACACTTCCTAGGTTAGAAGGAACTTGAACTAGACTCTGAAGGCCAGTGAGTTACTCCGTGGCCACTCATGAGGAAGTAAGTTTTCTGTGTCAGAGGAGAAAATGCCCTGGGCTGGGAACGGTTGTTGGAAACAAGCTAAATTTCCTATGAAGGGTGTTACTCCTACCATCAATCAGTTCTGCGAGTAGCTGTTTCCTTGATGACAGAGCGGCACCATTTCTACGGCCCCGAGTGAGCTGGTTGCTTTGCACACGGTGACCCCGCAGCCTGTCTTCACTCTGCTCATCGGACCTCTGGGGACCTCCGGGGACCTCCGCCTATGGACTG
>NW_006779033.1:2668077-2686796 GCF_000442215.2 Lipotes vexillifer | reverse complement strand
GGCTCACGGGCCCAGCCGCTCCGCGGCATGTGGGATCTTCCCGGACCGGGGCACGAACCCGTGTCCCCTGCATCGGCAGGCGGACTCCCAGCCACTGCGCCCCCAGGGAAGCCCCTGCACTGCTTTTTAAAAGTTTGTTCTCATTGTAGTTTTGCTGTGTACGAACTCTCTACAAAGCAGACGCTAAAGCAGTGGCCCCCGATTCCCTCCCCCAGTGGGCGTTATGCTCCTGAGGGGCCGTGTGCTGTCACCCGGGCACATTGGACGGGGGACCTGCTGCTTACAGTTGACCCGGGAATACGCTGGATCTGCTGTCACAACTGCTAAGGTGCTGAGGCTGAGAAAAAGGGATGTTACTTCCGGTAAGAGGAACCCTGCTTCTGCTCTTATCCAACTTTGGAAGCAAAATCCTGCTTCTGGCCATCCAGCGTCTGTAACAGCCTACTCAGAGGACCCTGCACTTCAGGCCATTTCCGTGGGGCGCCGGGGTGTCGCGTGTCACTTGCGATCTCTGAGCCCAGGGCCCATCTGTGTGATTGGAAAGAAAAGTAGGACTTTATTACTTATCTTTACCTCTGTGACTCTGGTGAGCACCTCGGAAGCTCCAGGGTTTTATCATGTGCACGAGCTAGACAAAGGGCTGGCAGAGGACGGCTCTCAGGACAAACCCACCTTCCTACTGTTTTGTAAATACAGTTTTACTGAAACTGAGCCACGCTCATTTATTTACATGTTGTCCATACTGCTTTCCCTTTACCACGTTCCGCGTGACCTTATGACCTTACGATTCGCAAAACTCCAAATACTCGCCGTCTGGCCGTTGTGCCCCTCACGAAGCTCTGGTGCTTCAGGCACACCCTCCCTGTGCCGTGGCTGTGAGCTGGGCTTCCTGCCTGCCGATGGCTCCTCACTGGTTGTGACCAGGAGCGCGAGAGGGCAGCTGCACGGCTGGACGAGGGCAGAGGATCGTCTCCTCGCCAGGGCCAGAGCTCCTTCAGGAGCAAGGCGGACAGCACCCCTCCCTGGCTGCACCCGACGCCTGGCTTGGGGGCCTATTGCACCCCAGCCTCCCCAGACCAGCTTCGCCATGCCTCCCGGACACGCCACTCCTGCCCCCCAGGCAGCGTCCCCTCCTGGGCCTGAGTCCCACCTCTGCAGCCCTTCCCCCTCCCTGAGTGCGGAGCCAACCTCTCTCCGCTGGTCACAGCCGTCACAGACGGCGAGGAACAGCTTCCTGCAGTTACTACCTCTCGGTCACCAAGGTTGAGTCCAACACCATAGAATAAAGCCCCTGTGTTAAATCCCCACTGCCCAATGCACTAGTGTGTTTTCAGTTTTCCTGGCTGGACCCTGACAGAAACAGCCGTACCCCAGCTGAAAGCACACACTGAATGGGGAGTCTTGTATTTTATTTGCTCTTTAAGAGCATCTGAGTAACCCAGGTTGCTGGCCACCCTGCAAAGTGCCGGTCAGTTCTGAAAACTACTTGTTTCTAAGCAAAAATATTTTGTTTCTATTTTAGCATATGAACTTGATTTATTAGAGTAAAACATAGCAAAACTGTCTAAGAAGAGTCAGTCGGAATGTTTACACTCATAAAATTGAGGTCAATTACTTGCCGAAGAAAGTATCTTTGGCATCTTTTAGAAAATGTCGGGTGCACGTTTGCCTGCTCCTCCGTCCATTTTTGGTTTGAAAACCAAAATGAGTTTTAATGTAAGTAATCTGATATTAATGGTCTTTACAAACTAATGAGATCTTAGTGTAAAGCACAGACTTTTTATTCTACAGTTTAAACAGGTAATGATGACTGTGTTCTGTGTGTTTATTTTATGCCATGTGGACAGTCACCACGATGGGTGTGGAGGTCCCCCTCCCCCCGAGTATGCAGTTACCCCACTTACGTATCCCCTCGGCTCCTATCTGCAGCTGCTGTGCCTTGTGTCTGCACATCCTCCCTGCTTCCTGGGCCAGGTTCCCCCCTTATTCCCATGACTGTGCTGCCCACAACTGTCAGGGCCCCTACCAGGCGGCACTGGGGTGATCTGTCAGGAAACGTCTATCCCACTGGACCATGGACATCTTGAGGCCGGGATGTTAGTCAGTCGTCCATGTAAATCGGGGGTCCTCAGAAGCCCCCTGAAGGCTTGTGGATGAAGCATTGGGCAGGGGTTCTTTAGCCAGGTCCCCCATCGTGTGGGAGGGCTAAGCCCCTGAGCTGTGCGTTGATGAGCCGTGAGCTGATGGTCGGCTCTAGGTCTGCCCCCTTAAGCGCACATGGCGCCCACGCACTGAGACCGCTGGGAGGGAGGCCGAGGATGGACCGACAGTAGCACCTACTGTGTGAGCACGGATGCCCTCGTGCGGGCACTGGACATGGCGGGTGCTGGCGGGTGCCGGCGGGGGGAGTTGAGGCAGCAAGTGTGCGCTGGGTCAGCCTCTATTCGCGTCAAGCTGGGAGGGCCCAGAGGGTCCTTTTTCTATCCTCACCCGCGGGGCTCCCTGACCCGCGGGGCCCCAGGAGCCCGCTGGGAGTCTGTCTGAGGGTCAGGAACTGGGGGAAGGATGCCTTTCTCTCCCCTTCAGCTTAAGTCACCGATTACGGGAAGCTCAGGCCTGCCCGGGGCTGCTTTTGAGCGGAGACATGTGCCCTTTCTCGGGGTCCCTCTGGCAGCTCCCTTAATTGCCCCAAGTCTCAGATTCATAATAGAAACTGTTTCTGCAGCAGCTGTTCCGAGGGTCTCACACACCGTTTTAAGGGTTAAGGCTGGTTGAGACGGAGGCTGGTGTGACTGATATTTTTACTTATGTTAGCATTTAATTGAAATACTTAGTTTATTGGCACTAGTTAATCCAAGTTATTTTTTTCCCTAGTTAAGGAACATGCCAAAAGCTGTAATTTGATCATTTTTATACGAACCAAAATAGATTTTGGCTTCAGGATGGGAGGAGGGACAAAGCTGTTATCCCCTTTCAAAGCTGGCCTGACGGCTTTACTACCAACGTTAACAGAAATAAGAAGAAAGAAATTTCACAGGGAAAAAAAAGCTGTGAAAAGCCCGAGATGTTTTCATAGAAGCCTGCCTGGGGCAGCGGCTCATCGTGCTCTGCAGCTCCCCGCATGGACGGGACCCTCTGCAGACCGCCTGGTGGTCTCCCTCTGCAGGCGCCTGCACTTGATGGGGTTGCTGCAGATGGGTGGAAGCCCACAGGTAGCCAGGTCAGCAGGGAGGGCGTGGCAGAGCCCCTCCTCCTGTGTCCCCGCCGTGAGTCCTCCGAGGCTGGCGGGGCCTGGTGACATGCCTTTGCCCCCAGCATGTGCCAGATGGGGTGAGTGTTTGATGCCTCCCCCAGTGTGGCCCCCGAAACGGCGACCAGAACCTGCCCCTGAGCCGCAGGCGTGGCCGGGTCCCTCTAACGGCGGCCCAGCATTCAGTGCTTACCTACCATGTGGCACACGGGCACCGACCAGGCAGGAAGCGGTCAGTGGTGGGAAAAAAAGACACAGTCCCCGCCGCCGAAATATTTACTGCCCAGTTGGACACACCATACACGCATGCATTAAAATTCAGAGAATGACAAGAGTTAAACGACAAACCAAGAGTGTCAGACAAAACGTATCACCAGGTGTTGCACAGTTGGCTCAGGTAAACGTCACAGACACAAGTAGTAAGACTTGAAAGGCAGGAGGTACAAGGTTCTTGGAACCAAACAAGGCTTCGGTGCTAATTTGCGGGCATTTCAGGCTCATGGCATCCATGCATCACCACCATCGTCGTGGTCCCCGTCAGCATCACCTCCCTGAATGTAATCGTATCACCACCAGCAGCCACCCCCCTTAACTGATGTCTCCCCAGATCCCCTCCACAGGCCTGTGCAGGGTGGGAGCAGGTTCAGCTGACGGCGGGATCCCCACACCCACGCGGAGGGACCGCACGTGGCAGGCATCCACGCGCTGGCACGGGCTTCGGCTATATCGCCTTCAGAACAGACCTGAGTGTGTGAAGCGCTGCTGCCTGGGTTCAGATCCTGGCTGATTCCCGGTCCGTCTCATGTGGTCCCTGCACTTGGCAGCGATAAAGTATAAAGGCCGTAAGAGTCCCTTCTTCCCGCTCCCGGGGACGTGGCTCATAATATGGTTATTAATGAAACAAAGTCGGTGAAGGGCTTGGAAAGCACTTTATAAACACAGCATCATGATCCTTGTGGATCCTGGGACTTTATGATTTTTCTTACATGAGATACAGCAAAAGCTGTAATCAGGATGCCTTCTTACTCTAATGAAAGCCACTCAAAAAGAGAAGCGCTCCGCTTTGCAATGACCATGGCTGCTGAGTGGCGGGGGGGGCGGCAGCGCTGCTGGGTGGTCCACACAGCTGCTCCCCACACCAGTGTTCAGGGGCCTGGAGTCGGCACTAGTTCCCAACCTGGCCCCTTTCTGCAGGAGGTTTGGGGGTGCGGGTGGACAGATGAGGGGGCCACGAGTGTCTGTGAAGAGCCAGCCCCCTGCTTGGCTTAGCTCCGGGCCCATGACGGCTGGCAGTGTCCCTGGGGGGCTAGGAACATCTTGTCTGTTCCCGTTTCACTCCTCATACAGACACTTTTGGGGTCAGGAGTCTGCAGCAAATGTATCTGCGAGACCAGATTTTTGAATTTTATGCAAAGATGTTTGGAGGTGTTTATGCTGAATTGTCTGAATAAAGCACTTGGACGCCCAGCATTGCCCGAATCTGGTATTATTTTGCTCTAATGTAGGTCCTGGCAGAGAACGTGGTGATGTGATCTGGCCTCGGTCTCCCTTGTTTCCCCCCTGCCCTAGGACTGTCAGCGTCCACGCCTCCCTCCCCTGCCTCCTGAGCTCCAGGGCCTCGCGGCTCAGGAAGGACGTGGCTTCTGCCTCTAGGTTTGCTCCGGCCTCTGCCCCGTCCGGTCTCTGTGGGGGGCTGCTCTCCAGGCTGGGCGTCCTCGGGCTCCCAGACCAGACAGGAGACTGGTGGGCGGGAAGGGGGGAGCCGGCCTTTCTTCCCCCTGCCCCCTCCTGGGTCTCCCTCGAGGCTCCAGCTCCCCTCCCTTCACAGTGGGGTGGCACCCAGGCTGACCAGGCAGCCTCGGTCTGGGGAGCTTGAAGTGGCCCCGGATTCTGGCTTCTGGCAAAGCACTTCCACCACCTCCTCCTTTGTCCTGTTTCTGCCTCTGTCTCTCCAGCGTGGTTCTCACAGGCCCGTCACCCCGAGCCAATGCCCTGCTTTTCTGTGACGTGAGCTTCGGGCAGCTTAGGACTGCCTCTGCCTCCTCTTTACCACGGTGTGTCCTGCGTTCAGCAACCTGACACCGTCTGCTTGACAGCATCCCCCATACCTGGGCTTCCGGGTGCTCCAGTCCACACGTGGGGTCTGGCTGCAGTTTCTGGTGGGGCTGCACCCTCGCTGAGGACGTGGGTGCTGCACACACTGTACCTGTGATCGTCACGTGCCTGAGTCCCTGGACCTCCCCCGCTCCCCAAGCAGGATAAACTGTGGGTCCTGGGCTCTTTTGCCCTCCTCACCCCAGAGGAGAAAAGGGCAGAGAAGAGCATATGGCAGGTTCCTCAAAACGTGCAGGAATGAGACTTTCCAGGCCCATCGTCCGCCAGCCTCGGCCCCTGTAGTGGACGCCCAGGCTCCGCCCACCAGCTGCTGTTCAGAGCCGTGTGGGCAGCATTGCCAGAGGAGATCGGCGGGCGTCTGGGGACCGAGGGGACCCTGAGGAGAGCGATGAGGTGTTTCTTGTACTGAAGATACAGCTTGTCTCCCCACATTCCCATTTTGATTTCTCTGTAACTGAATTCATTCTTTAATGCACGTACACAATGGAGACGTTGGGGGTTTTCCCTAAAGAGCTGTCATTAACTCAGTGATGCCTCTTATGCTTGCTGTCCTTTAGAATCAGGGATATCTTACCTTGTGTCTCTCACACCCGACAGGTCTGCCTCAGGAAGTCTTACCTGGTCCCATCGAGATGCCCGGGAGCAGTGGGCACGAAGGCCCCTTGCTTTGTCAGGCTGCGAGGTCTGGCTGTTCGCGGGAAGCAAAGCCAGGCTCTCTGTCCTGTAGGCCTGCCTGGGCTCGGCAGGCAGGCTCGGGGGCATCTCGGCTGGCTCTGGATCCCGAGCCTCTGAGCACAGGGCTCGTGCTCAGGGCCTGGGCAGGCAGGGTCGAGCACGTCACCTACACGCATGGTTCTTCCTTCCTGGGGGCCCCGCAAGGACAGCCGCTCACTTAGTTGTTACAAGTGGAGGCCAGACTTCAGACAGTGCAGTGAGGACCCTTTGTGTTCACGGGGGAAGCCTGGCGGCTTCACTGGCCCCATATCAGAGGGACGGAGGGAGGATGGACTGGCCTTGGCAAAGCGGGGGTGACCGGGTTCTATCCAGGCTCTGTCCCTGAAGGCTGCCGTGCCCTTTGGACGTTCAGCATATCTGAATCCCAGTGATATACTGAGTACATATCGTATTTAACATGTGTATTAATATGTATGTACAGATTTTTAAAGCGCATATGCGTGTATGCGTGTATGTCTCAGCTCTACCTATGCTGGAAGGGCCCGGGAACAGTGACAATCTGGCAGCAAGAACATCCTGTGTCCAGAGCTTGGATTCCAAACGCGACCCTGCACTTCAAGGCACCAGGGCTCTTCGGAGAAACGGCTGAATCCAGGTTTGGGCAGAGAAGGTACAAGTTGAGTCTGGAGCGTTTATTTTGTGCCAGAAAGTACAGAAGCGTGTGTTCAAAAGATGGTTCTGACGTGTTAAAACATCGTAAGACCCGACTTGAAGGCACCCGCCGTCCCAATGGGACGTTTGTGCATCAAAACACACAATGATAGTTTGTAACCCTTCAAGCATGAGTTCGTACTGATACAAATGAACAAACGGAGAGATGGGAAAAGGGAGAGCTACCAGTCTCGAAGTTTCCCCACAAAATACCCATTAATTACTCATCAGCTAGCAAGCATAAGGTACTTAGTCACTAACTTTCCAGTGGAGAAATCTGCCAGATGCCATCTTTTATCTGGCAGATAAAAGTAATGTCCCCCAAGGTTGGGGGCCCCCAGACACGGAGAACAGCACCACTTGAATGCACGAACAGCAAGGAAACACCAGCCAAACCCAAATCAAGGAACATCTTTATCAAGTAAAGATCTGTACTTTTCAAACATGTCAAGATCATGAAAGACAAAGAAAGGCTGAGAAACGTTCACGGTTTGCAGGGACCAAGTGTGCTCTGAATCCACACGCAGCCCCGGGCCTGTGGGGGGGCCCAGACCCTGGTCGGGCAGTGGCGGTACAATTGGGGAATCCGAGGGGGACCGGAGGTCTGATGGCACCACTGGATCGGTGGGAGCTCAACGTTGGTGGTTGCACTGTGGTTACGTAGAAAAATGTCATCATTCGTAGGAAATCCAGTCAAGCAATAAGCACTGGAGCATCACTTGTGAGGCTCACTACCATGCACGCACACGGAGGCCCCAGGCGGTGTGATGGTGTGACCGTTAGGGAGGCTGGGTGCAGACTGTATGGAAGTCCTCTGTCGCCTCATCTCCAGTCCCTGAACACCACCAGCTGTGATCCCGCAGCGCCCGGCTGGGCCCAGGGCCTCCTGGTGCAGGAGTCTGACCACCGAGTGCCCAGGATGGGGGACCCCGGGCTGGGAGGCCGGGAGTTGGGCTGCCACCCCACAAGGCAAAGCCAATCCGTGAAGAGGTGACTATTGTTGAGTTGCTGGTGTCCCTTTTGTTTCACCACCCCAAAGCAATATTAACCAATTTATGGTGTTACCTGTGCGTCTTTCTTATCACATTCTTCAGGAGCAGCTCTGCTTCGTGCAGGGCACCTGTCCCTGTGAACGTGTGGTCCGTAAATGCTTTCCATGGACCTCCGAGCGGCTCTGGGCCCACAGCTGCCCAAGCCCCGGTGCCGGGACAGCTGTTTGGCTGACAGATTTGGAACCAGCGCCGGACATGTGCGGGGCAGTAAACAGTGATGAATTTTCCCAAACCTTTATGAGTCAAATATTTATTTCTGGAATATTAACAAAATCAAAAGAATTATGGGATTCTTTTAATTTTGAGTCAAAACACACTGACGTGCAGCTTTTAAGAAATTTTATTTAATGGGTCATCTTAAATTGAAGCAGAAACAAATTCAGAAATACTGGGATTTCTTGGCCAGTGTATACAGCACTGAAGCAACATTTTAAAAAAATCTTTAATGCTCTATAAAAGAGGCAATGAAATCCCTCTTTCCATAAACTGTCCATCAGATATTGATGACACCATTAAAACTCCCAAGTATACTGTGGACAGAAAGCTCTTGGTGTGTGTGTGGTGTGTGTGCATGTGTGTAAGCTCCCCTGCCCCCTTTCCCTCTCGGAAGCACATGCCCCCAGGTAGGAGGATGGAGGGGTCGCTGTTTTAGTGGAACAGCATGTGTTTTTAGTTAACAGACAAAAGGAAACCCACTCCTTCTCTGGGGTGGGGATGAGATGAACTGCAAATCTTCCCAAACTTTGCAAAGAATTGTTTCTGCATGTGGGTTGCAATTACAGAAAAGCAGCAGAACAACAAAACCCCAAATATCAGTCATATTGTCTAGAAACTCTGGACGTCTTCCTCTGGGTTCTGTTGTGATCATGCATCTTGGAGAACTTTGTGTAAAGGTGACGACATACAAAATACCCAGCACCAGCTACATCATTTGCTGGCCCAGAGCAAAATGAAAATTCAGGCCCTCGTTCAAAAGGATTAAGGATTTCAGAACAGGGACATGAGCTTTAAAACCAGCCCGGGGCCCATTGCTGCTGCCCAGGTCTCACGCCCGTGAGGTGGTGCTGAATGGTAAGCCTCCGAAGCAGAGAGTAAGTTAGAAAGCTGAGGTTTCCAGGGTAAATAACAGTCAGCGACCGAGTCCCTGCTGAGCATGAGTTTTAATTTGAGCCTGTTGCCAAGTTCAAGGAAAAATTATTGTCATTATTTTTAAACCAGTAGTTGGAAGTAAGACTTCACAGTTTGAATCAAAGGATTTTGTGGTAAGAAGTTTTCAGAACCTTAATAAGTTTCACAGCTTGTCAAATATAAACCTCTCTCCTCCTTTGTAAAACAGAATTACGGTATTTAAACATTTCAGAGCTGGTAGGGTCCTTAGAAGCTCTCCAAGTTAATGAAATCAGACCCATGTAAATAAAGTGACCAGGAATTTGAATCTGCCACTTTCGACCCAATACTTGACCCTCTCGTCTACGTTAAATTCATTTCTGTATTTTTCTCTCATGAGGTGGGTACATGACTCCATAGGAAAAAATAAATCAGTTGAGTGGATTGACAGACTCGGTTACAGGGGGCCTGGCTGGGAGTATAAATCACAGCAGCCTGGAGGCATTGCGAGGCTGAGCCCCAGCTTCCCAGCGCCCGGCAGGCTGCACGTGGAAAAGGCGGGAAGTATTGGTGAGCTGTGGACACAGGAAGCCTCACACACTTATACACCCTGGTGTGAGTGTAAGTGCTCTTCCAGGATCCAGATGCAGCTCTGCAACTTGGCAATTCTATTTCTAAATATTTATCTCATATAAAACTGTGTATATGAGCTTCAGTAAACATTTTAAAAAACAGTCATGGCAATATTCTTTGTAAAGATCCCAAACTGGAAACAACAATCCAAACCTGTATAGAAAATGGATACATATACTTGGGATATTCACACCCTTTCTCAGCATGAGGAAGAATGAAGGACAGCTACCTGAAGGGATGTGGATGAATGGTGTGAAACATACGTGACATTGGCGGAAAAAGAATTAGGGAGAAATGCAAACAGCTGCTGTCTCATGTATCAAGTTATACAAATTTGAACAATGTTGCTTAAGGATACATACATGTAAATAACACCAAGGAAATGATAAAGGTAAAATCCACAAGAGTGGTTGCTTCAGGAAGAGGTTGAGATTCAGGCGGTGGGGCTGGCACTCAAGGAGTGGAGGGGAGCAGAGGGGTCCATTTCTGAAGCTGCTGGTGGTGTGATTATTCGTTATTTAGCTGCTGGTTTGATTACTCTTGGTGCCTTACTGTACCTCTGCTGGTCATATCTACCATCTGTGTATTTAAGTATCTCATCTATCTATCCATCCATCCATCCATATATTCCTTTCTCAGTGGTGCATATTTCATAAAAAAAAATTAAAAATGTGCATTTGAGCACATTTAAAAGAAATTAATTAAAAGAAAATTATTTAGGCTCTTATTGACAAATACAGGGCTGGCATGGGCATAGTTGATTCTGCTCACCAATGTGGTGGAGAAACCATGCTTTTTGTTTTAAGCCCCTGAGATGTGTTTTTATTTTAATTCCTTTGTTTGTTATCAGAGCATTAATTTGACTACATTTAATTTGACTTACATATGAATATATTTGAATTGTATTATATGGACATATATTTGAATATATGTGAATTTTATCAGTTTGACTGTATTTGTTGATTTATATGTGACTGATACATTAAACTCCTATCTATCCAGAGTCAAAATGATCAGAAAGGTCAAATACTCATTCAAGAAATATCATATTAGTATCATTTCTAGTTTTCCCCACTTGGTATATATACTTTACTGCACTCTACTTTTAAAATCTTATTCATTGATATACAGTTAGTACCCAGTCTTAGTAAATCAGAATACTTACTCAACTAGTATAGAATATAGCACCATTTTTAGCAGGGTGCTTATGTAATACTTCTAATATGAGAAAAAACATATTTCTTTCAAGCCACTTAAGCTCTCTCTTTCAGATATATCTGAAAGAGTAAAGAAAATATTTGGAAAGCAAATTATTCTTCTCTTCTGTGAGTAAAAAAAAGAAAAATGACTTTTTGTATCAGGAATTGAAAAAAGAGATTTCTTTAATCCTCTGGATTATTTTTCAAAGTTTGGCAATGCAAAATTCCGTGAACACACTGAGAATTCGACGGCCAGATAAACAAAGATCTAACGCGGACCCCCGCCGCTGAGAACAAATTCTTCCAGACGGGAGCCGGCCCACGCCCGTCACAGCGGCATCAGCCTATTGTAAGCTCTCTGCAGTATAGACAAAACACCCCCCCCAGTCCCTCAGATCTGCCCGTGAGTCACCGCCCTGTGCCTGTGACTTCCTTTGAGACAAAACACGAGGGGCCGCCTTTGAACAGACGCCCCGAGTGCAGTCGACGGGGAAGCCGAGCAGGTGGGACAGGAGCCCCTGCAGGGCCACGCGGAGCCCAACCCCGCGGGCCGGCGCCACGCAGGGGCCCGCAGCCCACGTCACAGCTGAGCACGGGGCCACGCTGTGGCCCCCGTCTTTCTTCTTCCATCTTTCTACACATCTCTCCAGCTCCTGCTGGTTGCACAGATTTCCACAAAACTCTGAAAGCTGAGGATCGGGGTGCAGTTTCCTGACACCTTAAATGTCTCTTAAAAAGACAAATTAAAACAACAAAAACAAATTTAAAAACACACACCTCAATCGGGCAGCCGAGGTAGCTCTCTGAGTGCCCCAGTAACACTTAGTGAACGATGGAAACTTCTGTCTGCGTAACAGTCTGCTTTGCCCGCTCTCTGGCCTCTGACGGGCAAGAGGGCCAAGGTTTGGACCAGTTCCCCTGCCCACTGGTCACTTCCGAGAACTTGGGCAGATCACACGGCCTCTGCAGGCCTCAGCCAATCGGAAGTGTTACCTGCCCTACTTGTTACGCCACCATATGGGGGGGTCTCTGTTAAGTAAGAAAAAAGAAAAGCCTCTCATAACCCTTTATACCAGCACCCTAGGTGACAAGAACACTCCTTTTGTGGACATGGGGTGGGTCTGGAGGTGATGTGCGGAGGGGCCCCGTGGCCACTGCCCTTCACCTCCAGGGACCCGGAGTTCCCACACAGCGGCCAGGACCTCCCCAGGGCCTCCCCTCTGTTCTCGGAGGACCGCTTCCCTCTTTTGGCCAAAGTGGAGAGTCTTTGGGAACTAAGGCTTCCGAGTAAAAGTCATTCATCCCTGGCAGGCGCTGGGGCTGCAGTCCGCCAGAGAGAGACGTGCTCCTGGCACCTCTTTGGAGAATCCCAGCGGAGATGCCCTGTGAGTCTCACATGGGGCCCAGACGCGTGAGCCTGCGCTGTGGTTGGGCGGCAGGGTGGTGGAAATACGGGAGAGCGAGGTCTCGTGTTTAAAGATGTGGACTCCAGGAGGACAAGGACGTATCCGTCTGTTCAGTCCTCAGCCCCTCGGGAAGAGACTGGCACGTGGTAGGTGGTGGGCATGCAATACGTATTTGTTAATTGAATAATAAACGATAAAAGTGTGTTTTGATGCACCAAAATAAAGGACTCACAGAACAAAAATTATGCTTCATGGTGAGAGAGCACAGCAGTTGCTGCCCTGAGTTCTGGAGTTTCGGGAAGGGAGAACCTGGGATCCCAGAGGCTCAGCTACCGGCTCCTCTCCAGCCCCGTCCAGAGCAAGACATGCTGTCACCTCCAGGCTGGGGGTCCACACGTCACCCTCACTGTTCACTCCGCGCCCCTCACCGCAGGCCTAGAACACTCTTCAGCGGGACCCCAGCTCACCAGGCAGCTTCTCTCCTCATGGGCACAGCCATCTGCATCCTCTCACGACCCACCGCAGCAGGTGGCACTCACCTGGCCGGGGCACTAAGCAAGGATCTCCTCCGTAGTATCCATTCTCTGGAAAGTAAGCTCAATTCTGTCACAGCTCTTAGAGGACCAGAATGCAGGACCTGGCGCTCTCGTTGCTGCCTGAGTTCATCCGAAAACCAGAAGCCCATGGCCTGCCAGCAGAGGACAGCAGCGGTCCGAGATCCAGGTGCTGCCTGCCCCCTCCCTTTGGGTCCCACTGATGCCTTCCCTGCTAGATTTAAAGACTTGCTTTGTCCCCCTCCCAGGGTTCTAATGTGAAGAGATGCTTGTTTACTAGAACGTGCTGGGAAATCCCAGAGGAGATCAGTGTGGCCTAGCTGAAGCGGGGCTGTGTTTTCCATGCTTCCAGAATATTCTGGCATCACAGTTATTATCAGAGTCTCACTGAGAAAATAAGTGAAACGATTTACCGAAAAGGCAGAACAGAAGCCAGTCCTGTGGTGTCTGTGGCTCCGTCACCCAACTGCGCTCAGATCTGAGCTCTTTAGTGGAATCTGCTCCTTGTCAAGGACTGTTATTTCCATATCTTATATAACAACAGGCCTTTATGCAGGGATCCAACAAGGCTTTATGGCTCTTATAAATTTTCTTTACTAAATAAATATTTTATTCAAAAAAATTTATCGAACCCTTCCTACGTGCTGGGATTATGTAGGATGTGCTGGGAACACAGTTACGGCCGAGCCGCCGCTCCGCGGCGGGGGCTGCTGACCTGACGGGTCAAGTGCAGGTTGTGAAAGGGCCGGGCTAGGGGAGAGCCTGCGGGGAGGCTGGCGACCGCGCAGGGGATGGCTGGACAGGGGCTGAAGGGCCACAGGAGGAAGGTTCTCTGGGAGAAAGGGCTGAAGCCCCGGTCCTCACCCGGAAAGCGGCCCTCCTCCAACAGCTGAAGCTCAGTGGGCTTGGATCTCGGGGTGTGTTCCCAGCGCTTCCGTGCCTGACCTCAGCCCCTCTCTGCACATCTGGGAGGAGGGTGTTGGGCCAGCACCCGGTACAGCTGCAGAGACCGAGGTTCGGAGGGCGAATCGAGCTGCCTGGGGTCCCGCACCCAGTCACCGGGTCAGGACGTGAGAGCTGCTGCTCTGGACCTTCGTCCTCTGCCTCTGGGTCCCATTCTGGACGCGGCCCCGCCTCGACCCCCATTAACACCTCGGCCCTTTTCCGGGCCCAGGCGTCCCTCCGCCTCCTGCTTTTCCCGGGTCAGACCCAGGAACTTCCCGCCGACTCAGGGATGCTGGCTGCCCATCCCCCAACTGCAGAGGCGGATGCGGCGCCCGGGTCAGCGGGCTCGGGCCAGGGTGACCTTCTGCAGGCCTGTCCTCGGAGGGACTGCTTCGGCCTGACCACCACGACCCCACTCGTCACCCTGATTCTAAGTTAAGGCGTTTCCGTGCCAAGCACAGGGCCTGGCCTGTGTCCACCAGGGATTCATTTTGAGTAAACCAACAAGTGACTGGAAGTGACAAATGCTGCCCTTTAAGGGCAAAACTTCTGGTCCTAAATGTCCCTCTGCCGGTCACTCTGTGGGCGGGGTCTGCAATTGCTGCTCTGCCAGACAGAGCTTCTGGGAAGGTTCTACATCCTCCAAGGCCCCTGGGTCACCATCCTTTACACACGCAGCGCGTGTCCGCGTGTCTTGAGCAGCATTTTTACATCAATTGTTCTCTTTATTTTTGTTCTTTACTTTTCATGCTATCTCCCTGGGCAGGATTTTGATCAAATTCAATGAAACCAAGTTACAGGAAACGATCACTGTTTCAGGGCAGAGGCTCTTTCAATTGAAACCATTCCTCATGTTCACTTTTGAAATGAAAAAAAAAGAAAGAGTTCTACGTTTAATTTAAAGGTGTTCAGTGGCCTCTGTGAAGACAGGTGAGTAGAGCGAGACCAACATTTGGACTCCTCTCCCCACCAGGACTCCTGGCCCACGTGCCCCAGGGGACATCTGCGTGTTTATCTTCCTTTTCCCGGAGTCCTTTCTGTCCGTGTGTCACACTGCTGTTTGCTGGGCTGTGCCCGTGGCTGCCTGGGCCCCGACCTTGGCGGAAACTCAGCTCTGTGACACAGGAGGTTGGGGCCTGGCCCAGGCAGTTTGGCTCTGGTCTCCATAGCAACGCAGCGGTCCAGCCGGATAAGGAACTTCCCTCCAAGGACACCTCACAGCCAGGTGAGGAGTGCAGACTAGGCCGCAGGAGACTTCTCTGGTCTGGGGTCCCAGCCGCGTCCTGCTGCCCTGCGTCCCCCATTTTGACCCGGGCTGGGCACCGCAGGCCAAGCCGCCGCCTTCCTGGGTCAGCCTAAGAGCATGGGCATGATACTATCACAGGGTTTTCGAGTCATGAGTAATTTGTAAAGCAAAGACATTCTTAAAAGCTGTCATGAAGGTCCTGTCTTGCCAGCCTTTTCTGTGGTGTAGATAAAGGTGACACTTCCACTAGGAAACACACCTTAGGTTCCTGTCTATCAATGAGTCAAACTTTGCCGCTTCTCATGTCCTCCCTATTTGTCTTCCAAATTACTCAGAAAGAAATTGTCTCCAAGGTATTATGGAGAAAGCACTAGACCGCAATGAAAACCCTGTGTTCTTCGTCTGCCTCTAAGCTGTGTAAGTCTCGTGACCTGCTGTCAGTCACTGATGCTCCTTGGCCCCAGGGCCTACACTGTTCAGAGGGGAGAGCGTGTTATTCCCAGGCCTCACGCCTTTCACAAGGATTTACCAAGAGCATACAGTGTGTGCAGAATCCACCCAGCTAGTCACTGCCAACAGTCAACTCTGTCTTCTGCCCCTACCAGTTCTTTTCTTCGGCCAACACTTTTGTGACTGCCTGGTGTCAAGGGCTCTGGCAGCCACGGGGGTGTCAAGGTCACTGCCGCATGGTCCCCGTTAAGCATAGGAGACAGAAGACTCTCACTGTCTCACGACCCTCCAGATTCAGCAATAAGATTGTTCACGGGACTGCGGGGCACATGGGGGCACTGGCCATGCGTGGTCTGTGAGGGCACGATGCTTATGGTGACTCTTAAAGGTGGTGGAAACCCAAGTAAAGAGGGGGCAGAAGTGCATCCGGGCGGGAGGGGGCGTGCGTAAAGACGGCCTGGGAATCAGGAGCGCTGGGGGGGTGGGCCTGGGACGGGGTCCCGATGACCAGCATTAAAGGCGTAGGCTCACAAAAGAAGCGGCTAGGGGCACGGGCAGGACAGAATAGAAAGACAGCCAGAATTCTGGTGTTGCAGAAGCCAAGGGAAGAGAACCCTTCGTGAGGAGGTTCCTAATCTCTAAGGTGTTCACGCCTCGGGGGGCTCAGGAATCAGATGTTTTCCTTTAACTTTCCACAGAGATTAGAATGTGAAGATATGGGTTTGATTGCGGATTAAGGCAGAATATTTCGGAATACGGCAGGTTATGAAATAGTTTTATAAGAATCTTAGATGGGCTTGTGGGGAAAGCGAGGAGATGGACTCCGGAACGCACAGCAGCGGCCGGACCCGGCCTCAGACCCGCCAACCTCACGCAGTGCAGGGCTGCCCACCGCCCCTGCCGGCTGCACAGGGAGACCACGCGTGCGCCTGCGGTTACAACCAGTTAGGGAATTGGGCAGATTTAGAAGTGTCTTAGTCGTGACGCTTCTCACTGCCTCTAAGACCTGAAGGCTAAAGAATTAACTGCTGCCCATCTAATCAGATTCTTCACTCGTTCGCATCGATCGGGCTGTGTTTTCCACGGTCTCTAGACAGTGTTGCTGGGAGATGCATTGTCGTGGCTCGGGCAGGTGTACGGGGATAGTCCGTGGGTCTGTGTGCACTGAGTTTTATTGTATGCATATTATTGTAATGATATGGCTCAGGAATTATTAAATTGTGCACCTGGAAAGTGTAGAGTTTGCAAACCTCTCTTCTCTCTCCCTCCCTCCATCCCTCTCTGTCTCTCTCTGTCCCTGTCTCTCTCTCTGTACCTGTGCCGCGAGACCCACCATGATGAGTCACCCAGGACAGCGCCGCTCGCCTGAGCCGGGAAGAGCTGCACTGATCAGCCAAGCTCATCACAAAGGGAAAATAGGTATATGGAATGTTTATTTTTCCAGAAGAGACGTTAGAAGTGAGTGTGAAATCTCCCGTCTCCAACACAGGAAAAGCTCTGTTTGGGAAAATCAGGATGTGTCCTTAAATGGACGAAGAGAGTCAGGTGGACCTGCTCCCTGGTGCTGAGGAAAGAGACGGCCCCCCAGATGCTGGGAGAGGAAGTGGGGCAGGGCAGCGGTTGGGCTGGGATTTTAAGCATAATAGTAATAAAAGCAGAGAGCTTTGTTGGGGCTCAGGTACCCCTTTCCTAAAAGTGATTGTTTTGATTAAGATCAGAAAACTTGAGCACTGCTTTTTACATTTTTAGCTTTTTTTCTTCCATCTTTTACTTTTATTATGTTTCATTTATGAGATGCCAAACTAGTTCAGACTCAAGGACACACTTAGGTCGCGAGTGGCCTCAGGTCAGGGTGGGGGAAGGGTTTGAGGTGAGCTGCTGACTCCCTCTGCTTCTGCTGTGGCTTCTCTTAGGAGATCTCTCTTTTCTCTGAAGAGCGTTTTCTTACGTGGAATACAGTTTTTGCTCTATAATGGGCTTGCAAAACAAACAAACAAAAAAACTCTAAACATTCTATGTGTTGCAGGACTTCTTGCTGGGCGTTTGGGTGGCATTTATCATCCTGAAAGGGGTCATTTACGTAACAAGACCCAGAATCCAAAACGCTGTGCAGACAGCGGTTGTACTTATTCGGGGCTCCTTGGGGGAAGGGGCTCCCAGGGCCGAGCTCTTCTGCTATTTTTTTCGCTAATGACACCATGGAACCTGCTGAGAAGTGGCAGCAGGTCTGTGCTCCGCCAAAGCCCCATCCCCAAACCGCCATGGCTCAGCACCACGTCTCCTGTATTTCAGGGGTGACCACATGGGGTTTTTTTTTGCAAGAACAAGGACAGAACTAACCAGTGAATAGAAATAATCCTGAGGCATTTTCTAAATAAAAGAATGCTAGAATAATTTGATAATGGAACCAAAAAGGATGAAAATACTGAAGATATAAACTCATTTGTGGATAAGAGTAATTCAGTGAACACGGAGCAACCTCTCTCGACATTTTCTGTAACACATTTTTGTAACTTAATGGACAGAGAACCATTATGTGGTTATAGAATTACTTTCAGGGCCTCTGGCTGGACTTTTTAAAATGCATGATCATGAAGCAAAATTTCACTATGATGAAGCTATTTAAATGTGATCAGTTGCTTTAAGGGCATAAATCCCAATGGAAAATTTCCAGGTATTTAGTAATTGTTTCCAGTTCTAATTTCCCTCATAAGAAGGTCAAGGAGAAGCAGACATTTTAAAGTCTTTAGAGAGTCCATTAAGATATAATGAGTTGGAAAAAACAGCTAATAGAAGGGTATTTTCAAGATAGAATTGCAGAAATTCCAAATATTTGCAAGGCAATATTTATCTCAGCAATGTCCTATTACCCATTGTGACGTTGTAGACATATGTGAGCCCCTGTTAATGTTTACCTCTGCTTCCTTCCCTTAGACCCACAGAAACTGCCTGGAATCGGGATCAGGTTGGATTCGGAGCTGGACTCACTGGCCGAGCCCCTCGCGGACCCTGAGGCTGAGAAAGCATAGCGTGGCCGATGCTCTGAGGCTCTCAGGAGCCCCACTCTGGCTGCGGGTCGGTGCGGCCCCCCTCCTTCCCTTACGTAGGATAGAGTTGCCCCCGCTCTCTTATTAATTAGTGCAAAGATAGTCACTGATGAGCACAGCACAGAGCTGGCACTGAGGAGGTTGTAAAGAATT
Source organism: Lipotes vexillifer (assembly GCF_000442215.2). NCBI lineage: Eukaryota > Metazoa > Chordata > Mammalia > Artiodactyla > Lipotidae > Lipotes > Lipotes vexillifer. Next base: position 2,668,253 of record NW_006779033.1, on the reverse strand, counting down.
AACACATTCTCGACTTTCAAGAAATTTCCCCTTGTGCTGGTTGGAGGCAAGGCCAGGGCAAGACCGACTTAAAAAGCTAAATAGGGGCTTCCCTGGTGGCGCAGTGGTTGAGAGTCCGCTTGCCGATGCAAGGGACACGGGTTCGTGCCCTGGTCCGGGAGGATCCCACACGCCGC
>NW_006779033.1:2616999-2668029 GCF_000442215.2 Lipotes vexillifer | reverse complement strand
AAAAAAAAAAAAAAAAAAACCTAAATAAAACCGGCAAAATTGTACCTCAGCCAGGTGACCAGGGTCGACATCACCAGTGACAACTCGTGCTGAGATCATGTGCTCTTTTTTTTAGATGTTGGGGCTAGGAGTTTATTAATTAATTAATTAATTTTTGCTGTGTTGGGTCTTCGTTTCTGTGCGAGGGCTTTCTCTAGTTGTGGCGAGCGGGGGCCACTCTTCATCGCGGTACGTGGGCCTCTCACTGTTGTGGCCTCTCCCGTTGCGGAGCACAGGCTCCAGACGCGCAGGCTTAGCGGCCATGGCTCACGGACCTAGTTGCTCCGCGGCATGTGGGATCTTCCCGGGCCGGGGCACGAACCCGCGTCCCCTGCATCGGCAGGCGGACTCCCAACCACTGTGCCACCAGGGAAGTCCCGATCATGTGCTCTTGATGCGAGGCGATGAGGGGCCCTTACCTCAGGGGTCTTCTTCGCAAAACTGCAGTCTGATCATGAGAAGAACATCAGACAAGTCCACCGAGGAACATTCTAGAAAATGCCTGACCTGCCCTCCTGAGAACTGTGAGGGCCTTCAACCCAAGGCAAGTCCGAGGAACCGTCACAGCCCAGAGGTGGCCAGGAGACCTGGGGACTAACCGTGGTGTGGCTCCCGGTGGGACCCTGGGACAGAGAAAGGCCACCTGACCCAAGTATGGGCTTAATAATAACGTATCAGTATTGGTTCATCAACTGTAACAAACGAACCACACTAATGTAAGACCCTTATAGAGAGTTCCCTGTACTATTTTCACAGTTTTTCCATAAATCTAAAACTATTTTAAACAGGTAAATTTGGAGAAGAGAGTACCAGGCAGCATGAATGACCACAGCTGACATCTCAGAGGTGGCGTTCTGTACATGGGGCTCTTCTAAGTACTTTACAGAAAGCCATCTCCTCACTCCCACAGCATCCTGGGGGTAGAGGCTGTCACCTGGGCTGGAGCCTCTGTGGCTGAGGTGATGCTGAGGCCTTCGTGGAGGAGGAGGGCCCTGAGCCTTGATGACACCCCGGCAGGAGCAGAGTGCCAATCGGCCTGGCTGCAGGGGCAGCTGAGGGAGGCCAGTGGCTGGCGGCTGCACACTCAGCCTGGCACCTTGGCCTTGACGGAGCCACCGTTACCAGCTGGACACGCAGAAGAAACTACAAAACTGGACAAAACAAGGGAGCCGCCGGACAGCAGGCGGTGTGGGGCCATGACTCTCAGAGGACAGGGCACAGCCGTGAGCCTCATGATCCCCCTGGGGGTCTGCTGGGGGGCAGCTCTGGGGCACAGCAAGGGGAGCACAGACAGAACCTGGCCTCCCCCCCCCCCACAGCCAAGGAGGGGAGCGGGACTGATAAAGAGGATATTCTAAAAGTAGCCAGGGAAAAGCGTGTACCTCCTAGAGGCTGCAGAGACCCAAATAGCGAGTGATTTCTTGTCAGCACCAAGGAAGTTCTGGGAACAGTGAAAAGATGCATTTAAAGCGCTAAAAAGAGAACTAAAACTGCCAGCTCAGAATCAAATCCAGCAATGTCTTTTTTTTGTGTGTGTGTGTGCTTCACGAACATAATTTTTATTTGCTATGTGCAATAAAGACTGGGGGAGGGAGGCACAAAAGTTAGAGACACCAGTTAAGAGGGTATTGTATTACAAGGGTACAAAATAATAGGAAAGGGCAATTACATACCTAATTAGGAGAGAAAGCCAATTCAGGAAATAGTGTTTCTTTCTAATTGATAGACTGCCAAGAGTTGTTTTTTCTTTTCTTTTTTTTTTAGCATCTTAGTTGGAGTATAATTGCTTTACAATTGTGTGTTAGTTTCTGCTATATAACAAAGTGAATCAGCTATACGTACACATATACCCCCATATCCCCTCCCTCTTGCGTCTCCCTCCCACCCTCCCTTTCCCACCCCTCTAGGTGGTCATAAAGCACCGAGCTGATCTCCCTGTGCTATGCGGCTGCTTCCCACTAGCTAGCTATTTTACGTTTGGTAGTGTATATATGTCCATGCCACTCTCTCACCTCGTCCCAGCTTACCCTTCCCCCTCCCTGTGTTCTCAAGTCCCTTCTCTATGTCTGAGTCTTTATTCCTGTCCTGCCCCTAGGTTCTTCAGAACCTTTTTTTTAAAAAATTTAGATTCCATATATATGTGCTAGCATACGGTATTTGTTTTTCTCTTTCTGACTTACTTCACTCTGTATGACAGACTCTAGGTCCATCCACCTCACTACAAATAACTCAATTTCGTTTCTTTTTATGGCTGAGTAATATTCCATTGTCTATATGTACCACATCTTCTTTATCCACTCATCTGTTGATGGACACTTAGGTTGCTTCCATGTCCTGGCTATTGTAAATAGAGCTGCAATGAACATTTTGGTACATGACTCTTTGAATTATGGTTTTCTCAGGGTATATGCCCAGTAGTGGGATTGCTGGGTCATATGGTAGTTTTTTTTTTTTTTTTTTTTGCGGTACATGGCCCTCTCACTGTCGTGGCCCCTTCCGTTGCAGAGCACAGGCTCCGGACGCGCAGGCTCAGCGGCCATGGCTCACGGGCCCAGCCGCTCCACGGCATGTGGGATCCTCCCAGACCGGGACACGAACCCGTGTCCCCTGCATCGGCAGGCGGACTCTCAACCACTGCGCCACCAGGGAAGCCCTATTTTTGGTTTTTTAAGGGACCTCCATACTGTTCTCCATAGTGGCTCTATCAATTCACATTCCCACCAAGAGTGCAAGAGGGCTCCCTTTTCTCCACACCCTCTCCAGCATTTATTGTTTGTAGATTTTTTGATGATGGCCATTCTGACCGGTGTGAGGTGATACCTCATTGTACTTTTGATTTGCATTTCTCTAATGATTATTGATGTTGAGCATCCTTTCATGTGTTTGTTGGCAATCTGTATATCTTCTTTGAAGAAATGTCCGTTTAGGTCTTCTGCCCATTTTTGGATTGGGTGGTTTGTTGTTTTGATATTGAGCTGTATGAGCTGCTTGTATATTTTGGAGATTAATCCTTTCAGTTGCTTCATTTTGCAAATATTTTCTCCCATTCTGAGGGTTGTCTTTTCATCCTTTTAATGGTTTCTTTTGCTGTGCAAAAGCTTTTAAGTTTCATTAGGTCCCATTTGTTTATTTTTGTTTTTATTTCCATTTCTCTAGGAGGTGGGTCCAAAAGGATCTTGCTGTGATTTATGTCATAGAGTGTTCTGCCTATGTTTTCCTCTAAGAGTTTTATAGTGTCTGGCCTAACATTTAGGTATTCAACCTATTTGGGGTTTATTTTTGTGTATGGTGTTAGGGAATGTTCTAATTTCATTCTTTTACATGTAGCTGCCCCGTTTTCTCAGCACCACTTTTTGAAGAGGCTGTCTTTTCTCCATCGTATATTCTTGCCTCCTTTATCAAAGATGAGGTGACCATACGTGCATGGGTTTATCTCTGGGCTTTCTATCCTGTACCATTGATCTTTATTTCTGTTTTTGTGCCAGTACCATACTGTCTTGATTACTGTAGCTTTGTAGTATAGTCTGAAGTCAGGGAGCCTGATTCCTCCAGATCTGTTTTTCTTTCTCAAGATTGCTTTTGCTATTTGGGGTCTTTTGTGTTTCCATACAAATTGTGAAATTTTTTGTTCTAGTTCTGTGAAAAATGCCATTGGTAGCTTGATAGGGATTGCATTGAATCTGTAGATTGCTCTGGGTAGTTTAATTATTTTCACAATGTTGATTCTTCCAATCCAAGAACATGGTACATCTCTCCATCGGTTGGTATCATCTTTAATTTTTTTCATCAGTGTCTTATAGTTTTTTGCATACAGGTCTTTTGTCTCCTTAGGTAGGTTTATTCCTAGGTATTTTATTCTTTTTGTTGCAATGGTGAATGGGATTATTTCCTTAATTTCTCTTTCTGATATTTTGTTGTCAGTGTATAGGAATGCAAGAGATTTCTGTGCATTAATTTTGTATCCTGCAACTTTATCAAATTCATTGATTAGCTCCAGTAGTTTTCTGGTGGCATCTTTAGGATTCTCTATGTATAGTATCAGGTCATCTGCAAACAGTGACAGTTTTACTTCTTCTCTTCCAATTTGCATTCCTTTTATTTCTTTTTCTTCTCTGATTGCTGTGGCTAAAACTTCTAAAACTATGTTGAATAATAGTGGTGAGAGTGGGCAACCTTGTCTTATTCCTGATCTTAGAGGAAATGGTTTCAATTTTTCACCATTGAGAATGATGTTGGCTGTGGGTTTGTTGTATATGGCCTTCATTATGTTGAGGTGTGTTCCCTCTATGCCTACTTTCTGGAGAGTTTTTATCATAAATGGGTGTTGAATTTTGTCGAAAGCTTTTTCTGAATCTATTGAGATTATCACATGGTTTTTATCCTTCAATTTGTTAATACGGTATACCACACTGATTGATTTTGTGTATATTGAAGAATCCTTGCACTCCTGGGATAAACCCCACTTTATCACGGTGTGTGATCCTTTTAATGTGCTGTTGGATTCTGTTTGCTAGTATTTTGTTGAGGATTTTTGCATCTATGTTCATCAGTGATATTGGCTTTAGTTTTCTTTTTTGAGACATCTTTGTCTGGTTTTGGTATCAGGGTGATGGTGGCCTCGTAGAATGAGTTTGGGAGTGTTCCTCCCTCTGCTGTATTTTGGAAGAGTTTGAGAAGGACGGGTGTTAGCTCTTCTCTAAATGTTTGACAGAATTCGCCGGTGAAGCCAGCTGGTCCTGGGCTTTTGTTTGTTGGAAGATTTTTAATCACAGTTTCAATTTCAGTCCTTGTGATTGGTCTGTTTATATTTTCTATTTCTTCCTGGTTCAGTCTCAGAAGGTTGTGCTTTTCTAAGAATTTGTCCATTTCTTTCAGGTTGTCCATTTTATTGGCATAGAGTTGCCTGTAGTAATCTCCCATGATCCTTTGTATTTCTGCTGTGTCAGTTGTTACTTCTCCTTTTTCACTCCTAATTTTGTTGATCTGAGTCTTCTCCCTTTTTTTCTTGTTGAGTCTGGCTAATGGTTTATCAATTTTGTTTATCTTCTCAAAGAACCAGCTTTTAGTTTTATTGATCTTTACTATCTTTCCTTCATTCCTTTTTCATTTATTTCTGATCTGATCTTTGTGATTTCTTTCCTTCTGTTAACTTTGGGGTTTTTTTGTTCTTCTTTCTCCAATTGCCTTAGGTGTAAGGTTAGGTTGTTTATTTGAGATTTTTCTTGTTTATCAAGGTAGGATTGTATTGCCATAAACTTCCCTCTTAGAACTGCTTTTGCTGCATCCCATAGGTTTTGGGTCATTGTGTTTTCTTTGTCATTTGTTTCTGGGTATTTTTTGATTTTCTCTTTGATTTCTTCAGTGATCTCTTGGTTATTTAGTAGCGTATTGCTTAGCCTCCATGTGTTTGTATTTTTTACAGTTTTTTTTTTCCTGTAATTGATACCTAGTCTTGTAGCATTGTGGTCAGAAAAGATACTTGATGTGATTTCAATTTTCTTAAATGTACCAAGGTGTGATTTGTGACCCAAGATATGATCTATCCTGGAGAAAGTTCCATGAGCACTTGAGAAGAAAGTGTATTCTGTTGTTCTGGGATGGAATGTCCTATAAATATCAATTAAGCCCATCTTGTTTATTGTGCCAATTAAAGCTTGTGTTTCCTTATTTATTTTCACTTTGGATGATCTGTCCATTGGTGAAAGTGGGGTGTTAAAGTCCCTTACTATGATTGTATTACTGTCAATTTCCCATTTCATGGTTGTTAGCATTGGCCTTATGTATTGAGGTGCTTCTATGTTGGGTGCATAAATATTTACAATTGTTATATCTTCTTCTTGGATCGATCCCTTGATCATTATGTAGTGTCCTTCTTTGTCTCTTGTAATAGTCTTTATTTTAAAGTCTATTTTGTCTGATACGCGAATTGCTACTGCAGCTTTCTTTTGATTTCCATTTGCGTGGAATATCTTTTTCCATCCCCTCACTTTCAGTCCGTATGTGTCCTTAAGTCTGAAGTGGGTCTGTTGTAGACAGCATATATATGGGTCTTGTTTTTATATCCATTCAGCCAGTTTATGTCTTTTGACTGGAACATTTAATCCATTTACATTTAAGGTAATTATCGATATGTATGTTCCTATGACCATTTTCTTAATTGTTTGGGGTTTGTTATTGTAGGTCTTTTCCTTCTCTTGTGTTTCCTGCCTAGAGAAGTTCCTTTAGCATTTGTTGTAAAGCTGGTTTGGTGGTGCTGACTCCTCTTTCTTTTGCTTGTCTGTAAAGGTTTTAATTTCTCCATCGAATCTGAATGAGATCCTTGCTGGGTAGAGTAATCTTGGTTGTAGGTTTTTCCCTTTCATCACTTTAAATATGTCCTGCCACTCCCTTCTGGCTTGCAGAGTTTCTGCTGAAAGATCAGCTGTTTACCTTATGGGGATTCCCTTGTATGTTATTTGTTGCTTTTCCCTTGCTGCTTTTAATATTTTTTCTTTGTATTTAATTTTTGACAGTTTGATTAATATGTGTCTTGGTGTATTTCTCCTTGGATTTATCCTGTTTGGGACTTTCTGTGCTTCCTGGACTTGATTAACTATTTCCTTTCCCATGTTAGGGAAGTTTTCAACTATAATCACTTCAAATATTTTCTCAGACCCTTTCTTTTTCGCTTCCTCTTCTGGGACCCCTATAATTCGAATGTTGGTGTGTTTCATGTTGTCCCAGTGGCCTCTGAGACTGTCCTCAGTTCTTTTCGTTCTTTTTTCTTTATTCTGCTCTGCAGTAGTTATTTCCACTATTTTATCTTCCAGGTCACTTATCCGTTCTTCTGCCTCAGTTATTCTGCTATTGACTCCTTCTAGAGAATTTTTAATTTCATTTATGGTGCTGTTCATCATTGTTTATTTGCTCTTTAGTGCTTCTAGGTCCATGTTAAACGTTTCTTGTATTTTCTCCATTCTGTTTCCAAGATTTTGGATCATCTTTCCTCTCATTACTCTGATTTCTTTTTCAGGTAGACTGCCTATTTCCTCTTCATTTGTTAGTTCTGGTGGGTTTTTACGTTGCTCCTTCATCTGCTGCATATTTCTCTGTCTTCTCATTTTGTTTAACTTACTGTGTTTGGGGTCTCCTTTTTGCAGGCCGCAGGTTCATAGTTCCTGTTGTTTTTGGTGTCTGCCCCCAGTGGGTGAGGTTGGTTCAGTGGCTTGTGTGGGCTTCCTGGTGGAGGGGAGTGGTGCCTGTGTTCTGGTGTGTGGGGCTGGATTTTGTCTTTCTGGTGGGCAGTGCCGCGTCCTGTCGTGTGTTTTGGGGTTTCTGTGAACTTAGTATGATTTTAGGCAGCCTCTCTGCTAATCGGTGGTGTTGTGTTCCTGTCTTGCTAGTTGACTGTCATGGGGCATCCAGCACTGGAGCCTGCTGGCCGTTGGGTGGAGCTGGGCCTTAGTGTTGAGACGGAGGTCTCTGGGAGAGCTCTCACCGACTGATATTACCTGAGGCCGGGAGGTCTCTGGTGGTCCAATATCCTGAGCTCAGCTCTCCCACTTCAGAGGCTCAGGCCTGACACCAGGCCGGAGCACCAAGACCCTGTCAGCCACACGGCTCAGTAAAGCTGGAGAAAAGCCATTTCCCTTCTGGGTATATATCAAGTAGGAGACAGCTAAATATGTAAGTATCTCAGTGGCTTCTTAAGTGATGGGGAAGATGTGATTCATGAAGGACACCAGCTCAAGTCTCACAGCTTAGCTCTGTGATCTTGGACCAGGCAGTTAACTTCTCTGTGCCTCAGATGTCCTTTCGTGCAGCACCTCCTCAATCCAGAGGCCCAGTCAGGTGCGAGGGAAGGGCTGTCGCTTGCAGGCTGTGCAGGGAGGGAGCCTGCAAGGCTGGCACAGGACACTGGCACAGGCAGCAAGGTCTTTTTTAAAAAGATAATACAACGTGATCAAGTTGGGTTACTATACAGATTGAGTCTTCTTTAATATTCAAAACTCTACTGACACAATTCAAGACATTAACAGAACCAAAGAGAAAAATCATATGATCATCTCAATAAATGTAGAGAAAAGGCATTTGATAGAACTAAAACCTGCTAATCCACAGACTTTGAGCAAAGCAGGGTGTAAGGGCAGCTCCAATGCCACTATCGCTTCCTCTGTCTATTGAATGCTTTCTCCCTGAGATGAGGAAAAGGCAACTGCATCTACCACCATCATTTCTAAGGCAGAGAAAGGATATAAAAGAAAATTTTGTAAAGAAAGAACTAAAACCACCTTTTTACAGAACACAAAATTGTGTACATGAAACACCATAAAGAATTTATAAAAAGCACCTGGTCTAAGACATTTACTTAGCAAACTCACAGGACACAAAGCCGATACATAAAATTTACTTGCATTTCTATATTCTAGCAATAAGCAACAGGAAAATTGAAGTTAAAAAGTAAAATTTGCAATAACATCAAATATCTAGGAGTAAATCTAAGAAAAGCCATGTACAACCACTCACTGGAAAACACAAAACGTTGCTGAGAGGAATTAAACAAGACCTACGAAGTGATGCAATAAACCGTACTCACTTTGAAAGACACAATGTTGTTAAGATGCCAGATCTCCCCAAATTTATCTGTAGATTCAGTACAATCCTTGATCAAATTTCCAGCTACTTTTTAGATATTGACAAGTAGATCCCCAAATTTATATGGAAAAGCAAAAGAATAGATAAACTAATACTTTTTAATAGAAAATGGAAGAGTCATTTCATCAGGGGGCAGGGAAGCAGACATGAACTTGGAAGGTGAAGGGGGAAACCTTCAGAATCCCTGGAAACCTGTGTGCCTGAGCAGGGTGGTGGTGACACAGGCATTTATGGAAATAAAAACCCATCAACCTGTACAATGGAAATTAATGCTCCTTAAACAACTCACATGCAACTCAAAAACAAACAAGAGGAGAAGAAACAAAACCTGTCATAATGTCATTTAAAAATCTTTAGGATTGGTCCACAATGCATACACCACATAAAAACCTGTGATATAAAGCTACAGCAACACGTAAAGGAATATTTATAATCTTAAATGATTATATTTGAAAAAATAATGAATGAGCTCCTATTCCTAGTCCAGAAATTAAGACAGGAACAACCCAACACATCCAGAGAAACCAGAAGGAAAGAAATCATAATAATACAGAAATCACTGAACTAGCAATGGAATCTTTTATTTTAAGGATTAATGACTGAAGAGCTGTTGTTTTGAACAGGTTCCTGGTATAAATGAACCTTGGCGTGTATGGTCAGGACGGGAGAGCGAAGACCCATAAAATAGGTCAGGATTGATGACGGTGAGAGGTGCAAACACGTTGGAATTGAAATCATAGACAAATATAAACGAATCTCGAACAAGTTTATGTGATAATGAAAAACAAATGAGAAAATTCCTACAAGAAACGATGTGTATTTCATAAACAGTGAACTAGAAAGTGGACTCTGTCAAAGCACAGCGGACACTGCAGTCGGTGGGGAAACTTCGGAAGCACCCCTGTCAAGGCCGAGGGTGAGGCCAGGCTGCCCACGGTGACAGCTCATGTGTCACATGGAATCTAGGTCCAGGCCAGAGTGTGCGTCACAAGAAATGGAAAGGAAGAAACATAGCTGACGTTATTCCCTGAGTTCACGCAATTTGCTGATGAGCACACCAGAATTGAAAAAAGAGTAAAATCTCCATTTATCACCAATTTCAATAAGAGTATTGGAAGAGCTAACAGGAGAAAAATCCCATTCACAATCACATCAAAAACTGTAATATACCCACCCTTGCGGGGACACCTCTGTGCACATACACATGTGACACCACAGGGTGGGGGGATTGCAAGGCATCAGTGGGCACATAAAGGAAGCCCCCAAATCAGTGCAAATGAATGGAAGTGTCACTATCAAAACGTAAGTGATTTCCCTCAAGTCAATCAACAAATTAAGTGCAAATTCAGCAAAATAAGGATTCTCGTAGGAGGTAATTGGCTCAGCCTAAAATAAATATGGAAAAGCAAAAGACCAAGTAGAGGTGACAGACAACTTTGAAAAATAGCGAGTGGGCCTTGTCTCAGGAGGTGTCCAGACTTACGAGGAAGCTGGACTATTTAAGACCAGGTGGTCCTGACACGGGGATGGGCAAAAAAACAGGGCAATAGGACCAGCACCGGATCCAGAGACGTGCAGACCTGGCTGTGATGGGAGTGGGATTGTAGAGCAATGGGTGGAAAGATGTGTAACCAAGGCCGTAGGGCTGGTGGGTGGCTCTCCCTGTGGGAAATAATAAAGTTGATTTGTATCTCCACCAGCCATAGAAGTATATTTCATACATATCAAGACCTAAATTTAAGAAGTAAAAGTCTTAGAAGCCTCAGTGACTCTTTTGATGATAGCATGTTGTGAAAAGATTAACAAGATAAGAACAGCACAAATATATAAAATAAAATGATATTCAAATTATATTTTATATTAAAAATAAAACCTGGGGCTTCCCTGGTGGCGCAGTGGTTGAGAGTCCATCTGCCGATGCAGGGGACACAGGTTCGTGTCCCGGTCTGGGAAGATCCCACCTGCCGCGGAGCAGCTGGGCCCGTAAGCCATGGCCGCTGAGCCTGTGCGTCCGGAGCCTGTGCTCCGCAACGGGAGAGGCCACAACAGTGAGAGGCCCGCGTACCACAAAAAAAAAAAACAAAAAAAAAACAAACCTGGGCTTCCACTGCTGGGGGCCCAGGTTCAACCCCTGGTCAGGGAACTAAGATCTCACAAACCGCACAGCGCACCCCCTAAAAAATTACAAATTAAAAAATAAAATAAAATCTCTACACAGAGACTCTAGCAAAGCAAGAACAGAAGCCACAAGTGTTCAAAGTTATTTGTAAGAAATGAAACTGACAAATACCTAGAATATTTTTAAAATTTCCTCAAAGAGATAAGAAAAGGAAAAACAAATACAATAGAAAAATGACAAAAGATATGAAAAGGGAACAAAAAGCCCAACAGCCAGTGAACACCGAGGAGAGGTTTCACGGTGTGAAGTTGGTGGCACATCTGCACGGTGGAGGGGACTCGGGGTGCGAGGGCGGAATCGTGTGCTCAGGGTGAAGGCGAGGCGGCAGCTTTGAAGCTCCCAGGGCAGCACCTGGGGACTGACATTGCAAGTCCCTCACCACCTTGAGGGCACACCTCCAGGTGCCGTGGAGAGACCCTTGTTCCCCTGCACCCGAGATTAGTCCAAGAATTGCAAACCCCCGTGTTTTAGCGGGGGGCTGTAAACTGTAGTTTTGAAATAACCAGCTGTTAAAGTGGATGAACTAGGCCTACATGCATCAGCAAGGATAAATTTAAAGTGTTACATTTTTGAAGCTGGTTATAGGATGTTATATGCCATGCACTTAATTTATGTGATATTTCAATACACAGAAGAGTACATGTTGTTTTTAAACACGTGCACATGCAGTAGAAGTCTAAAACGCGTGGAGCAATACACACCAACTTGAGAAGAGGTGGTAGAGACAGAGGGTTTGTCTGTATTTAACCGTGTTCGTGATGCTTTATTTTAAAAAATGACGTCAGCAACAATATAGTAAACGTCAGCTTCTGTTCAGTCTCAATGGAAGGTAGGAGCTGTCTGTTGCACTAATCTGCTTTTTTGTGTTTAACATGTTTCCTGATTCAAAATAAGGAAAATGTAAAGCAATAACCAAGTACTTTTATTAATAATTCAGGAAAAGGAAAGACCCTTGAAAGCAAAAGCAGGGGGCCAGGGGGTGGGGTCAGACCCCAGAAGCTTTGTCGCTGCACAGGGAGGGTTTCACCAAGGAGGTGTGAGCAGGCATGGGGGAGGGGGTGGGCAGGGCCCTGCTGAGACAGCTAGACTCCGAGCTCCTTGGATGGAGCCCCCTCCTGGGGCTCGGGGTCTGCTCTCAGCCACCCCCTCTCAGGGGCCATTTCCCATCCACACTCCCCCCGGATCCTGGGAGAACCGTCCAGAGAAACCTGGGTGGCTGGGTAGCTCAGAGCAAGCAGGCCTCCACCCCACCTGTGACCCTCTCCAAACATGACCCCAGTGGCAGAGGCGGCCCCAGTGCTGTCCAGCCCGTCTGCGACCCCGTAAGCAGGTCCTGCCTTCCCCACGCTGGGTAGAGGCGGCCTGAAGGCCAGCTGTGCCCACATGGATTGAATGGGTGCACGGTGGCGCCCAGGCCTCTGAAATTGCCTGGACCGAGGCCGTGCAGCAGGGGGAGGCAGCCTCGCTTTGTAAGGGCAAAGCCGGGGGTCTGGGGAGGACAGAGGGTTTGGAGCTCCACCCTGCAGGGCGGCTTGTACGGGTCGGGTTTTTACCCTGGGAGCCTCATTTTCTCATCTGCAAAATGGGACCGGTATTTCTCTCACAAGGTTACTTTGAACACTTAAATCGCTGATCGACAAGCAGTGCTCAGCCCATGTTACTGAACACATTCTAGAGCAACAGCAGAAGCGCCTGGGCCTCGGAGCCCCAGCTTCCCTGCTGCAGATCCAGGCGGGCAACGCTGCTGGCGCCAGTGGACAGGGTGCTGCCTGGGACTCCAGCGCACCTTGATTTTCTCCTCCCTGCCGCTTGCGGACCAGAGTGAATGAACAGCCTACCATTAAGGGCCTCCAAGGTACACAGAAGAGACAGCGGAAGAACCCCGGCCAGAAGGACCAGGCGGTGGCGGCGTGGGGTGAGCCTGGCTCCCACGTCCCCGCGTGTGAAATGACCCCTCAGAGGCCTCACATCCTGAGGCCTGTGTGACCCGAACTCACGCTCTCTCCTCCGGGCGCCGCTCCGGGCCTGGTCGTGCTTGTACTCACTTGACCCTGAGGACGGCCCCGAGGGGCAGGGGTCTGATTCCGCAGGCGAGGAGACCGAGGCACGGAGGTCACGGCCCGCGAGCAGCAGAGCGGGACCCAGGCCAGCTCCCCCAGTGTGCGTGGCTCCACGCCGATCGCCGGACCAAGCCCAGCACGAGGGAAGCAAAGTCAGGAGAGGCTGGCTGCCCGGACTGCGGGGACTCTGCCCTCTGCCCCCAGAGAGACTGCGCCCACCGGCTCCACAGACAATCGCTCCTTCCCGGGTGCTCTTCCTCCGCCGGACGAAGATGTGGAGCAGAAAGCCCATCCCAGGCCCCTTGGTGCCAGGACCCTGACTGTGCCTGAGACACTGGGACGTGGATTCAGCGGGAGGAGGGCGAAGCTGGAAGGCGCCTGAGCCCAAGGCCGTACAGTCGGGCTCCCCAGGCCCCAGAGCACAAAGGGATCAGTCAGGCGTTGCCAGACTCAAGGCACCCAGTGGAGCGGAGGACAGCTGCTCAGGATCCCAGGGAGCCGTCTGCCAGGCGGCCCAGGCCCCTGGGCAGCTAGCCAGGCAGAAGTCAGCCCCTGGAGGCCCACGGCCTGGTCAGCCGTGGGTGCAGCGCCTGCAACGTGCACAGACCAAGTACCCGTCTGTTGAGTGTGTGGACAGGAGGGCTGGTGGGACCTGGCTGGTGTCCTAGTACCAGCTATGCTTTGGGGTCCAGGGCAGGCCCCTGGGTCTAAGGACCAAGGATGGAGGGAGGGACTGAGCTAGGACTCTGGACATTTGTGGCTCCTAGGCTACTTGGGCTCTGAGGATGCAGGAGAGGTGAGGCTGGGCCTCTGAACTCTGGGTCTAAGTGGATGACTCAACGCCCAGCCCCAGTGGTGGGGCTAATGTTTCCATCCACTTTCTTCTCCAGGAACAGCCCAAGTACAGAGCATAAGGGATCTGCACCAAGCAAGTCCCAGGGGCTAATTTAGGAAACCGCAGAGGACAGAGTGGAGGAAACCACACAGGACTGACAGTGCCGAGCCTTCCCAGTGGGGAGCAGGGGGTGACGGTAAGTTGATGGAACAGACACAGCACAGATCCTCACCTACTGGCGGTGGCACAACACCTCCCCAGGAATCTGTATCTGCCTTTGGTGAAAGACTGCTTTGCCATTGTCCCAATCCTAAATAAGCCAATTAACCGATCACTGGCAGATGGGCTACTTGTATAATTTAAAAGTGAGCTCATTAATAAGTTCAAAATCAGTGGAGTCTTGACCAATATTTATAAGGAATGAAATAGATAATAGGACTATCCACGCATTGCACGAAGCAAGACTGAAGATTCTTCATGAAACTTGTACCGACTGATGCAGAAAGGTGTCTGTGTGTCTCCTGAGTGCGTTTGTGATGTGGATTTCAGTCAAAGGCTCGAGGGCCCCTCCTGGGAGCATGTGCTGAGACTCACACTGAGGCAGGTTCTGCGGGAGAGCTGGGGCTTTAAAAGGTCAGTTCTGGTCCAGGGCAGGAACTGAGGGGCCCAGTGTCTTGCTGGGAGGAGGAAGTGACACAGAAGCTCGAGGAGCAGGATGATGGGCGGCCAGCAGCGCGGGCCCAGCCCTAGCAGGAGCCCAGAGCATGTGCACAGAGAGTTCACGTGTCCGCCACCCCAGGCCTGGTCCATCTTAGCTTTGCTCAGGGTACCGGCTCTCACGCTGCTCCTTCGGGCCGACTTCCAGTACCATCACGTGGGGCCCAAGGGCTGAGCCATCTGGATTACACTGACACCTATGACATCACAGAAACAGACTCTTCGGGCTACAATAAAATTTTCTTGTAAAAGGACTTGAAATATCTGCTTACACTTGGAGAAGTTTAAACAAGAGTCTTTTGCACAAAATGTAGTTTCTCTTTGGCCATTTTCCATTCTGCAGTGGTGTTGAGAACCTTTCTCTGGCTGAAGTAATGTGGTGATATCATCACACCTTTGCTTCCAAATAGGTGTGTCCCGGAAAGCAGCTTCTGCTCCGCAAGCACCACTGCTCAGTCCTCGGCCGGGTCAAGACGACTCTCCCCAGACCAGCTCACCAACTAAGTTGTCTGGAAGCGGGTGTGGATGAAAACTGGGGCTGCCAACCCAGCTAAGAAAGATACCACAATGGCAGTGGGTCAGGGCCCGTGTGATACTGAAGGCGAGGTCTCGGAGACCCTCCACAGAAGGTGGAGACTCACCCCCGCCTCAGACGGCAATTTATTACTGGGAAATCATCGTCTTTGGTTTAAAATGTCCCTTAAAGTGTTTCTTCTTCAAAGCGAAGAAAGCAGTACAGGGATTTAAGGGAGTTTGGGTATATTTAGAGATCGATTAGTCCATAACCTTGATAAAATTATAAATTATTTTAAGATAGTCATTGTAGTCTGCCTGAATTGTGATTTTTCAGCCATGCTCTCTTCCCATGGTTGTCACTGTGGCACAATTGTGTCATTTGGTTTTAGTCAAAAGTTTTTTTGGAGCCATAAACTTTTCCCCAACTTTTTACTGTGAAAAAAATTCTAGGGCTTCCCTGGTGGCACAGCGGTTGAGAGTCCGCCTGCCGATGCAGGGGACACGGGTTCGTGCCCCGGTCCGCGAAGATCCCACATGCCGCGGAGCGGCTGGGCCCGTGAGCCACGGCCGCTGAGCCTGCGCGTCCGGAGCCTGTGCTCCGCGACGGGAGAGGCCACAGCAGTGAGAGGCCCGCATACCGCAAAAAAAAAAAAAAATCTAATGTATAGAATAACTGTTGAAAAAAGGACACAATGAATCCAACTTAACTTCCATCCAGATTCAACAATTGTTACTATTTTGCTGTCTATGCAAACACACAGATATGTATACATATAATTACATGTAAATATAAATGTATGTAAAATGTAAATATTCAATATAATGCCTATGATGTAGATAAATGTATATTAATATAGTTAAAATATTTAAGTAAAATGTAAATATTATAATTATAAAATATTAAATTATAAAAATATACATCACTGAGTATTTGAAAGTAAGTTTAGCCATCACGATATTTCACCCCTAAATATTTTAGGATGTTTGTTCTAAAAGTAAAAACAACCTCCTGTGTAACTATGATACCAGTATCACCACTAAGAAAATCAACAATTCCACATCTAGTATCCAGTCCACATTCAGATTTCTCTGTTTGTTTCAAGGATGTTTTTATAGTCGTTCGGTGTTTTTTAAACAAGGATCCAGTCTAGGGTTACACATTGCATTTTGTTATTTCTCTTTAGTCTTTTTTTAACCTAAACCAGCACTGTCCACCTATGCAAATATAAATATTCTAGCAGCCACATTAAAAAGTAAAAAAGAAACAGTTGAAATTAATCAATCATATATTTATTTATATGACTTGTATGACTCTAAATCATGATGATGTGAACATGTAATAAACATATTTTAAAAATTACACCTTTTTCCATGCTAAGTCTTCACAATTTGGTGTCTTTTACATCTGCCGTAGATCTTGGTTGGGACTGGCATGGACACGGTGGTCTTCCCACTGGGAGTCCCTGGCTTTTCAGTGGTGTTTGTTTTCTGCACTTTACTTTTCAAAACAAATTCAAGGTTCTCTTCAACTGACAATCGTGCCGTAGGTTCAGGATCTGAGGATGCTTTGTGCTGCTCCGGGCTGTCAGCGGTGGGGCCCTTGGTGTGAGCAAGTGTCTCGTGTCGACATTACCAGCCTCCTCTCGACCCCTCGCCGCCGGGTGAGATCACGGCAAACAAAACGGCCTTGCTGCTTTCCGAAATCTCAGCCCCAAATATGCACAGTAAACAAAGAGCAAGTTTATTAAGTAACTGATGGTTTTTAAAGAAAAGCAAATTAGGAAACTCGAGGTCTCTCTTAAAACTTACTAAATAAGGGCACCCGGGGCACACCAGCGAGCACACAAAGACCGCGCTCCCGCTTAGGTGACGTTTCAGTGGGTGTCAGGTGAGGGATCGAACGTAACCTGAACAATCTGAGCCTGTGCAGGAAGAGATACGGAGAGACTAGAGCTGGAGGGTGACCAGGGTCTCTAGGGAGTGGGGCGGGGCCTTCGGGAAGGCCTCATCCAGGGGGAGCGTCTCCGCAGCAGTTGGAAGGGAGGGGAGGGTGTATGGAGCTCTGGGGAGTGGGTCCCAGATAGAGGACCACATGTGCAAAGGCCCTGAGCTGGAAAGGTGCCTGGAGTGAGCGAGGGGTACAGAGGAAGGCGGGTGGGCGGACAAGGGGAGGAGGGGCCCCTCCACGGGCAGGACCAGCTGGATGCTCGGGGGACACAAACACAGACTGTTCTAGCAGCCGTGAGATCATATGCGAGCACCAGGGGGTGACGCAGATGGAGAGGTGGAGACAGCCAAAGACTGGGCCCTGGGTCTCCAATATCAGGGCCCAGGGGAGATGAGAGCCCAGTGAACGAGGCTGAAAAAGGATGGCTGGGGGAGGGAGACCCCAGGAGTGCGAGGTATCCCGGGAGCCACGTGAGGAAAGAGTTTCAGAAGGAGGGCATGGTTGACTGGGGCTTAAGGCTCTTCTATCTTTCCAGCGAAATAAGAAGCAAGGTCATGGTCTCAGCCCCAGGAAGGGAGAGGCGCCGTCAGAGGCCCGATGAGAGTAGAGGTAGAGCATCTCCAGCTGTCATTCCCTGTCTTTACCGGCGTGGACACCACCCCCAGGCCACGCCCTCCTCATCCCAACCTTACGTGGACAGGTCGGGCTCCTTCCTCACTTTCCCCCCATCGGCCAACTCTTTTGGCCCCGATTCAGCCCTCTTCTGCCGAGTGCAACCTTAGCATCTCATTCCCTTGCTAGAGAGCTTCCAAGAGCTTTCCAATCACCTGCTTCTCAAGCCCAGAGTCCCAGCTTCCCATCCAGATCACCTGTGAGGAACTGGCTTATTTGTTCATGTTACCTGTCCTGCCCCCGGGTTAGCTCTGCGCTGCTTTGCTACCTGTGTGACTTCTCGCCTTTGCAGACACTGCCCTACCCCTGTCCTCTGCTGCTCCTGTGGCCTCTAGTCTGCCTCTCTTCTCTAAGTTATTACACAAAACACCTATTTTTTGTGTCACCTATGTCGGTATTTGCATTCACTTACTCCTTCAACAAATGTTTACAGAGTATATGCCTTCTGTAAAAGAAGAGAGATTTTTCTAAGCACCTGGCCAGTTTTATTTTACATAGTTCTCTAAGTGTTTACCATCCACATCTTGCCTCTTTAACTAGTCTATGCATTCTTATAATAAGAATTACAAAATTTACTATGTAAATTACATATTTAGCTACTTGGATTATAAGGTTACAAGAAAACCCAAGAGGGAAGCAATTGCCCAGGAACTATCAAAGAGGAGATACAATATCAAAGGTACCCTTATGGAGCATAGGAGAGCTGTCAGCGAAAATAAATCACTTCCTTCATTGTGTTGGCTCAGTTCCTGCTAATGTAGCCTGGCGCCACCGATAATAAAAGTAATCCGATTTTTTTAAGGTGGGGAGAGGGAAACTTTACCCAAACCTTAATGTTAAATTTCCACAGACCATTTCATTTTATGATATTTAGGCACTGGGATATTCTCAATTGATTTAGCAAATAGTGAGTGAGAATTTGCCAATATTTGGCCAGCAAATATTCACCAGTCTGGCAATCAATGTTGGTTAGCTCCCAGGAGAATACATCAGGTTGAGCCAGTAATCTGAGGATGGTGGCATTAATTGTCTTCACTTTAAGCCCCTTTTCTCTTTCTCTTTGATTTCAAAACGGCAACTTGT
The DNA here is from genome assembly GCF_000442215.2 of Lipotes vexillifer. Lineage (NCBI taxonomy): Eukaryota > Metazoa > Chordata > Mammalia > Artiodactyla > Lipotidae > Lipotes > Lipotes vexillifer. The sequence continues at coordinate 2,649,346 of NW_006779033.1, read as the reverse complement.
AATTATGTAACTGAAAATAATTTCTGCAGACACGTGTCTTCTTTCCTGTGTAAGCGTCTTTCTTCCACAACAAAATGTGCATCTTTTTACACTTGAGAAACATCAGGGAAGAAGCCAGACCCCCACCTGGTTGCCGACCGACTGCTTTCTGTGCGTCTGTCTCTCTGTCGGCTGCGCTGTCCCTCAGCCCCTCGTTTCTTCCCAGTGAATATGCACTTATTGCATTTTCCTCTGCCGCCTACTGTGTAACTACATAGATACTTACATCTCACTCTGTTTATTTAAAACTTGTTTTTCTGTTCATGAAACGAGCCGTGCTTTTGGTGGAAGATGTAGACGATATATAAAATATAAAGAAGGAAAAAATGAAAATTACCCATGATTCCGCTACCTTCTAACATTTTCTAGACTTTAATAATATTATTACATAATAAGATTATATAACAGGTCCAATGTATCATGGCACACATTTTCATCATGAGGATTTTTCCATGGTAATAAGTATCCCTTACAAAACATGACTTTTAGCTATGGTGTAATATTTCACTGTATGTACAGTTTAATCGTTCCTTTTGTCAAACCATCTACCTGCTTTCTGATATTTAGCTATTAAAATGTTTCAGAAAGGAAGTACAGCCCTGATCATCGTTTTGGTTGTTCTCTAGGATAAAGTCTTATATGTGAAATTCCTAGAAGGTTCTTGATACATCTTGAAGATTTGCTTTCCTAAAACCTGTACTAAGTTATTCCCTACGAGTTCCGGGATGACGCTGTTTTTACTGCACTCGGTTCCTTCCTAGTATTAGACCAAGAAATACGAAAGCTGACAGAGCTATTTCTTTCATGTGTTTCTCATCTGCTCCTGTGGCTACGGCTGCTTCTGGCAGATGCGTCCAGGGCCACACCTCCTCCTGCCTTCCCTACTCTGGCCGTCGGCGCTCCGCGCACCCAGTTTTCCGAACTAGGAACCTCGGAATTGTCCTTGACAGCTGCGCTCCCTCGTCCCCCCATGGTGACCCCACCGACCACGCCCTGGATACTGCCATTTCCCTCGCGGGCTTCTCTGAACTCTGCCTTCCTAACTGGCTTTTCTATCACCGTCTAACCTTCCCTTCTTAGATTCCTCGGCGTACCCTTGAAAAGTAGGTACAGTTATGAGATTCCCCCGTCAAGCGTCAAGCTCAGGAGTACGACCAGGTACTTTAATATGTCACGGAGTCCTGTCAGCTTGCCATGACGTCACGCCCCCTCACCCCTGCGCTCCAGCCACACGAGCCAGAGGCTGCCCTCCCCTCCCCTCTCACTTTGTCCCTCCTCTGCCTTTGCTGGAATTCCCACCCCTCTCCTCGCTGGGAAACTCAGTTCACATATCCCGTCTTCCCGCAGCTGACCTGACTCCTTCAACCTCGAAAGCCCGTGACTGAGCTTCCCGTTTGCTGTGTTTGCCGACGTGCAGTGTGACTGTCTTCTCCTTGGAGCTCTTGGAGGTCAGTAACTGTGTCCCTCGTGCCAATAAGAGAGACCGGCCCCTGCAGCGTGTGCTTCAGCGTCTGTTCGTTGTGTTGTTCTGTACGCTCTTGAGTATATGCACAGCGCTGTCTTCACCTGGCCCCGTACGTGAGCCCGTGTGCATTCACTGACCATGGTTTTAAACCATGCATAAACTTTAATTTAATCCTTAGCAGGTTATTTGGATTGTCTTAAGAATCACATCAGTTCCATTTCTGATCCACTGCTTAGAAGTGAACGTTTTAAAGCCAGAAAAATCAGAAGCTTGCAGATGCTCTGTCCAGAGGACCTCAGACTGGGAACAGCCAGCGTTGCTTATAATTCATGGTCAGTTGATTGGATATTTTGTCTTGTCCTTAAAAATGTTCAACACTTAACGGGAATTCCCTGGCCGTCCAGCGGTTAGCACTTGGCGCTTTCACTGCCAGCGCCCAGGTTCGATCCCGGGTCAGGGAACCAGGATCCCACAGGCCACGCGGCGTGCCGTCCCCCGACCCCCCACAAAAGCAGTTAAGTCATGAGAAACTGGAAAGGCCTAGAGGTTGCAAAAGACAGCGACTTCTGGCGTAAAAATAAAGATTACAAATGGATCCAGTGAATAGTTTCCGTTACTCGTGAGATGTTATGTGGTCTTTGGAGGAGGACCATTCTTGGGTCAGCTCAGCTGTTTTCCATATACTTGGGTTGTGGTTTTCCTCTTGAACTTGAACTTGCTTTGCAAATGCCAACCACAGCAGCTTTTCTTTTCTTTCCTTCCCCTTTGATCACAGCCCTACGTGTGCCGGGATGGATGTGCTAATGTGAAAGGTTTAATGGCTCTACAACAGGAAAACCAGCCTAAAATATTTTCCTTTGGCCAGAATTTCTCCTTCTCTTATCACCAGTTGCACCAAGTTTTCAGATGGCAGCATGTGGTTTACTGCGTGGAGCTGGGTTTCCATCAGCGTTAATTCTGGTGAGCAGATCAATGTCTTCCTGGATACTAATACCCTTTTTTAGATTAATACTCTAAATGTATGAACCCGTCTTATCAGATAACTTAAACAAGCAATCTCTGTGCATTAATTGCTATTGAGGGCTAATGTTATTTTTAAAATGAAATCAATGTAATCTCTATTGCTCATTAACTGAGATGTTCTGGGCTCAATTCTGTTTTGTTTTCCAATTAAGTTCTATTATTTTTTCTTATTGGCCCTTGAAAAATAGCTGTGGAAACAAACTTAATGGTTCTGAAAATGTCAGAGTCAACCAAACACCCTAATGGAAAACCCTATATATTTGAGTCTAAAAAGGATCCGATGTTCAATTATTAGAAATTGCAGAGGTACTTTATTATCATATATCCATCCCTTATTCTACACTATTTAAAAAATTGAGTGACTTAATGTAAAAGTCAGATAGAGGCTTTCTCTTGGTTCATTTCATTCTCTGAATAAAATCAAAAGCCTTCCGGCACTTTTTTTTTTTTTTTTTTCTCACTTTTCTCTTTTACTACAAGACTGATGCCTAAGAGTAAAAATTTTTTTTTTTTCTTCCTGCGGTACGCGGGCCTCTCACTGCCGCGGCCTCTCCCGTTGCGGAGCACAGGCTCCGGACGCGCAGGCTCAGCGGCCCAGCCCCTCCGCGGCAGGTGGGATCTTCCCGGACCGGGGCATGAACCCGTGTCCCCTGCATCGGCAGGCGGACTCTCAACCACTGCGCCACCGGGGAAGCCGAAGCCCCTCCCAGCACTTTTGTTCTTGCTGGTACACTTGGGGCCAGCAGAAAGGCCAGCCCTCCGCGGTGAGGAAGAGCATTTCCCAGAGGACGTCGCCGCTGAAAGCTGGCTGCCCCAAGGATCTGCTCAAGGCCCAGCCTGTGTCCCTCTCCTGTAGGCTCTTGGTTGGCTGAGCAATGGTCCCCAGAGACACCCCCATCCTAATCCTTAGAACCCGAGACTCGTCACCTCATGCAGATGTGATGGAGGATTTTGAGATGGGGACATGATTCTGGATTTTCCAGGGAAGGGCCCTGAATCCTACCACAGAGAAGCAGGAGGGTCAGAGAGAGGACAGGTGACGGCAGATGTTGACGTATCCAGGAAAGCGGGTGGCTTCCAGAAGCTGGACAAGGCACAGAGTGGACCCCAGAGCCTCCTGAAGGAGCCTACTCCACCATGGCTAGATTTTAACCCGGTGAGACCCATTTCAGATTTCTGACCTGTTAGATAATAAATGTGGGCTGTTTTAAGCCACCAAGTTGTGGTCATTTGTCACAGCAGCAACAGAAAACTAACGCAGGTGGGAGGGCTCTTCAGTGTGTGACTCTGGACCATCGCTGGAGCTGGGCTGGGCCTTGAGTGGCCCATTCGGTGCCTTGAAAGAGATGACTGACCCGAGAAGGTGAGAAATTTCCTTCTAAGAACGTTCTTAATAACGTGGCTCACAGTTTTGGAAATACGGATAAAGCCCTGCCCCAGGACGTCTCTAGCTGAACGTTCTAGAACCTGCCTTTTCTCAGACACTGCCCACCAGTAGCAGGCAAGGATGATGGTTTTTCAGGATCAGATTTACCTGGTCTCTTCCAGGAACACGGTTTGGACTTTCAGAGGGTTTAGGTAAGTAGAAGTGATGAGGTGTGATTTTCTGGGGATTGTTCTACTCACCATCTTTACTTTTCTTCGGCTGGTAAAGTTTTGTTTTGTCTGTAAACTAATAAAATCCAATGTTTTGGGGGCAGGTCTGCCGTTCACCCGACACGGCACCTTGGTGTGAAGCAGGGAATTGACAGCCGTGTTTCTATTCACGCCAGAGCTTCTGGACCAGAAAGTCTTCAGGGAGAGAACTTTCTGGACCATTTTAACAAAAGGATAATCCAAATAAAGCAAGATTTAGCCCACACAGCCTGGTAAAGTGGTGGCTGAGGCCGGTTTTCAGCTCATGTCCCTTGGAGACACGTCATTTAGTCGCTAGAGGGAAGATCAATGTCATAAAGAGGGAGCACACTAAAACAACAAAAACAGTGGGCCTTGGGGTGAACCCCCAGCCTCAGCCAAAAAGTCCCCCTCCTGCCGCAGACGAGGCCTCGGGTCCCCAGCTGCCGGGGACAACGCTCCCCCCAGGTCCCGTCCACATGCTGAATAGACGTGACGTGCTTGCGGCCCAAGTTGTCTGAGCCATGAGCCAGGAGTGTGACTTTGGACAGGTTGCCTAAACCTTGGGGGAACTCCACCAACAGGGACTCAGAGACAGCACGATTCCTACCACCTTGGGGATTCATTCAGGGATGCAGGAACAAGTCTTTACCCAGAATCCTTCCCTCTCCAGACAGCAGCTCACACGAGGTGCGTGTTTGCTGTACTTTAGGCCTTGTAGTAGGCCCTTTGGTTCGTTCGTTACGGCCCTGTCACGGTTCTAAGAGGAGAGGTGGGTGCGGCGTCTGTTCACACCCCGCATGGAAGCCCCTGCCTGCAGCTCGTGGAGCAGTAGCTCAGACAAGAGATGAACCAGCCTGCAAAGCCCTGCCCAGCCCCACCAGCCCCTCACCAGCCTCCCCGCAGCCTCTGCACTCACGCACTCACCGCCATCCACAAGCTGGTCTTTCCCAAAGGAAACCCCACAATCTTTCTCCCGGCAACCTAAGAAGAAATGGGGTGATGGCACAGCCCTGTAGTCGCCGCTGCACTTAAACCGCCCCCCCCCCTCACTTCTCTACAAGACAAGACAACTGATGGCTTTTGCTTCTGTGCTTGTTTGGGTGGAGGAATTGCACAGAAGGCTGAGGTGCTGAACGGCCAGGAACAGTGACGAAATCCTGGAAGGGAACTCTGATGCCCTGGCGCACCTCAGCCGGGGTCCTCAGCAGGTGTCAGCTTGCTTCTCCAGGTAACAGCCCCAAGAAGCCAGGCCCTGCTCCCAGACATCTAAGGGCTTGGGAAATATCCCCATCGTGCTGTCCAGGCACTAACCTTAGTTTGTCTGCAATTCCCACTGACTAGACGTGGGAATGGCATCAGGATGTACAGGACAGAGGTGCTGGGAAACTTCTGACAAAAACCTGAGTGCAGACACTGCTCTGACTGCTTGTTCAGGCTGGTTTGCTTTTGTCTTGGTAAACAGTTTTACTGTGTATTTGTTTTAGTATGAAAATAGCTTTTCAAACTCATTGGGTTAATTTATTAATTGTTGTTGCCATTTATTGGCTGCTGGCTATGCACCAGGTGTTGTATGGGATGTGCTACACATCTCATCTCTTAAATCCTGCCCACCCCTCCAAGGTGTAAATGTTATTATTTCTGTTATCTTCACTGGAAAACGGAGGCTCAGGTCCCACTGAAGCCAGAAGTTACACGATCGGGAGGTAGCAGACGTGGGATCTGAACCCAAGTCTGTTTGTACAAAGCGATGCTCAGCCCCGGTCCCACTGTTACCGTGCCTCTTACACACGAGTTCTGTGTTCCCTGAAATACTGGGGGTGGTGTCTCTGTGGAGCCCAAGGCAACCATTTCTTTTGCTTGCTTGCTCTTCAGAATATCAAATGTGGTCACGTGATTGATAGGGTTTTTTTTTTTCTTTTAGATTCAGTGATCTCCAGAAACATAACAATTTAAAATGCATACGCATATCCAGAGAGACCCAGGCTCTCTTTCCCCAAAGTACACACAGCCCAAGACACTTACCATCGTGTGCAGTGGGCTTCAGTGTTTCATCCCAGAGACTCTCTATGGGAAGCAGATGGGAGGGTTGAGTGAGAGCTGAGTCAGCCTCTGGCTCTAAACAGGCTGTCACCACGGAGCCGTTCCCACTGGTGAGGAGCCTGGGGACCAGATGGGGTGAAACTGCCCTTCTCTGCTCTGGCGTCGAGGAGTCCTCCCCTAGACGCGGCTCTTCTTACTGAAGGCCAGGGAGTAATGTCTTCACAACTCACCATTTACTATGTAAAATACAAACCAGGGGCCCCTTGCACAGACACAGTTCTCAGGACTGTTCCATTCATGTATAATTTGCGCTCATCACAGCCTTTAACTTTTCCCACGTGGACCCAGTGGTACATAGCTCTGCTCAAGGCTGTGTCCGGCGGCCTGGATCAGAAGCATCTCACTCATGATTACAATTTTAGAAATCATGTCCCACTAAATTGTAGCTACCTTAAAGCCAGATCAAATTGAAGCTTAAAAGAATACTGCTTACAAAGTGCCCTGATCAGACGCTTCCTTGTATAATCCACCTGTTTTTGTATGAAAGGCAAGTGACAATAAACATTATCTCCAACAAAGTATTTCTATTATTAGAACTTCCATAGTATGTTGTATTTCTAAATACGGCCGTATTCTAAAGTAGTAGTTAAATAAAAGATTTAGACTATGTTGAATCATATCAACCTCCCTTAATCTACTCTTCTTGTTTTCCCAGAACAAATTTCTTTAAAAAAATGAATCAATAATTTTAAGAGTTGATGTAATTTGTATTTTTGGTCTATTTTTGAGGGCAGATTGGTTGACCTCGAGCTAATTTGTCCAGCGTGGTAGCCACTCAGCTACATGTAGCGGGCGAACACCTTAAAGGTGGCTGGCCCAGGTCGAGAAGTGCTCTGAATGTAAAACACGGACCAGATTCTGAATGTAAAACATATCAATGGTTTTGAAATGGACTGTTTGCTGAAATGACAGTATTTGGATATGTTGGGTTACACACAATATATTATTCAAATTAATTTTACTTCTTTCCTTTTAAAAATGCAGCAACTAGAGAAAAAGCACAGGTGCCTTACATTTGTGCTCTTGTTCTATTTCCATTAAACAGAGCTAATGCAGAGTCACCTAGAACACAGAGCCCCTTTCTGGGCTTTCAGCCATCTGAAAAAGCCAGAGTCATTCCTTTAACCCAGTTTCACTTTTAAGAATTCAGTGGAACCATCACTTACTAAGTTGGACCATTTAATTGTAAATCATAGCCTAATGGCAAAAAGCATTTAATTCACCTTCCAAATAGGCTCTCTTTACAAGCAGGGAGTGACTTTCTCTGGGAAGGTTTGGCTTCATAAATTTTAATTGATAGTAACACTAATAAACTAAGGGGGATTAATTTACAATTATGGCTTATAAGGAATAAGCAGTAGAAAACTCTGTGAATGTGCCATAATATATGCTGCATATAAATTAATACTACACTGTTATAACATTAAATTGCATTATTATATATCTGTCTTCACCCTTGCCTTCTTGGCTTCTGGCAAATTAGCAGAGGTTTAAAATATGAAATTAGCTTCTTAACAACCAGGCATAATTAGTTATAACACTCTTCGATCAAATCATTAAACATGCACACATGCAATGACTTGTAAGAATAATTCACTCTGGTTTCTTTGCGGGTCGGATCTCCTTGTCTCACAGTTTCCAGTTTAGCCCAGATGAGCAGGTGCCCTTTGAGATGGAGTGAGGTTCCTGCAGCCTCTCTGGCAGCCATGGAGGAGCTTGAAGACCAGCGGGATGCAAGCGTGTGTCACCTGTGAGCCTGTCATTTATGTGTGATGCTATTTATGTTGTAACACTGCTGGTTCCTTTCCACACTTGTACACACACACAGGTCATCCCTTCATGAGTTTCGCTGTCATTCCCCCTGCTATCTGCACGAGGCTCCTCCTTCTCTTCCTCCTTTAAAGACAAACGTCCAAGTTCTCCATCCTCCTTGACAACAGTATGTTGAGAAAGAAGATGAGGGGAAAGTTAGGTCAGTTTAGTAAGCATGATCGGTTAAGAAAATGAGCATCAAGTGTAAAATACCCAGGGGTGGTTTGTTAAAAAGCAGCTTCATGAAATGACATGCTTTAATGTTTAGAAAACCCATAAATGCTCCATTAAACGGTAGGTGTCTCATTATAGACTCAAACATTATGGCAACAGATGAGGTTTATTTACAAACTTAGTTTTTTTTTTCTTTTTTTGGTTCATTGAAAAATTAATGTCCGAAGAGATTGGTTCAAGCTGGCGGAGTAGAAGGACGTGCGCTCACTCCCTCTTGCGAGAGCACCGAATCACAACTAACTGCTGAACAATCATCGACAGGAAGACACTGGAACTCACCAAAAAGGACACCCCACATCCAAAGTCAAAGAAGCCGCAATGAGACGGTAGGAGGGGCACAGTCACAATAAAATCAAATCCCGTAACTGCTGGGTGGGTGACTCACAAACTGGAGAACACTTACACCACAGAAGTCCACCCGCTGGAGTGAAGGTTCTGAGCCCCACATCAGGCTTCCTGACCTGGGGGTCCGGCAATGGGAGGAGGAATTCCTAGAGAATCAGATTTTGAAGGCTAGTGGATTTGATGGCAGGACTTTGACAGGACTGGGGGAAACAGAGACCCCACTACTGGAGGGCACACACAAAATAGTGTGTGCATCACGGCCCAGGGGAAGGAGCAGTGACCCCAGGGGAGACTGAACCAGACATAACTGCTAGTGTTGGAGGGTGTCCTGCAGAGGTGGGGTGGTGGTGGTGCTGTGGCTCACCGTGGGGACAAGGACACTGGCAGCAGAAGTTCTGGGAAGTACTCCTTGGCTTGAGCCCTCCCAGAGTCTGCCATTAGCTCCACCAAAGAGCTGGGTAGGCTCCAGTGCTGGGTCCAGTGTTTGGCCTCAGGCCAGACAACCAACAGGGAGGGAACCCAGCTCCACCCATCAGGAGACAAGTGGATTAATGTTTCACTGAGCTCTGCCCACCAGAGCAACACCCAGCTCTAACCACCGCCAGTCCCTCCCATCAGGAAACTTGCACAAGCCTTAGATAGCCTCATCCACCAGAGGGCAGACAGCAGAAGCAAGAAGAACTGTAATCCTGCAGCCTGTGGAACAAAAACCACATTCACAGAAAGACAGACAAGATGAAAAGGCAGAGGGCTATGTACCAGATGAAGGAACAAGATAAAACCCCAGAAAAACAATTAAATGAAGTGGAGATAGGCAACCTTCCAGAAAAAGAATTCAGAATAATAGTAGTGAAGATGATCCAGGACCTCAGAAAAAGAACGGAAGCAAAGATCGAGAAGATGCAAGAAATGTTTAACAAAGACCTAGAAGAATTAAAGAATAAGCACTTAGAAGAATTAAAGATCAAACAAACAGAGATGAACAATACAATAACTGAAATGAAAAATACACTCGAAGGAATCAACAGCAGAATAACTGAGGCAGAAGAACAGATAAGTGACCTGCAAGACAGAATGGTGGAATTCACTGCCGCAGAACAGAATAAAGAAAAAGAATGAAAAGAAATGAAGACAGCCTAAGAGACCTCTGGGACAACATTAAACGCAACAACATTCACATTATAGGGGTCCCAGAAGGAGAAGAGAGAGAGAAAGGACCCAAGAAAATATTTGAAGGGATTATAGTCGAAAATTTCCCTAACATGGGAAAGAAAATAGCCACCTCACTTCAGGAAGTGCAGAGAGTCCCAGGCAGGATAAACTCAAGGAGAAACACACTGAGACACATAGTAATCAAACTGACAAAAATTAAAGACAAAGAAAAATGATTGAAAGCAACAAGAGAAAAATGACAGATAACAAACAAGGAAACTCCCATAAGGTTAACAGCTGATTTCTCAGCAGAAACTCTACAAGCCAGAAGGGAGTGGCACGATATATTTAAAGTGATGAAAGGGAATAACCTACAACCAAGATTACTCTACCTGGCAAGGATCTCATTCAGATTAAATGGAGAAATCAAAAGCTTTACAGACAAGCAAAAGCTCAGAGAATTCAGCATGACCAAACCAGCTCTACAACAAATGCTAAAGGAACTTCTCTAAGTGGGAAACACAAGAGGAGAAAAGGATCTACAAAAACACACCCATAACAATTAAGAAAATGGTCATAGGAACATACATATCGATAATTACCTTAAACGTGAATGGATTAAATGCTCCAACCAAAAGACACAGGCTCGCTGAATGGATACAAAAACAAGACCCATATATATGCTGTCTACAAGAGACCCACTTCAGACCTAGGGATACATACAGACTGAAAGTGAAGGGATGGAAAAAGATATTCCATGCAAATGGAAATCAAAAGAAAGCTGGAGTAGCAATACTCATATCAGATAAACTAGACTTTAAAATAAGAATGTTACAAGAGACAAGGAAGGACACTACATAATGATCAAGGGATCGATCCAAGAAGAAGATATAACAATTATAAATATATATGCACCCAACATAGAATCACCTCAATACATAAGGCAACTGCTAACAGCTATAAAAGAAGAAATTGACAGTAACACAATAATAGTGGGGGACTTTAACACCTCACTTACACCAATGGACAGATCATCCAAACAGAAAATTAATAAGGAAACACAAGCTCTAAATGATACAATAGACCAGATAGATTTAATCGATATTTATAGGACATTCCACCCAAAAACAGAAGATTACACTTTCTTCTCAAGTGCACATGGAACATTCTCCGGGATAGATCACATCTTGGGTCACAAACCAAGCCTCAGTAAGTTTAAGAAAATTGAAATCATATCAAGCATCTTTTCTGACCCCAACGCTATGAGATTAGAAATCAATTACAGGGAAAAAAATGTAACACACACACACATGGAGGCAAAACAATATATTACTAAATAACCAAGAGATCACTGAAGAAATCAAAGAGGAAATTTTAAAATACCTAGAGGCAAATCACAACAAACACATGACCATCAAAAACGTATGGGGTGCAGCAAAAGCACTTCTAAGAGAGAAGTTTATAGCAGTACAAGGCTACCTCAAGAAACAAGAAAAATCTCAAGTAAACAATCTAACCTTACACCTAAAGGAACTAGAGAAAGAACAAACAAAACCCAAAGTTAGTAGAAGGAAAGAAATCATAAAGATCAGAGTAGAAATAAATGAAATAGAAACAAAGAAAACAATAGCAAAGATCAATAAAACTAAAAGCTGGTTCTTTGAGAAGATAAACAAAATTGATAAACCATTAGCCAGACTCATGAAGAAAAAGAGGGAGAGGACTCAAATCAATAAAATTAGAAATGAAAAAGGAGAAGTTACAACAGACACCGCAGAAATACAAAGCATCCTAAGAGACTACTACAAGCAACCTATGCCAATAAAATGGACAACCTGGAAGAAATGGACAAATTCTTAGAAAGGTATAACCTTCCAAAACTGAACCAGGACGAAATAGAAAATATGAACAGACCAATCACAGTACTGAAACTGAAACAGTGATTAAAAATCTTCCAACAAACAAAAGCCCAGGACCAGATGGCTTCACAGGTGAATTCTATCAAACATTTAGAGAAGAGCTAACACCCATCCTTCTCAAACTATTCCAAAAAATTTCAAAGGAAGGAACACTGCCAAACTCATTCTATGAGGCCACATCACCCTGATATCAAAACCAGACAAAGATACTACAAAAAAAGAAAATTACAGACCAATAGTACTGATGAATATAGATGCAAAAATCCTCAACAAAAGACTAGCAAACATAATCCAACAACACATTAAAAGGATCACACACCACGATCAAGTGAGATTTATCCCAAGGATGCAAGGATTCTTCAATATATGCAAATCAACCAATGTGATACACCATATTAACAAATTGAAGAATAAAAACCATATGATCATCTCAATAGATGCAGAAAAAGCTTTTGACAAAATTCAACACCCATTTATGATAAAAACTCTCCAGAAAGTGGGCATAGATGGAACCTACCTCAACATAATAAAGGCCACATATGACAAACCCACAGCCAACATCGTTCTCAGTGGTGAAAAACTGAAAGCATTTCCTCTAAGATCAGGAACAAGACAAGGATGTCCACTCTCGCCACTATTATTCAACAGTTTTGGGAGTCCTAGCCATGGCAATCAGAGAAGAAAAAGAAATAAAAGGAATCCAAATCGGAACAGAAGAAGTAAAGCTGTCACTCTTTGCAGATGACATGATACTATACATAGAGAATCCTAAAGATGCCACCAGAAAACTACTAGAGCTAATCAAGGAATGTGGTAAAGTTGCAGGATACAAAATTAATGCACAGAAATCTCTGGCATTCCTATACACTAATGATGAAAAGTCTGAAAGAGAAATTAAGGAAACACTCCCATTTACCACTGCAACAAAAAGAATAAAATACTTAGGAATAAACCTACCTAAGGAGACAAAAGACCTATGCAGAAAGCTATGCAGAAAGCTATGACACTGATGAAAGAAATTAAAGATGATACAAACAGATGGAGAGATATACCATGTTCTTGGATTGGAAAAATCAATATTATGAAAATGACTATACTACCCAAAGCAGTCTACAGATTCAATGCAATCCCTATAAATTAACAATGGCAATTTTACAGAACTAGAACAAAAAATCTTAAAATATATGTGGAGACACAAAAGACCCTGAATAGTCAAAGCAGTCTTGAGGGGAGAAAAATGGAACTGTAGGAATCAGGCTCCCTGACTTCAGACTATACTACAAAGCTACAGTAATCAAGACAATATGATACTGGCACAAAAACAGAAATATGGTACAGGATAGAAAGCCCAGAGATAAACCCACACACCTATGGTCAACTAATTTATGACAAAGGAGGCAAGGATATACAATGGAGAAAAGACAGTCTCTTCAATAAGTGGCACTGGGGAAACGGGACAGCTACATATAAAAGACTGAAAGTAGAACACTCCCTAACACCATACACACAAATAAACTCAAAATGGATTAGAGACCTAAATGTAAGACCAGACGCTATAAAACTGTTACAGGAAAACGTAGGAAGAACACTCTTTAACATAAATCACAGCAAGATCTTTTTTGATCCACCTCCTAGAATAATGGAAATAAAAACAAAAATAAACAAATGGGACCTAATGAAGCTTATAAGCTTTTGCAAAACAAAGGAAACTGAAACAAGACAAAAAGACAACCCTCAGAATGGGAGAAAATATTTGCAAACAAATCAACAGACAAAGGAGTAATCTGCAAAATATACAAGCAGCTCATACAGCTCAATATCAAAAAAACAAACAACCTAATCCAATAATGGGCAGAAGACCTAAATAGACATTTCTCCAAAGAAGATATACAGATTGCCAACAAAGACATGAAAGGACGCTCAACATCACTAATCATTAGAGAAATGCAAATCAAAACTACAATGAGGGGCTTCCCTGGTGACGCAGTGGTTGAGAGTCCGCCTGCCGATGCAGGGGACACGGGTTCGTGCCCCGGTCCGGGAAGATCCCACATGCCGCGGAGCGGCTGGGCCCGTGAGCCATGGCCGCTGGGCCTGCGCGTCCGGAGCCTGTGCTCTGCAACGGGAGAGGCCACAACAGTGAGAGGCCCGTGTACCGCAAAAAACAAAAAACAAAAAACAAAACAAAACAAAAAAACTACAATGAGGCATCACCTCATACCAGTCAGAATGGCCATCATCAAAAACTCTACAAACAACAAATGCTGGATTGGGTGTGGAGAAAAGGGAACCCTCTTGCACTGTTGGTGGGAATGTAAATTGATACAGCCACTATGGAGAACAGTATGGAGGTTCCTTAAAAAACCAAAAGTAGAACTACCGTATGACCCAGCAATCCCACTACTGGGCATAGACCCTGAGAAAACCATAATTCAAAAAGAGTCGTGTACCACAATGTTCATTGCAGCACTGTTTACAATAGCCAGGATGTGGAAGCAACCTAAGTGTCCATCATCGGATGAATGGATAAAGAAGATGTGGTACATATATACAATGGAATACTAGGCATAAAAAGGAACGAACTTGGGTCATTTGTAGAGACATGGATGGATCCAGAGACTGTCATACAAAGTGAAGTAAGTCAGAAAGAGAAAAACAAATATTGTATATTAACGCATATATGTGGAACCTAAAGAAATGATACAGATGAACTGGTTTGCAGGGCAGAAATAGAGACACAGATGAAGGGAACCAACGTATGGACACCAAGGGGGGAAAGCAGCGGGGGTGTGGGGTGGTGTGTGATGAACTGGGAGATTGGGATTGACATATATACACTAATATGTATAAAATGGATAACTAATAAGAACCTGCTGCTGTATACAAAAATAAATAAACTAAAATTCAAAAGAGAAAAATTAATGTCTGAAGCCGCTGGACCACTGTCTGTGGTTTACATGCCAGACTGTTTGCAGGAGAGGATGCTGTGGTTTAGGGCAGTGAGATTTAGGGGCCCCATGGCATTTTGTGTTTCCACTGGGAAGAGACAGCCACGGTCACGCAGCTTTTCCAGATGGAACCAAAGTGACGCATGCAGAAGGCTTCTGGCCCGGGCTCAGGCCCCTCTGAAGTACCTCTCTGGACAGCAGCCCCACTAGATTCACTGAAAAACTCCAGCCTGAGAAGAGCACGTGGACCCGTGCCGGTGAGGACGGGCCAGAGCTGAGCAGGGATCTGGGCAGGGGTGTCCCTCTGGTCCCCGGGGTTCAGGGTGGGAGGCTGGGCAATTCAGGGGCCCTTCATCTGCCAGGCGACCTCCCCTTTCTCCTCCTGCCCTTCTGGCTACTCTGCCTGTAGTGCATGTTCACAGAGAAGCCCCCCGAGGCTGGGCCGGGAGATGCAGAACACGGACCCCGAGGGGCTAAGGCCGCACCCGCGCCTCCCGCACACCTGCACAGACCGCGCTGGCCCCTCTGTCGGGCTGTGGTGGGGTCCTTCTAGCAGGAAATCCCTGATGGTTCCTTTGGGAGGGACAGGCTGGGAAGGCACTGCCATCTTGGGCCCTGACATCATTGCCGGTGTTTCCCTTTCTCAGTTTTCAGACTCCGTGGCTGCGCACACGTATTTGCTGAGCAAGCCAGCACCTTGGTCACCAACTTTCTGCCCCAGCTTTCTGCCCCGCCTGCACTCTCGCTCTGACCAGGGACACGGTCTCTGTTCTTACTGCTTTTCTCCAGGAGGACCTCTGCCCCTTCCTGACTGTCTACAGCCCCAGCTTCACGTCCGAGGGGCCCTTTTCCCTATCACTCGGGTTTTCCTTCCACTTTTCCTGTTTGCTCGGCCGTCACTCCCTTGGATCCGGGCCCTGCCTTCCGCGGGGCCTCCTGGTCACCTGAGCTTCCGAAGACCCGAGGTCATCCTGACCCCCCATCTTGCGGGATGAGCCCCGGCGTGACGTCGACTTCTCCCAGCAGGACGGTGGTCCCGTCTGTCTCCCTCTGTGGGGCCCACACTCTCCTGGCCTGGGCTTCCCGGGCTCTGTGAGCCCCTCACCTCACATTTCCTACAGAACCGTCTCCCCTGATGGTCAGCACCGCCCACTCTCAGGCCCACCTCCTCCATGAAGCCCCCCGGGTGGGCGACCCCAGCCCCCAGGCCACCTCTCACTCCTAACTCAGGGCTGGGAGTGATCCGACTTCTTTGGCAAATAGCTGTGGGTCCTGCATTTTGACAATGCTTCAGCTTCCGCCTTGAGAAATCAGTCGCCCACTGCTTACTTTTTCCCCGCGTACATCTCTCTCCCCACGAGAGTATACACTCATGGAAGGAATTCCTTGTGGCTCTCAGATTCAGGGATCTTTGTTCCAGTCGAGGCTCACCCTCCAAGGCCCCTGTCTGTGTCCCTCGATTCATTTCTTTCCCCCTGGATATCCGTCAGAGTTGGTTTATTAAACAGATTATATGCATCATGTTCCAGTAAGGTAGTAAAATTTCTTCTAGGTTTTTGTTTTCTATGTAAAATTTTCTTTAAATGTTATTTGTTATTAACTATTCGTTTTTGCTCCATGATCCCAACTGTTACCTGAAGAGACTACTTTCCAATAACAGGGAGGGTCTGGGAGGGACCCCCTTGGTTGTCCTGGGGCAGGAACTGAGGGAGTGGGGTTGTTCCTGGGGACTCGGGGGCTGGAGGAGGGGAGGGTGGGGAGAGCCCGGTGAGGATGGGCAGTGAGACAGGACTCGGGACAGAAAAACTTTGAGAAAGACAAACTTTGAGACTGCTTGTCTTGGGGGCAGGCGGCTCCCCCTGCGTGGCGAGGATCTTCAATAAAGCCAATGGGTGGGTTATCCCGCAGATGTAGAGTTTGACACGTGGATCCACGGATGTGGAGATGAGAGGGCTGATCCTGTCTCTGGGTCACGTGGATGGTCTTTCAGGGTTGACGTCTCCCGAGATCTCCCTGGTCTTTGGAAGAGAGACACTGGAACAGTTTACCGGGACAGGCCATCTCACAACCCACAAAATCCTCTCATCATGGTCAAAACCCCACGTGGCAAGGGAATTGTATCAACTCCACGTTCAACCTTAAAAATGGAGATTCAGAAAAGGTAAGTCCTATGTTAAAGAGCAAAGTGTCCAAGGCGTGGTTTTACTCCGTTTATTTAAAACCCTGTGTTTCATCAACAGCATCCTCTCTCTCCTGTTTCTCTCTGCTGTCACTGAGCTGGGGGGCAGCAGACTCTCCTGTCCTCACAGCATTGCCTGGGGGCGTTGGCCAGTCTGATTCTTCAGCCACTAAAATGCTTGGCTGTCTGGTCACCTCTAGGTTTCAGGATGTACGTCATCAACTGTGTGTCCAAAATTATCCACATGGGATAGTTCACATTCTGCCTTTGTTAAGGCTGCTCTGGGGTCCCTTATTACTCCGTCATTTTCCATCATTATTTTTTAAAATATTTTGGGTCAAATATACAATTTATAAGCAATTATGACATCATCATTTTAAAAATCACTATTTTAAAAATTCTATTCCACTAAATTGCCTTATAGACTGTTTCTTTTTTCTATGTCAGTTGCCTCCATATACCTGTAAATTTCCTCACTCTCACCAGCTCTTCTAATTCACACGCTGGTGGTCCCCAGACCCCTGTTTCCAGTTCCATCTTGAGATAAGACTCAGAGGAAGGCGTTTAAAATTGTTTTCTTCAGATGATTTAATTTTGGCCTAATCCCCGTGGGTAATTTCCTATTGGAGAACATCATTTATCTTTAAAAATGCAAATTATTATTTCTCTTTTATTTTTCCTTAAATATACTAGAGAGAATCAGAAAATAGACACCATTTTATGCTCTATCTCTGATTAACATAAACTTGCTTTAAAATGAAAACTTGTTATTTGCAGTAGGAAAAATTTGTAAGAGCCAATATGTCCAACTTCTAGAGAAGTTGTTAAATAAATTATTAACGTTCATATTATAAAGTTTTCAAACACATAATGAGCTTTATGAAGAGCAATTTGGCAACATGTACGCTCTTTATCACAGAAATCCAGTTCTAGGAATCTATTCTACGGAAATTCTCAGAAATATGGTGAAGGACTTACATACAAGGACGCCTCCTGAGCGTGATTTATATAAAGATAAAACATTGGAAACAGTTCAAAGAATAATTGTGTAATTAAATACTGTCAAGCCATAAAATCATGTTTTTGCAGATTAGGTATAATAAAAGTGCTCATTATACGATGTTGAATGAAAAGAATTCACAATATAAAAATATACAGACAGGGCTTCCCTGGTGGCGCAGTGGTTGAGAATCTGCCTGCCAATGCAGGGGACACGGGTTCGAGCCCTGGTCTGGGAGGATCCCACATGCCGCGGAGCAACTAGGCCCGTGAGCCACAACTACTGAGCCTGCGCGTCCGGAGCCTGTGCTCTGCAGCAAGACAGGCCGCGACAGTGAGAGGCCCGCGCACGGCGATGAAGAGTGGCCCCCGCTCGCCACAACTAGAGAAAGCCCTCGCACAGAGACGAAGACCCAACACAGCCAAAAATAAATTAATTAATTAATTAATTTAAAAAAATATATATCAGTGAGAGGCCCGCGCACGGCGATGAAGAGTGGCCCCCGCTCGCCACAACTAGAGAAAGCCCTCGCACAGAGACGAAGACCCGACACAGCCAAAAATAAATTAATTAATAAATTAATTTAAAAAAATATATGTATACATATATATATATATCCAGACAGTCTGGTCCCAAGCTCCTTGTATACTCACTAAAGGGAGCAAACTACTTTTTATATATGTGGGCTTATTTTGCTTAAAATGAGAATTGCATTACTGTTATATTCTTCTGGTTTTCATTTTTAGTATATAAATGGCATGTATTTTTCTAGCATTTATTCAAACACAGAAGGTATACAGGAAAGAAGAGCTGCCTGAAATAACCCCTGGGCACACAGAGCAGGTCGAGCTCAGGGAAGGCCGTGGGGATTGGAGTCGGTGATGCCCGTCTGAGGGCCAGGCCCTCTGGACTCCTCGCCAATTGCACTGTGCGAGCTGGTGTGTGGGGTGTGAAGAGATGAGGAAGCTTTCGTCAGGAAAGCCCTGGATTCTGCAGCCCCTTTACTCTGAAGCACCAGGGAGGAGACTGTGGACGCTGGGCCGAGGCTTGAAAGCCTGCTGCGTTTAGTCACCAGCAGAGAGAGCTGTGAACGGCGAAGCCAGTGGAGCAGAAACAGATGGCTCTGATTTTCTTTGAAATGGAGACAGATTGAGGAGGAAGAAGCTTGGCACAAATACACGGGGCTTTAGCCAAACTGAAAACATCTGAGACATGGTATGAAACACTGGAGGAACATGAAAGTGCCCGAACGCTCCCACCGAGTGTGACATGATGGGGACCCGAGAGGACGGAGGGGCTGGGAAGGGCAGGGCCGCGGTTCCCATCCTGGACAGACGGGCACGGAATTCACCCCCGAAAGTGAAGGGACCTGTGTGACCTCGTCGTCTCCATGCTGGAAGCCGTGAGGAGAGGGTCTCGTCTTCAAGGGCCCAGCTTCCCCACCCCGCACTCTGACCCTCTCTCTGTGACCGGGACGTGTTAAGTTGCCTTTTGTAGAAAGCAAGGAACAAAACACTCCTTGAGTCCTACTGTCCACAGTGAGCAGAACCAGACAGAAGATGAGTGAGGAAGCAGAGCCCTTGACACCACGATAAACCCAGAGAGACACGCAGGACCCCCCCGGCCAGCAACAGACACACGTGCCCCCAAGTGCTCACGATGGTGTCCAGAGCAGACCTTAAGTCCCCATAGATTTTAGAAGATAGACGTCATACAAAGTAACTTCTACGGTCATGAAGGGGTGAAGTTAGCAATTAATAATAGAAGGAAAACTGGTGAAATCACAGACGTGTGGAAGTTAAGCAATACACTCTTAGTCAACGGATCAAAGAAAAGTATCACAGGGGAAATTAGGAAATACTCAGAGATGAAGGAAAGTGAAAGCACGGCATGTGAAAATTTTCTGGAGATACTCATTTTAGCATATTAGGGTTTTATCAGTTTGGATGCTTTGCTGAATAACAGATCTATTTCTGTTATAATAACAAAAACTCAACTTGAGTGCCTTAAACAATAGATAAAAAATTATTTTGAAAAATCTAGAGATAGTTCCTCAGGTAAGATTTCATCTAGCAGCTCAACTGATAGGATCAGGATTCGGGACGCAGTTTCTCTCTGTTCTGCCAGTCAGCTCTGTCCAAGCAGGCGTGTTGGGCCTCATGGTCACAGGATGGCTGCAGATGCTTCCTGGGCTCCAGGCTTCTAGGCTCAAATCTAGCAGAAAATCCAAACTCTTGTCAACTGAAAAAAAATGCACAACCCGAAAGCTGAGAATTATGTTTTGTTCACTGCCCTTACTGAAGACTATACCCCGGCAAACAGCCTCTCCCATCACCCTGAGGGACTGTCCTAAAGAGGTAAGGGAGGAGCCAGGATACAGGAGTTTTTACTGAAAAAAATGTAACAGGATATTGGGCTTCCCTGGTGGCGCAGTGGTTGAGAGTCCGCCTGCCGATGCAGAGAACATGGGTTCGTGCCCCGGTGCGGGAAGATCCCGCATGCCGCGGAGCGGCTGCGCCCGTGAGCCTGCACGTCCGGGACCTGTGCTCTGCAACGGGCGGGGCCACAACAGTGAGAGGCACGTGTACCTCAAAAAAAACAATGTAGTAGGACATCGAAAGATGACTGCTAATCACAAAAACAGGGCCAGCGTCCTGTTTTTCTCCATCCTGAATCCCCTGTGGTGCGCCGTCAGGGGCTGCAGTGGCTGACGGCTTGAGGGTGGACAACATCCGTTGTTTACTGAAGTGGCAGGAGACAGGCCCTGGGTCATGTGTCCACCCCTCAATCAAGGTCTGTGGTCAGGGCACTGATTGGTTCAAATCAATGAAGGCCCCGCCTCTGAGCTGGGAGGAGGGGAGGGGGAGTTTCCGGTCCCATGTGACCTGGGAAAGCAGGGCAGTAGCCACGAATCTGAAGAGGGAGCGGGTGTGGGCAACGAGGACCCGATTATTCCACAGGTGTTTAGCCTTTTAGACTTTTTCCACATACAGAATTTTGTTTTTCAAAATGGTTTACTATAAATATTATTTCTTTTGTGATCTTCTTTCCTAGTTCAAGGTTATATGACAAACTTACTGGAAAATAGTTTCAACCTTTTAATAATAAGATGTGATTTTCATTAGGAAATTTGTATTACATTCCATGATAACGTCATACAGTGAAAACTTCTAAAGGTGACTGAATACTTTTTTTCCAGTTAGAAGCCACGTGGACAAAGTAGCCAGGTAAATTGTGTGACACGTGTAAAATAGCTTGCAAATAATCATGCAGTGTCCAAGAGGTAAACGTGACAGCAGCGAAGTCTGAACAGTTTGCCATGGGGACAGCAATTTACAGAATTAACAGTAATTTACGGAGAGCTTATTTTCTCATTTCTAAGTGACACAGATGGAAGTGAAGAATTTGAAAATTGGAAATGCAATAATACATATGGTACAGGTTCTGGAAAAGAAAAAGCAAAATGAAATATCTCCTTTCTGTTTAGGAAAGCATGTTCCAGAAATCATGTCCTCCAGAGAAGTAAGAAATTGTGTGCTCGTGAGAGCAAACTGCTATTTCAGTAGGTGCTGAGCAAATGTTTGCTTACAGAAGAAAAGTTTTAAAGGAATGCGTATGGGTTTGCTAGGGCTGCTAGGACAAGTACCACTGATGCGGGCTGCGGGGGATAAACGACAGAAGTGTGTGTCCCCGCAGTTCTGGGGGCTGCACTCTGAGATCAGCTTTGCTTCCCCCAAGGCCTCTCTTCCTCTGTCTTCACATGGACTTTCCTTCTGTGCATGTCAGGGTCCAAATATCCACTTCTTATAAGGAGGCCAGTCATCTGTGTTAGGGTCCACTCCTGTGGCCTCATTTTAACTCCGTTTCCTCCTTAACGACCTCATATCCAAGTTATGGCCACCCTCTGAGATCCTGGGATGGGGCTTCCAACATATGAATGGGGGCACAGTTCAACTCAGAGCAGAGCAAATAACACATCAAACCACAGGAAAAGAGGGAAAGAAGGGATCCCCTAGGAAGGTGCTGAGAAACGTGGCCTTCCCCGTAAAAGTGGTTTTGGAGCCCATGGTTTGATGGGAATAGGGCCAACCAGCTCGGGGTTGCAGACTGGGCTCGTCTGGGCCTTCCTGACACAAGGCTGGGCAGGGGTCTCTGTGACGCTCCTCAGCCCTCCCGTGTCTGTGTGTGGAGGGTCCATGAGGCCACAGGCACCATGAAACCCTGACTGCCACCCCTCCCGGTCAGTGACACCATGCCTGGTGAGGCGAGCTCAATGGCAGTAGCATCCCACGTTTAGGTGACAGCAGAATGGCTCTCCTGTCGTGTGGCCGTTGTGTCACAGAAAGCGCCCTTTATCTGGATTTCCTCAATGCTGTTACCATCAATGGGGACAGACCTCTGATCCAGTGCCACTGTCCTGGGACTCAGCTGTGCCCTGGAATCTCCTCGATGTCTACACTTCCTGCTGCCAGACCCCATCCAGACACCCTGCTTCAATTAGTCTGGGATCGTGGCCTGGATAATGTTTTTTTGTTTGTTTTAAAAGCTCCCCGGGTGATTCTAATGAGCTTGAGAACCACTGTCCTTGATCAGAGTCCGCATAAAGTCTCTACTTCCTACTCCAGGGCGCCTTCTTTGTATCAGCCTCTGCCTCTGCAGTGGCCGTCCCTCTGCTAGGTTGTAAACTGGTCCAGGGCTGGGGTGTGCCTGGGCTCTTCATCTGGAGAGTCTGGTGCTTAATGCACACCCATCACATGGAGGCTACAAGGCTGATGAGGGCGAGGATGTCTTTCCAGACTCACTGTCTGTAGATGCCGGAGGTGGGGCTGAGGTCCAGGTGGTGTGTCTGACACCTAAGACCAAACCTTCACACCGTGTCATCACTCTCAGAAAACTCACTTAGACACATTAAAGTTGGCTTTCTGGTGTTGGGGAGGGAAATGACATGCAATGGGGGAACTTTTAGATCCTTGGATAATTGGTGAAAATATTAATCGTCCCAGACTGTGGAACTCAATTCTAATGAATACTTTCTAGAAGGACATCTGCATTCTACCTCAAAACTATCACCGAAACCTCTGCAGAATTAAGACCTTTCCCACTAGAATATTCATCTGGGTTTTCTTCATACAATAAACTTATTTTTAAAAGCATTTTCTCCTTAAGAATTTCTGTCCCCACAATTTTGACGACGAAGTAAAATCGTTTCCCTATGAATGAATATTTTCATTCATCCTGTGCCCTGGATGTCATGATCAGCAAGAGGGCAAAATAATAGAATTTAAATAAATTCTTAAAACCAAGTTAGTTACCCAACTTCATAGAGAAACAGTAATCAATAAAGAAGCTTAAAGAAAAGTTAGTTAACCAACTTCATAAAGCTACCATAATCAATATTGTGTTGTATTGGTGAAAAAATAAAGGAATGGAATAATGGAGCAGAATAGAAGCCAGAAATAGACTCACACAAATATAGTCAAGTGGTTGTTGACAAATAATCAAAGACAATAAAATGGACAAATGATAGGTGTTTTAAAGAAATGGTGCTAGAACATCTGGACATCCACATGCAAAAAGAAGGATCTAGACACAAGCTTTACTCCTTTCACAAAAATTAATTCACAATGGATTATAGACTGAAAGGTGAGTACAGAACTGTAGAAATCTCAAAAGATGGCAAAGGAGAAATGTAGGTGAAGTTGGGTTTGGCAATGATGTCTGAAAATGTAGGACATCAAAAGCTTGATCCATCAAAGAAAAAACTGATAAGTGGGACTTCATTAAAGTTAAAAACTTCTGCTCTACAAAAGAGATTGTTAAAAGCATGAAAATCCAAACTACGTCAAGGATTCTTAAAACCCAACAATAAGAAAACAAACAACCTGATTTAAAAATGGGCAAAAGAACTGGACAGACACCTCACCAAATAAGGTGTACAGATGGCAAATAAGCACGTGAAAAGATGCTCCACATGTACGTCGTTAGAGAATTACAACTGAAACAGGATACTCTCGTGAGAATGGCTAAAATCAAAACACAGAAAACACCAAATGCTGACAAAGATGTGGAGTAGCAGGAGCTCTCCTTCACCGCCGGTGGGAATGTAAAGTGGTGCCTCGATGTGAGCACATGATTCTACTGTACAGCCCAGCAATCCCTCTTGCAGTGCGAGTGCCTACATTAAGCTTTCGATTGCCGAGGCATCCATTTCAAAGACATCCATCTGGAATAAACACGTTGGCAGCTGATGACACAGCCACTAGCAAAACAACCAGCTAAGGAGCCAGGCCACCCCACCGGTAAAGTTCCCCTTTTAGAAAGCCAACCTAGACCTCTGACAGCTGAGTTACCCCACCTCTCCTTTCCTGTGCCCTAATTCCCACCGCGAAACCCTAGGCATCCCAACTAGACCCAGGTGAGTGCCCCAGGGCATTCCTAGCCAATAGCATCACTGGCAACACACAGTTGGTATTGACCCAAATGAGCTGAAAACTTAACGCCCACACAAACACCTGCACGTAGATATTTACAGCAGCTTATTCATAAGTGGCAAAGTCTGGAAGCAAACAAGACGTCCCTCGGTAGATGAATGGATAGACAAACAGCAGTACATCCAGACCGCAGACTCCAATTCAAGAATAAAAAGAAACAAGCTATCAAGCAATGAAAAGACATGGAAGAACCTGAAATGCATATTACTAGGTGAAAGAAGTCAGTTTTAGAAGCCTAGGCACTGTATGATTCCAACTCCATGACATTCAGGAAAAGGCAAAACTATGGAGACAGTGGAAAGACCAGTGGTTCTCGTGGGTTTGGGGCGAGGAGAAGGTGGGACACAGGGATTTTCGGGGCAGAGCAGTGATCCTTCTTTGTGACGCTGTGATGGGGAGATACATGGTATCACGCACTGGCCAAAACTCTTAGACTGTGCAACACAGAGCGAATCCCAGTGTATCAGTAATGGTCCATCAACTGTGACAAGCGTACCGTCTAATGCAAGATGTCCACAAACGGGGAGCTGTGGGGTGCGGGTCCACGAGAACCGTCTGTACTTGCTTCTCAATTTTCTGTAAACCTAAAACTCTTTAAAAATAAAATCTATTAATTAAAAAAGTGAGCCCAATAAGTCATTTGATTTTCTTTTCTGAAGTGTCGAGATAAATACTATACCTAAAAGTAATTTAATTTCCCATTCTTATATTAAAAAAAAAAGAATGAAATTCAGTATGTTCATTTGGGCTGTGAAATTAGAATGTTTTAACTTGAATCTTCAGTGTGAGTAGTTTGCTTCCCACCATTTCAGCTCCAAGACCAAGAAATAGCCTATGTCTACTTTTATTTTCAACCCTCAGTTTATTTTTGGCATATAGATTAATTTCCCAGTAGAAATTTATACATACATGAAAAGATGTACTAGAAATTTATATTAGAAACCTCACAGTTCATCAATTAAGATATCCTGAAGAACGTTGACTAGAAAGTAAACAGTCCCAAGATCGCAGCTGGGGTCACGAGAGTTCCTCTCCGAGATGCCCAGTGTGGATTAAAAGAGATGATGTGTGTGACCCAGTTAGCATGGTGCCTAGTATGTGGGAAGAGTAAAAGGAAAACCACGCGACCCCGACCAGACGGTGCATGCGGTGAAATTCCGTGGCCCAGAGCGGCTTCTGGAAAACTCTTCTGTCCTCAGCTGCACCATCCATCCCCCCCTCCCAGAGGGCTTGTGTCCTTCAGACCTTGTGTGTCTCATTTTGTGGCTCTGAGTTAGCAGGGCACATGTCTTCTGCATCCCGTTGTGAAGGACCGCTGCTCTTTAGGGAATTAGCTCTTTTCTTTTGTGGTCTATTTAGAGTTTCTACTCTTCCGAGGTCAGTTTTGGTATTTTATATGTTCCAGGAAAACCATGCATTTCCTTTCATTAAGTTTTTTGAATTTATTTGCATAGAGCTGAGCAAAATCACATTTTATAATTTTTTGAAAAATATTTATTTTTAAGAAGGTAATTACTAGGACATATCACACAGTCTGAAAGGTATAAAGTGATGCACTGTACAAAAATAAATCTCCTTTCTACTTCTGTACTTAGGAGCCCTCTCTGAGGGTCATCATTATAAGCAGCTTATTTTATCAACTTACAAAATTATTCTCTGTACTTGGCCTGCAATATCCCCGTAAGTATAGCTGTAATGTCACATCTTATGTCAGAGGTTTGAGTTCAGAAAATATATTCACTGCATTCTTCACTCTTAACAAGAGGCAATTGCCCACCTACTTTGCCCTGCAAAACATTCCAGCATTATGCTAATTCCTTCATTATTTCCCCCATCCTGTTCCCAAAGGTAGCCAGCTCCTTAGAGGGCTTCCAATTTAAAGACTAAATCTCAGATGGCAGCTCAGGGAAATCAAGAAAGTACAGACCCAATGTTCTAAACTCAGGCAGTTGTATTTAATCTGCTGAAATTTACCTTGTATTGAGAGTTCCAACAAAAACCAAAGCCCTCCTGTGTTGTGTAACATTTGGGGGTTGCGTGTGAATCTTTTGAATGGCTTTGCTCAGTTAGGTAAACGGCCAGCATAGGGCACCTGTGATCGGGCACCTGAAGGAACACAGCAGGGGAAGTAAGTAGGGTGAGTAGTCAAAAGGAGCTTGCTTGTTCCTTTTTTTTTTTTTTTTTTAGCATTTATGAAAAATACACAAATGGTATTTAAATGCACACAACACTGATGAAAAGATTTTTTTTCAAGATTTGTAACCAACAACATGGTGGAATTATTTGTTTTTGTTCATCCTTCAGACAAACAAATATTTAACAAAAGATTTAATATTGAAAGAAGAAGAAAGGAAACCAGAAGAAAGTTGTGCTAAAAGGATGTTCCCGAGCGTTAGTGAAAGTTAGGTTGTAATATTTTTCACCTAAGAATACTTAGCACACATGGCTGTGTAAGCCATTCATCTGAACCAGAGATTCCAAGCTGTGAGCATTCAGGAGGTTTGGGAGCCAAAGACTCAGGTGATAAATGGTTAAAACTGAACACACTGTAAGAATTCAGGCTGAAGCAGACACAGAGGAGCCTGAAGACCAGAGCCTGGGGACCTCTCGCTCTGCTGACCAGCCACAGGAGACCACAGAGCACTGACAGGGGTATTGGCCGTTCGAACTACTCAGAAGTACATTTCAAATTCTCAAAGCCTTGTTCAGTCTTTAGTTAATTGTTCAATACCTTGCTTGATTTTTTGACTGGATGTGTTCTGTGACAAATTAGGGGAAAAATCACATTTTCTCTTCCCTTCTTAAAAATCTTTTAAAGGGTTTTATTTTTAGAGAATAGGGAGAACTTTGCTGTCACGTGCCAATTTTGGTGATCAGCCCCTGGAAGTGATTTGTGAGTCTTCGTGAAAGCTCTTTCCCACCCTCTTACAAGCCTTCCTGGTGCTGGGACCTGCCTTGGGGCTCCCACCACTGGGACGAGGGGTTAAATAGCCCCCTGCACGCCCCCTGAAGCAGCAAACAGTTTGCCTTTTTACACAAAAGCTTCATAAAGAGTTTTCCATGTTTAAGTGACGTATGAACCAAACTCTGCAAAATGCTCCAGAATCCCTTGAAAATCTCGAATGCAGAAAAGTGCCTTGAGCTCAGCTCTGCATACAACAAATTTCATGATTTTTGGTGATCTCTTCTGCACCAGTGAAATTTTCCAAAGCCCCACGTGTAAAAATAGAAAAGGTCTGTTTTTAAATTTTTATCACTTATTTTTTAAATTCATTCATACAATTTAAAAAGTTGCAAAAGGATGTCACAATGGGAATTCTCCCTCCCAGCCCTGGCCCCTCTGCCACATGTCCTCCCGTGTGGGACTGAGCGCTGTCTCTGAATGGTTTCTGAAGAGGCGCTGAGATCCTTACAGCCATGACTCCCTGCGTTGGAAACACCTGCACAGCTTGTGAAGCGCAGATACCCGGGCTGCACTGCGTAGGCTGAGATGGGCTGGGTGTGTGATTCAGAGCTGGAGAGGGTCAAAATCTCCTGCAAATCCAGAGCCTGCCGCGGTGTAGACCACGCAGTACACTGGATGTTCAGACCTGGCTCCAGAGCGGGGCTCTCAGTGTGTCCAGGGCGACCACACACCGTGCGCACCTGGAGGGCTGCTGACCAGGATCTTGCCGATAATACAAACTGTGTGTCAGAGAACCAACTGGAAATCTTTGCTGGGCAACGACCGAGTCAGGCATCACTTAATTATGCCCCCACTTGGTAGCACACGTGCGTGGCCAGGGGCTGTACAGGCTTCATGTTTCATCCTCACAAGCACACCGGGGGTTGGGTACCATTGGGACCATTGTCATTATTTCAGAAGTGAGGGCACCGAGGCCGAGAGAAAGAGAGAAAGTCACTTGCTCAGTTTCACACGGCTTGGAAATGATAGAAGTCGGGTTTGAACGCTAATCTCTCTGTTCAATGTCTGTCCTCTGCGTTTCACAGGCTGCCCGCCTCGCGTTGAAAGGTGCAGTGGAGAAAAATCAAGTCTCAAGGCTTAGGAAGCGGTAGTTCTAACGAAGATGACAGAAATTGGGAACCTTCAGTCACGGCCACAAAACGAAAGTCTTAAGTGAAATGTTTTATGTCAGATGGTGACCAGCCAGCCTCAGTCCCTCCGAGGACAGAGCAGGATTGAAGGAGAGGGGATTCAGAACGGCCCCGAGAAGCTCCTGCGGTGGGCAGTGGGCGTTGCTTCCTTTGTGACCACGAGGAACCGGCCAGGTGTCGCACGGGGAGTGGGGGCTCCCACAGCAAAGAGTCCATTTTTCATCTTACTGGAAATAGGACTCTGGCCTTGGTTTGTTAGGTCTCAATTTTGTCATCTGGAAAGTGCGTAAAAATGTCCAAAGGAGGGGAAATTACCAACTTGAGGAGACAATGCAGTCACACATGTGAGTGACAGGCACGCAACAGGTGCTCCGTAAGTGTGAGCTCTGTTTTCCCATTTCGTTGAATAACTTACAGAATTTCTCCAGAGGTTCAATTTTTTTGTCTGTTCTTAGAGCTAGCTCTAAGATTGTATGGCGAGGGAACCAGATTTTGGCAAAAGAGAACTTCGAACAAGAGCTTATGGCTCTGAACTGCGTGTCAGCGCAGGTTCTGGGGGACGCTGATGACGCGGAGGCTCTCAGGGGGGTGGTTTATGGGACCCGCTGTGTTTTCTGCTCCTTTTTGCCGTGAACATAAAACTGCTTAAGAAGCAAAGTCTAGTTTTTTTAAAAAAGAGAGAGAATTTAACCATAAAGAAAAGCTGAGGGAAAGGGTTTCTAAAAAGCCTGTGGCATCTCGCCACAGACCACAGACCCTCTGCTCCCTCCGGCAGGTTGGGGGCAGACTCACGTGACTTACCAGTAGAAAAGCCCACAACTGAGGGTCTTGCCCCCACTTGCCCCGGGCTTTTGCCTGTGTGCGCAGGTACCTGCGTGCATTTTAACCCGAAATCTGGGCGGGACTTTCTGGCGCCCCCGCCCCGCTCCATATCTCGGTCTCCCTCTGTCTATTACAGTTTGCCTGGCTCTTCCCAAGTTACAGTCACCCTAGTAGCTTTGCTTAATTCAATATTTTGATGTTTTTTAAACACGCAAAACATGTTCAAACACTGAAGAATCATGATTCAGTGACTTCCCCAAAGCCTTAGGCAAACTTCTGCAGGTAACACGAGCTTATGAAGACAACTTGGGAGTGGCGTGGGGCTGGCAGGGGAAATCTAATTAGATGTGCCATGCAGCTTCACTTCATTTTAAGGAGAGCAGCACCTCGGGGCCAGGTGGGAATGACAGCAATCGCCTCACCTTATGGAGGAGGGCGTTTCATAGACCTCAGCATCATTCACGTTTTATAGCTGGCGTCCAACTCCCTGTGGAGACAACACCCATGGCTGAGATTTCACACTGCTCCTCTAGTCCCTCCTGGGTCAAGAACACAACGACTCAGGGCTTCACATACACTTGGCATCAGGGTCTGGGCGTCCTGAATGTTTATACTCCAGGCAGCGTGTCGGTGTTTCTTGGGGTTTTAATTGTTTCACTCTTTGGAGAGCTGAATACACTCGAGCTGTCTCATCAAGTGTGGAGTTAAATGCAGCCGCAGCCTCGGGTCAGGTTCCCACTTGTGCCCGGCCAGCACCAGAAGCGGTGTGAGTGATCTGTGGACAGAAGTTCTAGGTTTCCTAGTGAAGATGTAAAAAGTGCACGCCTTCCCACCTGGCAAGAGCAGATAAAACTCAAACCAGCTGCCAACCTTCAGTCTCCTGCTAACCACCCGCTCCATCTGCTTTTCGTGACATTGACTCACACAGTTTTATCAGCCCTGGCCCTCCTTCTGAAGTTACCAGGTGAAGGGACAGGGCCCTGCAGCGGAGGTGACAGTGGGGTGCCTGGGACCTGCCTCTCCGTGTCGGGCCTCAGATCCTTTCTTGGACGGATGGGGGTCTGGGCCCCATCTCTGCCTTTTCCACAAGCTCTCACCTCCTGAGCACCTGGCCCAAGGGAGAGAAGTGATGCTTTCTCCCAGGAGCTCATCACTTTCCATCTGTTCTGAGGCTTCAGTTATCACCACTCTCTGTAGTGTCCTTTCCCCTGGCTCCTTCCTTCCTGCCTAGACACGTTCCACAGCCTCTTCCATCAGAACAATTTTGGTTTTGGCTTTCTCTCTTCTTAAGATACTGCCCTCATCTGTCCACTGTCAAACTTCTAGCAGGAGTAATACACACTATCTCAAGTCTCCATCATCCTTTTTTTGTTGGTAAACAGCTTTTCTGAGATCTAAGTCACATACTATACAATTCTCCCATTTCAAGTGTGTGATTTCAATGGTTTTTAACGTATCCACAGACACACAGTCAATTTCAGAACATTTTTGTCACCTCGGAAAGGAACCCTACACCCCTCAGTTATACTCTTTTAGCCCCTCATGCCTGCCTACAGCCCTAAACAACATTTTTACTCTGTAGATTTCTGAGTCTATAAAATTCCCTATTCTGGACATTCTTGTGAATGAATCATATAATATGTGGTCTTTGGTGACTCATTCTTCACTCAGCATAATGTTCTTGAGGTTCTCCCCCATGTTGTAGAAAGTCCCAGTACTTTATTCCTCTGTATATGGTAAAGTAACATTTCATCTTGTGGATATGCCCCAGGTTGTTCACCTATTCATCAGTTGTTGGACATTTTAGGTTATTTCCCCCTTTTGGCTATTATGAATAATGCTATTATAAACATTTAAATAATTTTAAAAGGATGACATTCTCCCCCTTTATTTTTCCCTTTTTCCCCTTTTGGGAGCCAGACATAAAAGACTAGTAGGTTAAAAAACAAGAGCGTACATGGGGAAAATTAAATAGTGACCACACATGCCTAGGAAAGGCTCAGAAGATACCTGAGAAGAACTTTTTACACCTCAGCTTGGTTCTCAGCATAAAGACAGCCTGCACAGACGCACAGACACACAGACACACACACACAGACACACACACGCACAAACACACACACACACCATAAAACAATAAACAAAATGATAACAAAACCCAGCAATCCCCGAGGCAGGGAGTAGGGTCCAATTTACAGTGACCACATCATTCAGTTCAAACGGCCAGTCTTCAACAAAAAATCACAAGGCATACAGAGAAGTAGGAAGGTATGGCTGATATAAAGGAAAAAATAAATCAACAGAAATGATCTCTGAGAGACAAAAATGGGAGATATACTAGATAAAAACTTAAAACAGCTGTGTCATAAAGATGCTCAAAGAACTAATGGAAGATGTGGGGAAAGTCGAGGAAATAACGTCTGAACAAAATGAAAACGTCAATAAACAAACTGAAATCCTAAATAGATATCAAGAAAGTCCTGAAATTGTAAAGTACAATAACGGAAATGAAAAATTCACCACAGAGTTTCAGAAGCAGATCTGAGAGAGCAGAAGAAAGTCTCAGCAAACTTGAAGATAGGACAATGGAAATTCTTGAGTCTGAGGAATAGAAAGAAACAAAGAGTGAAGAAAAGTGAACAGAGCCTAACGCACCTGAGGAGACCAGCAAAGGGACCAACACACTCATCGTAGGAACTCCAGGAGGAGGAGGGAGAGAGAAAAGTGCCAGGTAAGAATTACATCTGAAGGCACACAGGCAAGAAGAGAGAGAAGTGAGATATTTAAAGTGTTCAGAGAAACCAAAAG
The DNA here is from genome assembly GCF_000442215.2 of Lipotes vexillifer. NCBI lineage: Eukaryota > Metazoa > Chordata > Mammalia > Artiodactyla > Lipotidae > Lipotes > Lipotes vexillifer. Next base: position 2,617,297 of record NW_006779033.1, on the reverse strand, counting down.
CACAGGCAACAAAAGAAAAAAAAAATAGAAAAATTAAGTAATTTTGTATATCAAAGGACATTACCAGTAAAGTGAAAAGACAACCTACAGAGTGGGAGGAAAATTTTGCAGATCATACATCTGACCAGGGTTTACTATCCAGCATATATAAAGAGCTCCACGACTCAAAAACAAAAAGACAACCAACCCAACTCAGAAATGGGCAGAGGACTCGAGGAGTTTTCCTCCATTGGTTCAGCATCACCCATGTCCCATCTCTCAGAGAAGCTGCTCCACACAGGCAGGGGTGAGGGAGGGA
>NW_006779033.1:2615634-2616989 GCF_000442215.2 Lipotes vexillifer | reverse complement strand
CCACAGGCAGGGGTGAGGGTGGGAGGAAGAGCGGGCAGCTGTGCAGGCCGGGGAGGACGGGGCACTGAGGACCGGGAGGGGCCCCACCCCTGCCCAAGGAGGCCCCTCACAGGACACGTGGCTGGAGTCTCGGGGAGAAAACAGACATTTGCAGGAGGAGGCTGGGGGACGAGGCAGGACATTCGGTGCAAAGGGATGGCACACACACCTGACGAGGGGAAAGCTTGTGCTGGGTCAGAGGAGGGTCTCAGAAAGTTCGTGGTGGCCTTGGCTTCCTGGGTCCTGACTGTGTAAATGTCTTTATTGTATTTTTATTTTCAAATGGCAGTCCCACTGGGCTCAGAGTCTGGAGTCAAAGCCGTTCCTCCTCAGTGTTTTGAAGTCCATCTAATTCTCATTTCTTTGTAGTAATTTTCTTTCTGGAAACCTAAGGGATTTTCTTTACAATGAGCAGATTAGAACCTGCTGCTTTAAGATACTCTTCTGAGGGGACTGTTCCAGACGTGTGAGCTGCATGCCCGTCCAAAGACAACTGATAACACACATCACAGATACAAACAGCGCAGAGTCCAACGTGGAAATAAAGGGGCTCCACTTACGACAGCACTAAAGACAGCAAAATGCCAAGGAGTAATCCCAGCAAGAGATGTGCAAAACCTACTTGAGGAAAACTGTATAACGGTTCTGAAAGTACAAAAAAGTTGAGCAAATGGTAAGAGATGCCGTGATCGTGGGTGAAAAACGTGTTATCGTGAGGATGTCGATTTTCCCTGAGTTAATGTGGAAGTCAAAGAAAGACTCAATGAAACGCGAGGAGGATGGTTCTTATCTAAGGTCCGGGAGCCTGGGCGGCGGGTCCCACGGCGGGTCTCCTGCTCCGGTGTCCCCGCAAGTCCTCACATGAAGCTGGACCCGGGGAGCCCCGTGCCGCTGGGTGCTGAGCTCTGCCGTCTGGAACAGGCAGATCCGTCTGTCTGGAGCTGTCACGTTGCTCGGGGTCGGGTGCGGTGGGTCCAGAACCTTCCGTGTTTCAGGCTGACGTGGGCCCGTCCTCAACTCAACATCCTCTGGAGCTTCACCCAGCCGCGTGGATGGCGTGTCCCCGCCTGGCGGGAGCCCAGCACCCACCCTGTGCAGGCTAGGGTGGCTCCCTGCCCATGTCCTGAGCAGCCTGACCTCGCGGGTGGTGTTTCCTCCCGGGGGCGTGCAGGTGCCGTCAAGGCTCGCAGGTTTCTGGAGCTCACCCTCCTTCTTTCTGGCCTTTGGCTCTGCAAAGCCCAGGGGCTTGGGTGGGATTGAACCCGGCCCCCGCCCCCCCCCCCCCCCCACCCGCCTTTCCCCCCCCCCACCCACAC
>NW_006779033.1:2603762-2615512 GCF_000442215.2 Lipotes vexillifer | reverse complement strand
GCCCCCCCCCCCCCACTCACAGGCTTGCCCCCTACAACACAGCAGTTCCGGCAGAGAAGGGGACCCTCTCTAGCTCTGCCACTGGTTTTCAGAAAGCAGACTCATGACAGCTGCGCTAAGAAGGAAAAATGGGACTGTATATTCATGGTTTCTTGTATTTACATAAAGATGTCCTGGCCGTTTACAGGCGAATCACCAAGAGTGGCCTCTCTAGGGTGAGGAGGTGAGGCGGCTGTTGGAACACGTCGTTTCAGTCCTTCCATCCACGTCAGTGATTATCAAGTCCGACCAAAGCTGAAAAGTCAGTGCTGCTGGTTGTACATATGGAAAAGCATGAAGGTGAATTTCGATCTCACACCATTTGAAAAATCGGTTCCAGGTAGAGCAAATAAATATGAAAGACAAGCGTGTACATTGTTTAGATGATTATATAGGAAAATACCTTTGCAAACCTAGAACAGGGACAGATTAAGACAAAAATGCACAAATGTTAAAGAAAACACTTGATAAATTGGATCACATGAAAATTTAAGAATTTAATTTTAACTGAATTGATTAAATTATGTATGTTGCTCAAAAGACAATAAAAAGGATGAAAAGAAAGACAAAAACTGGGAGAAAATTAAATTATTTTTATTACATAAAAATAATAAAGAATTTGTGTACAGAACACACAAAGAATTTACAATAAAAAGACAAGCAACCCAATAAAAAATTGGGCAAAAGCCTGGACGAAACACTTAACAGCGGAGGAGGAGACATGTATAGCCCACCATCATGAGAAAGACGCTTCACCTGGTTAGCAAAGGCCGGGCAAATGGCCCCCAGAGAACCCACTGCGCTTTGGCCAGACTGGCCAGAGCTGAGTCAGGTGGGGCCGGGGGCAGAGGGAGGGTGTGTGGGCCCAGCTCCGTGCAGCATGTGCGGGGCGTGAACAGGCAGGCACTTGGGAAAGATCTGGGATGACCTGGTGAACTTGAACACACTTACCCGCCGTGCGACAGCAACTCTATTCCCAGAGGAACCGTGGCCGGTGAACCAAGACACATTAGCACCCACACCCGCGCAGCTCTGGAACAGCTGGGGACCTGCGCGGTTTACAGAAACAGCACAGTCAGCAAGAGGCTGGGACCTGCCGCAGCGATGGTCGACACTGTGCTGCTCGGTGAATGCAACACGGATGCGTTTCATAGCACTTCGGTCAAAAAGAAAATCATGGAAAGATGCACAACATAAAATGCCAGTTAAATAAAGTGCAGTGGAAAAACAGACAAAAATGTAGAGCTATACTATGTGTATGTACGTGTTCATATGTAATATCTATATTACATCTATCTGTCTATTATCTATCTAACCATCTACCTATCCAACTATCTATCAGGAAAGCAAGGAAATGATCATCAAAATATTTCGGATGGCAGTTAATTGGGTTGGAGGGTGGTGTGGAAAGAGAAAGTTCAAAGAAGCGTCATCTACATCACTGGGGATATTCCATTTCTTAAGCCCTTTGGAAGATACATGGGCATTTTTATTATTATTTAAATAGAACATGGATATTATATTTACTATTTTATGTGAAAGATACAGCTCACAAAGACAGTTAATGGCGTAAAGTCTCAAGTTTTCTTAGCAGTTTTTTTTTTTTTCTTTTCCTTTTCAGGGCTTCCGTCACTATCTTATGGGAAGAGATTGAAATTAGACATTTACACATCCACAAGTTTAGATAAATTGGAATGTTAAAAAACAAAAAAAGATTAATTTGATGCCCAACAGTATCAGTGATGGATCCCCTCCTGTTCCGCTGCATCCGTCCCGCTGCATCCTTCCCGCTTCACTTGGAGTCGACTCTGGGCGCAGGTGAGACAGCGTCCGCAAAACCCACACTCGCGGATGCGCAGGTCTGCAGGCCTCCAAGCCCACTGCAGCCTCGTCCTGTTGGCTCGGCATCCGGTCACATGTCAGCCTCTAGTCACAGTTGGCGGGTGACGCGTGGACAGCAGTGCCTCCTGGGACAAGCCCGATGTGCCGTGTGGACACCAGCACTGTCTCTGCGTTTTGTCATCAGGCGACAGCGCCAAGGAGATTGGGTGGAAGCCGAACAATTCAATCGATGACGTCCGCGGTGGAGAGACGAGATTGTTTCCACAGTGAGACCTCAGCCTCTCACATTGCATGTATTTCTTGAAGTGGAAACCCAGGAGATGCCCCAATGCACCCTTTGGTGAAGCCCTGGCCCTGGAACACGAGCCCGGGCCGGCGACACAGACCTGGTGCACAGCTGAGGCGGAAACGTTTGTTCGCAGGAGTTTTTGAATTCTGTTTGGAGTAAAGCTGAGCTGAATGTCCTTTGTGCTGTGCTTTCTGGCCTAGTTTACACTGTCTTTCTGGGAAGCCCTCCACTGGCAATGGGATTGCTTTAGAGAAACGATCAAAGAAAGTATCTCTAATCGTATGGTCTTGATTTCTGTGCAGCAGTAATGAGCCTGCCAGCCCCTGCCACTGTAGGAAACTATAAATAATGCTGCGTCCCTTTGATCATCAGCTCTTAACTCTCATCTTATTTACTTTCCAGAAACAAGCACTCGCCAATCATGGTAGGGATTCTAAGCCACTTACATTGGGAGACTGCATGGGTCTACATGTTTGCCCCTGAACTGGACAGTTACACTTTTCAAAAACATGTGAATGTTTTCAGAGCTGTGCCCACGAGGGCACTGGAGGGAAGGGGCCATGCCTGGAAGGTCTGCCGGGGCCCCTGGGACACACAGACCCCCATCCTCTGCCCTCCTGGTCAGTCTCCACATTTCTGTCACTGTGTCTCTGTTTGACAGAAATTTATTTTTGAAATTATTAAAAATAATTTTCATCAATTGCTGCTCCAAAAGGAGACTTTGTGACTACTGGGCCGCTTGGTCTACTGTGCGTCGGACGTGGGGGGTTGTCAGGCGTGTCGTTTACCTGTCCTCTGCCCCCTGAGGGCATCCTGCTTCCATCCTCTTATAAAACAAACAAGCAAAACCCAAACCACCTCTCATCTAGAAAGTGTGTGGTTTTGATCGCATGTCTTTTTGGGAGTGTAGTCTCTGTGTGGTTCTGAGGGGACCCCATGGGAGAGATGGCTGGTCTCCACTCTGGGCTGGATGTGGTCAGGTCCTGTGTGGCCACTCTAGACCAAGAGCTGACCCCCTGCAGGGGAGGTGCGCTGGCAGTCAGGCTCCGGAGAGGCCCCTTCTGGGTCTGCGTGAAAGGAGCGAGGCCCAGCCTGCGTTTCCACAGCCTCCTGTCCGCCCCAGGCGTCTGCCCTCCCAGCTCCGTGTCTCTGAGCCTCTCTCGCTGAACAATCCAGGTTCTCTCCTAACCTTCTTACTGATTCCCACCCAGCCTATCATTGGAACCGGGGAAGGAATTCCAAAACAGTTCTTAACAACAAAAACCACAAACATTCTTCTCAACAGAAGACGAATATATCCCGTAGGACTAGGGCTGGGAATAGAGGAAGTGGAATTTGGGTGGGGGACCGGTGCCCAGGTCTTCGCTCTGCAGAGCTGGGGACTGTATCTCACCTGGAGGGTGGCAATGTCACTTAGGAACCCCTCCCAGGGCTGTTCAGATTCTTTGCTGCCCTGAAATTTGGTTGTGCAAAAATCTGATTCAAGTAACTAGACTCCTGGAGGTGCGGAGTGCCTTTTGCTAGAAGCAGACTCGGTTTCATTCACTGCACTGGACTTGATCACAGGGCCCTGCTCCACGTTCCTGGCAGCGAAGATGCTTCGGGAAGGACCACCAGGGCTTCCTGAAAGTTCTGGTGTTCAGGGGTCACTTGGAGCTTTGAAAACACACAGACTTCTGAGGTCACCACCCTCTGAGGTGGTCTCTACTGCTGACAATCTTGAAAAAAAATTGGGAAGGAGAAATCCTGTGTTCATGTGAGGTTTCCAGTCAGTTTGGTTCCAGACCAACGACACTCTCATAAGCATCTGAGAGGCAGCTGGTTGGCGGGGCCAGTCCCACCTCCCTCAGAATCTTCTGGTGTTCACTGGGACCCCCACTATGCATGCCATGGAATGTTCTAGCATAATCTCCACGGTGAAACCCAGACAAGCAGTGATCGGGTCTAGGGACCAGTACACGCGGCCAAGAATTTAAAGGGGGAGCTGTGTTCTCAATAATCCAGGAGTTATTGAAGAGACTTTATCTGTAAGAGGACAGTGAAACCTGAAACCCAGCAACCGTGGTCGCGGAGCCCATGTCACTTTCGGAAAAGCGGGGGGGTCTCCCCCATGTCGATGGAATTTGAGTTCAACTCCTGAGCATTCCAAGACACAGTGATTCTATAGGCCACGAATATTCGTTATTTCCAGGTTCACCCCAAAGTTTCCTTACATAACCCACGCTAGAGAACTCGCTCTAAAATGTGGGGAAATGTGGTAAGCATCTCACTTGGCCCCAGGCGGGATTTCCAGCCGTGGAAGCAAATACAAGCTCTGAGTCAGAATAAAATCACGCACAGGATCTGAGACAAATCTGACAGTCTTGCTTTTCTCTATGTGCCTTGATTCTGTGAAAATGGATGAATAGAGGAAGATGCATGGTACAGCACCTTGAACTGCGTATCCTTTTGGGTCAGGGATGTGATGAGCAGATACAAGATGACCGGGACGAAGGGGGCTTTTGAGCAAAACTCAGCCACGACTACATGCTGGATGAGAGGCTCCACCTTGAAAAATGTCACTGAAAGAGAGAAAGCCTTGAACTTTGTCACTTTGCCTGTCACGTTAAACAAGGAGAAGGGAGACCCAAAGATGGGGAAAGACAAAGAAAGAAGAAAAAATCAAGGGCAGAAGAGCCACTAGCTCCCTGGGCTCCCAACACTCGTTACCAGACTTCTGCCCACCAGCCAGCTCACCCCTTACCCCTCACCTAAGCTGCTGCCTAAAAGACAAAGTTTTCTTTAAAACAATGCCTCCAGGCCAACGGAAGAAACTAGAAAGGTAGAACTACTGAAACTTGTGTATTTATTTTTCCAATTGTACGATGTCTCTGGTACTTTTCTCTGCCACTGGCCAAGACTGACTTGCAAACCTTTGACTCTGCAAGACAGACATAATATATTTTTTTAAATTTTATTGAAGTATAGCTGGTTTACTCTTGGGTTAGTCTCGGGTGTGCAGCAAAGTGACTCAGGTATGTATATATATATGTATACTTTTTCAGATTAAGTTCCATTAAAGTTATTATAAGATACTGAATATAATTCTCTGTGCCATACAGAGCGAGTCCTTTTTGTTTCTTTCCCGTACAGTGTGTGCATCTGTTAATCCCATGCTCCGAACTGATCCCTCCTCACCTCCCCTTCGGTAACTATAAATCTGTTTTCTGTGTCTGTGAGTCTGTTCCTGTTTTGTATTATGTTTTAGAATCCATACAAAAGTGATATTTAATATTTGTCTTGAGAGAAATAATATTTTTACAAATTTACTAGGCACCCATTATATCAAAAGCATTATTTCAGGTGTTATATTTTTGCCTTAGATTTTTTTTTTTTTTTTTTCCGTACGTGGGCCTCTCCCGGTTGTGGCCTCTCCCGATGCGGAGCACAGGCTCCGGACGCGCAGGCTCAGCGGCCACGGCTCACGGGCCCAGCCGCTCCGCGGCACGTGGGATCTTCCCGGACCAGGGCACGAACCCGCGTCCCCTGCATCGGCAGGCGGACTCCCAACCACTGCGCCACCAGTGAAGCCCTTGCCTCAGATTTTAATTTTTGTATATTTCTTAACTTTCCACTTTGAAACTATTTCAGATTTACAAAAAAGTTGCAGAGGTGGGATGAAGACTCTCTGATGTCCATCCTCCAGGGTCCCCAAATAGCAACACCCTCCCCAACCTTGGAACTGTGTCAACGCCCTGTGCCCCTCTGTGGCTGTGGACCCCTGGCCAGAGGGGACTTGTCAGAGGCCAGAATTCAGCTCAGCCTCCAGACCCGAGGGATCCGTCCTCCCCTCCAAGTTCTTGGCCAGGACCCCACCCGACTGTACGGAATGCGGAGCGCAAGGCTGGGTGCTCCCGGGTCTCAAGTCTCCCCTTCAACTGCAGGAGGCGTGTGCTCAGAAGTGCTCCCTGGGGTCTCACACCGACCTGGGTGAAACCAGATGTATTGTGTAGAGCTCTGGTCACAGTGAGAGAAACACGTCTACTAACCAGGGAAGAACGTTTGCCAGGAGATTTGGGCGTCTGCTTACTCGTGGGGAGGGTTGGGGTCAGGACCCTTGAGCACAGGCAAGACTCCCTCTCTCCCCCTACCCGTAAATGACCGAAATGGGAAGGAAATCTAAAAAAGAGGGACGATATGTATATGTGTAGCTGATTCATTTTACCGTACAGTAGAAACTAACACAACATTGTAAAACAACCATAACTCAATTAAAAAACAAGGAGGGGGACTTTAACAAGAGCCTAGCCAATAAATAAATAAATAAATAAGACCCCAGAGAGCTCCCTGTTCCTTTCACCATGTGAGGACACAGCAAAGAGATGACCATTTATGAACCAGGCAGTGGGCTCTCACCAGACGCTGAATTTGTCAGTGCCTTAATCTTGGACTTCTCATCCTCTAGAACTGTGAGAAATAAAATTATATTGTTTATTAGCCAAAAAAAAGGAAAAAGATTTTATTTTTATGGGCGGTTTTAGGTTCCCAGCAAAAAGAGATTTTGTTTTAGAAATTTAGATGAAGACCACTGTGTAACAATATTTGAAATTCTTGCATACGCTCAAAACAGAGTTAAATTAATCAGAAGAAACATTGGTTTCTTAAAGAAATACCTCTGCTAGAAATCACTCTCCATTTTGCAATTCTTATTTGTGCTTCACAGCAGTTTGAGTTAATTTCTTTTTACAATAGTGAGTCATCGTTCAGAAGGGAAAAAGGAATTGAAAAGAGAGGCTTATAACTTGATCTTCATGACATGATACTATACATAGAGAATCCTAAAGATGATACCAGAAAACTACTAGAGCTAATCAATGAATTTGGTAAAGTAGCGGATGCAAAATTAATGCACAGAAATCTCTGGCATTCCTATACACTAATGATGAAAAATCTGAAAGAAATTAAGGAAACACTCCCATTCACCATTGCACCAAAAAGAATAAAATACCTAGGAATAAACCTACCTAAGGAGACAAAAGACCTGTATGCAGAAAAACTATAAGACACTGATGAAAAAAATTAAAGATGATACAAACAGATGGAGAGACATACCATGTTCTTGGATTGGAAGAATCAACATTGTGAAAATGACTATACTACCCAAGGCAATCTATAGATTCAATGCACTCCCTATCAAGCTACCAATGGCATTTTTCACAGAACTAGAACAAAACATTTCACAATTTGTATGGAAACACAAAAGACCCCGAATAGCCAGAGCAATCTTTCTTTCTTTTTTTTTTTTTCAGACACACAGTCTCAGCAGCCATGGCTCACGGGCCCAGCTGCTCTGCGGCATGTGGGATCTTTCCGGACTGGGGCACAAACCCACGCCCCCTGCATCGGCAGGTGGACTCTCAACCACTGCGCCACCAGGGAAGCTCAGCCAGAGCAATCTTGAGAAAGAAAAACGGAGCTGGAGGAATCAGGCTCCCTGACTTCAGATTATACTACAAAGTTACAGTAATCAAGACAGTGTGGTACTGGCACAAAAACAGAAATATAAATCAATGGAACAGGAGAGAAAGCCCAGAGATAAACCCATGCACATATGGTCACCTTATTTTTGATAAAGGAGGCAAGAATATACAATGGAGAAAAGACAACGTCTTCAATAATTGGTGCTGGGAAAGGGGGACAGCTACATGTAAAAGAATGAAATTAGAACACTACCTAACACCATACACAAAAATAAACTCCAAATGGATTAAAGACCTAAATGTAAGGCCAGACTCTATAAAACTCTTAGAGGAAAACATAGGCAGAACACTCCATCACATAAATCACAGCAAGATCCTTTTTGACCCACCTCCTAGAGAAATGGAAATAAAACCAAAAATAAACAAATGGGACCTACTGAAACTTAGAAGCTTTTGCACAGCAAAGGAAACCATAAACTAGATGAAAAGACAACCCTCAGACTGGGGGAAAATATTTGCAAATGAAGCAACTGACAAAGGATTAATCTCCAAAATATACAAGCAGCTCATATAGCTCAATATGAAAAAAAAACAAACAACCTAATCCAAAAATGGGCAGAAGACCTAAATAGACATTTCTCCAAAGAAGATCTACAGATTGCCAACAAACACATGAAAGGATGCTCAACATCACTAATCATTAGAGAAATGCAAATCAAAACTGCAATGAGGTATCACCTCACGCCAGTCAGAACGGCCATCATCAAAAAATCTACAAACACGGAATGCTGGAGAGGGTGTGGAGAAAAGGGAACCCTCTTGCACTGTTGGTGGGAATGTAAATTGATACAGCCACTATGGAGAACAGTATGGAGGTTCCTTAAAAAACCCAAAGTAGAATTACCATATGACCCAGCAATCCCACTACTGGGCATATACCCTGAGGAAACCATAATTCAAAAAGAGTCATGTACCACAATGTTCATTGTAGCTATATTAATAGCCAGGACATGGAAGCAACCTAAGTGTCTATCGCCAGATGAATGGATAAAGAAGATGTGGCACATATATACAATGGGATATTACTCGGCCATAAAAACAAACGAAAATGAGTTATTTGTAGTGAGGTGGATGGACCTAGAGTCTGTCATATAGAGTGAAGTAAGTCAGAAAGAGAAAAACAAATACCGTATGCTAGCACATATATATGGAATCTAAAAAAAAAAAAGGTTCTGAAGAACATAGGGGCAGGACAGAAATAAAGACGCAGACGTAGAGAATGGACTTGAGGACATGGGGAGGGGGAAGGGTAAGCTGGGACGAAGGGAGAGTGGCATGGACATATATACGCTACCAAACGTAAAATAGACAGCTAGTGGGAAGCAGCCGCATAGCACGGGGAGATCAGCTCGGTGCTTTGTGACCACCTGGAGGGGTGGGATAGGGAGGGAGGGAGGGAGGGAGATGCGAGAGGGAGGAGATATGGGGACATATGTATATGTGTAACTGATATACTTTGTTATACAGCACAAACTAACACATAACTAGCACAACATTGTAAAGCAACTATACTCCATAAAGATGTTAAAAGAAATAAACAATAAAAATTAGCTGCTGTATCTTTAAAAAAAAACTTGATTTTCAAATTTGGGAAAAAGGAGGGAGCTGATGACATGATAGCCTCTTCCGGGTGGTGGGTAGGGAACCTTGAAGTGTGGTCAAAGGGTTAGTCCCTGGTGATTCGGGATCAGTTTTCAACTTGCTGTAGGGAGGGTCCAAGAGGACCTTGTTGTGAGAGTCGGGTAAGCCGGCAGCTGGAAGTGGTGACGGCTGACCCGTCCTTCAAGACAGTTGATGCCTCAAGGGACAGGAACATTCCAATCTACTACAAACCAGCAAACGTTTACGGCAGAGGGAGCCCAGCTCTGTCCTAAGTGCTAATTGCTGTGTGTGCATTAGCCCATGAGTCCTCCGGTTACCCCACCCTCACTCTGTGCCCACGGCGGGTGTGGAATCTCCCGGCTGGTGGAGGAGCTGGGATTTACACAGGGCATTGGTGCTGCAGGGGCTTCTCCCAGCCACGTCCCCGCCTGACTCCAGCAGCTGCCTGGGACCAGCCCCCCTGTTCCACATCGCCACGGTGTCTTCCCAGCCATGGACGCTGGGCCTCATTACGGCTGAGGACAGGCTGCTGTTTGCTTTGGGACACAGAAAGCTACACTTATGGTTGTTTAATTGGACCTTACTATAGATGATTTATCTAGGCCCATTCATCCTCTTAAACCTTACTTCATTTAGCATTTCTACATTGTTCATTTTACAGAATAATGACTCAATCATTATCTCCCCAAGTTCCACTGTGTGGTAAACAGAGTCCCGGTGATTCCGTTCCTATCGGAGAAGCTAATGGATTTGGTAGTTACCCATCAAGGGACCAAATATGAACTTTCTTTGCTTTTGTGAGGAAAAGCTTGGGAGCACTTATTGGGGACACGGTTAATTTGCCGCACCGTGTTCCTAGTTTTTTTGTTGCTGAATAAGTATAATCCTCAGCTGGATTACGGGAATATCATTGATCCATGTGTAAAATAGATTATCCCATTAGATCTGTTATTGGCCTAATCTAACTGCTGGCAGCCACCAGAGACCTTCGCCGGCAGAGGAGGAAAGAACCAGGGCTTGGGGAAGCCGGTGTTGACCTTGGGAGGGGCTGCTGTGACAAGCCACGGCAACCGCACCTGCTGCCCCTTGCCCAGAAAAGGACCGAAGGTTTGCAGACTGTTTCGGAGGGTTCGTGACTGTCTAAACCAGCTTTAATAAACCATTTTGGATTTATATAGTACATTTCCGTCTTTAAATCATTCTATTCCAATTAAAATCCAAATTTCTAAGCTATGGAAGCAGATGCATGAAGAAAGTGAAATGATTTAACTGACGTTACAGGGCGAAAATATTGACATGAGAAAATGCATAGTCTCCTTGCTCGCCTTCAGAAGACAGAGATCCTTGAATTCAGTTCCAGCCCGTTTCCCCTTCCCTGACATCCCAGAGAGGAATCCTTGATGGGAGAGAGCCTGAGGGAGCTCAGTGAGCAGCTGTGGGGTAGGGTGTGGGCTGGATACCTGGAGTCTGCCGTGAGCCAGCCACAGCTCACTCCGAGGTGCCCTGGACTGCTCAGTCCTTTACGGCGGCCGGGATGGGCTGGGAATGCAACACGATGCTCATATGCAATCATGTGACGCCCAGGGCATCAGGGCTACAGCTAGAATGCTGGTTCAGTAGATCTGACGGTGGGTCAGCCTCAAACGGGACCCCGCTGGCCATGTTTTTCTTTCTCTTTTTTCTTCACAAGCCGGACAGACAAACAAACCTTAGGTTATGAACTTCTGCTCTAGTTTTAAACCCAGAAATGCCCATGAGAACCAATATCTAACCTGTTAGGTGGTTCCTCACTTCCTGAATTCTCCTTCCGCTGCATCTTTTCTCACACACGCCCCTGTCCCAGGCCCCGATGAGGGTATGATGATTCCTCTTTGGAGGCGCATGTTTTGGCCAACAGCAGGGTCTCCTTTGGAGGTGTGAGGGTGGGCCTGGGCTGCTCAGCACACCAAGACTCCAGCCTCTCGGGACGCAGAAGTAACACCCTCGGCCTTGTTCAGGGAAATGACACAGGAAGCTGACAGGCCACCGTCTTCCATGTGAGGGTGAGATAGAGGCTTACTCTCAGAGCAGGGACTGTGGCCACCAGCCCACAGTGCTGCAAACAGGCTCCGGTGTAGGCTGGTACACCAGGGGCAGCGGGAAGCCTGTGCCCATTGTCACCACATCAGCCTGGCCACAGACCGTCTCTGAAACACACAGCATCAGAATTGGAAAGGGTCTCAGGGATGGTGTAGTCCAAAAAAAGGAAACTGAGGGTCAGAGAGGTGCAGGGCTTCGTGCCCGAGTTAGGTCATGAGTCGGAGGTGAGACGGGCTGGACTTCAGATCTGCTGGTTTTCAGCTGGGTGATCCGTCAGCAGCGTGCGGTTACCACCCTATTTATGGCTAAATAAATGTCTTCCTGAGAAACGAGTGTGCTGTACTTTCAAATGCATCTTAGCCTCTTTTTTTTTTTTTTTT
>NW_006779033.1:2591406-2603560 GCF_000442215.2 Lipotes vexillifer | reverse complement strand
GTTTTTGCCTTTTTTTTTTTTTTTTTTTAATTGTGGCAAGATGCACATCACATAAAATTCACTACTTTAATCATATTTAAATGGTGTTAAGTACGTTCCCGGTGTTGTGAAACCAGCATCGCCATCCATCCCCGGAACTCTTCCCGTCCTCCTCAACTGAAACTCGGGCCGCATTAAACACTAACTCCCCAGCCCCTCGTAACGTCTGTTCTGCTTTCTGTCTCTGTGAATCTGATGCCTCTAGGGACCTCATGCGAGTGAAATCACACAGTGTTTATCTTTTGTCTGGCTTGTTTCACTTAGGATAATGTCTTCAAGTTTCATCTATATTATGACGTGTGTCGGAATTTCCTTCCTTTTTAAGGCTGAATAGTATTCCACTGTGTGTCTGGTCCACATTTTGTTTACCCATCATCCATCCATGGACCCACAGGTTGCTTCCACCTTTTGGCTGTGAATAATGCTGCTGTGAACATTATTTTACAAATATCTGTTCAAGACCCTGCTTTCATTTCTTTTGGGTACACACCCAGATGTGGAATTGCTGGCCCATATGGGAGCTCTCTGCTTAAGTTTTTGAGGACCTCCTTCCGGTTTTGTGTGGAGGCTGCACAATTTACTTTCCCACCAACTGTGCACGAGGGTCCCGGTTTCTCCACACCGTCAGCAATGCCTGTTTCTTTTGTGGGTAACAGCCGTACTAACTGCTGGGGTTTTGATTTGCATTTTCCCCTGATGACTAGTGACGTTGAGCCCTCTGCGGGGGCTTAGCCTGGGTGTATAATCCGTTGTCCTATGGCGTCCCCCGCCCCCCTGCACACAGCGGGGGACACGTGACGTCGTGGCTCGGCGCGTCCCCGACTGTGAATGTTCTGACAGGTAGTCTGAAGTTGGAAAGTCAGTCCCCTGCGGCAGAGAGGTGAGCGGGCTGGGTTTGGGGGCACGGGCCAGCCGGTCTAATCCATTCCTCTCCTTGCCTGGCTGCAGACGCCGGTCAAAGCCACCAGCTCCCTCAGCTGCACCCTGCTCTCCATACTCGCAGCCACCTGCCTAGGCGCCCCTCCTTTCGGGTACATTCCGGGCCCCTGAAGTCCTCGGAGGTGCTTCCCAGCTTGGGGCTCCTGGAGGCGGCCCCCCTCCCACTGTCGGTTTGGTTTTGCTTTGACCACTGCTCCAGACCCACACTCGCCCGAAGTCGCAGGAAACCCGTCTCCTGGGGCCCTGGGGTCCCAGTCCCTCTGCTGTGTGTTCAAGGGGGAGCCACCAAACGTCATCGCCACCATCACAGTCGGTTCCTGCTTGACACCTGCAGGCTTTTCTCCTGCATGTGGCACCAGCTTTGTGAGCTGGCATCAGTGGATGAGCTTCTGGGCCTCTGTGCTCCCAGGCTTCGACGCACACAGGGTCACGCCAGCCCCAAAGCTCTCCTAGCCAAGCTGAGGCCCAACACCCAAGCAAGATTTACATGTGTCTCTGTCCTACAAATAACCCCAGTTTCTGTAGCTTAGAGCAAATGAGCTGCAATTTGTGAATTTAGTACACAGTAAACACGCAGATCAAAGAAGCATATATGCTTCCCAGGGAAAACCAGGGCATTTGGTCCCATCTTTATACGTGCAGGCACTGTGAAAAGATTCCTCCTTTAAATGAGTTGAATGGGTGGCATTAAAAAAAAATCCAGTGAATTAGTTTTAGTGACCTGAAAATAGCCCAGTTCCATCCTATTTTCCTACTTTATTCTAATTTCTTTTCTTGCAAAGAATATACTTTCCTCTTAAACAACTTCCCCTCAGTAATTGGCTTAATTCCTAAAGAGATGCTGGAGTTACCACTTGGGAGCTCTCTTGCTTGGCCAGACTTCCTACAGGCCCCTCTTAAGGCCACTTGTCAGGTGGCCTTTCCACTTTCTGTGAGTATCGGCGATTCTGGCCCCCGCCCCACCCTGGTCCTCTGAATTCATTCTGCGAAGACTCCAGTCCTCATGTCCACACAGCAAAGAAAGTTCTGGGCGTCCTGGGCCCCAAGGACCAGGCCAAGCACTGCCCTCAAGAGTCAGTTCTCCCAGCTCCCCAGCTGGTGATGCAGGTGGGGTGAAGGCTTTTATCCGTTTCCTATTGTTACCGTAACAAAACACCAAAACCTAAGTGGCTGAAGACAACACAAACTTATTATCTTAGAGTTCAGTGGGTCACAGGTCCAGGTGGTGTCACTGGGCCAAAATCACTATGTCAGCAGGGCTGGACTCCCTTGTGGAGGCTCCGGGGAGGACCCACGCTTTGCCTCTTCCAGCTCCTAGAGGCGCCCACAGTCGTCGGCTTGTGGCCCCCTTTCTCCAAAGCTGGTGACGTCATCTCTGTCTCCGAGCACAGCCAAGAAAGGGTTCTGCTGTTAAGGACCCAGATGACCACACTGGGCCTGCCTGGATAATCCAGAATAATCTCCCACTCCACCTGCAAATTTCCTCTTTTCCTGCTAAAGTAGCATCACGGGCTCCAAGGGTGAGGATGTGAACACCTTCGTGGACCGGCCCCCCCACCTGGAGGAGGCGTGGTGAGCCAGGCTGCCTGGCGCTGCTCCTGCTGGGAGCGGTTCTCAGCCAGATGCTCTGTACCTCCTGCTTGTATCCAGCTCTGCCCCTCCCCCACATCTGTCCTCTGTCCCAAAGCTCCTTTCTTGCCGTTATTGCCGTCTACATTTTTCTTTAAAAACCTCGTTAGCCTTCGGGTATGATTTTCTCTCCACTAGATGCTTCAGAGCCCATCTCTCTGAGTCTGCAGTCCCCCAGGGAGAGCTCTCGGCGGTCCCTGGGGCCAGTTATCAGTGGTTGTTCCCACACAAGGCAGAGCCCAGCTGGCTCTCCAAGCACATTTCCCGTTATGAGGAGAGGAAAGAGATTGCTCCCTCTGGGATGTTATGCTCTGGAGCACGTGCTCCCAACCAGTGTGAGTTTAACACCTTTGCTTTTAAAGCCCAGAAAGTTCAGGGACGTCTTCCTATGTGTGTGTCTGTAACTTTCAGAATGCGTTGATTGTTGAATGTGTGACTCTAAGTTATTGGGACTTTAATCATAATTATAAAAGAGTTTGGACTTTATGAGTCTCGAGGGCATCTATATAATTTGAAAGACGGGACAGGCAAGAGATGTTATTTATTTGATCTGGGGACTCTGCTTGCTGTGAAGGTGGCTTTGTGGGCACCAAAGATGAATCTAGTTGGCAAGGTTTTCCTTGAGGGTGGCAGGCAGTGTCCCTGGGCTTATTCATTTTCCTGCGTCCCTCATGGAATGACCCCAATAGTACAGTCTTCCCCCGGCCCTCTCTAAGGAAAAGCTTTCCAAGCTCTCTCCACGGGAACAGCTGAGACAGGGTAGCTGTGTAATTTTGCCCCTGAGGCTGTGTGGTGTGGCACAAGTCCGCCCACCCAAGAGGCGCGGCCCTCTTCCTTGGCGGTCATGTTGGGGGAAGAGAATCTGCACTTCCAGAATACTCACATGCCCAACAAGAGGTGTGTGCCCTGGCCTCCCATACAAAGCCGACCTCTCTCACCCTCTCAGGCGGTGGGACCCACATAAAAATGATGTGTTCCTGGTGAGGCAGCCCCCGCTCCATCTCACTGTGACCTCTGGTCTCACTTTCCAAATCCTACTTATCTGGTCTGACTTTGAACTTTTTCCTTTCATTTGTGCAACTGTCAGCTCAAGGTACTTTCTGTGAACTGAGATTTTCAAGAGCCCTGCAAGAAGTGTCCCTTTCCTCCCTTTGTGCATCTTTTGGTCAATTTAGGCCTTTCTTTCCTCTTGAAATTTCACCTTCACCCATCCTCTTCTGAGAACCCATTATGGGCTTGACACGAAAAATAGACTTCAGTTAAAGCTTATGAAATCATACTATATTTATGATTTTTCCCTTTGATATAGTTAACCATTAGGCCATGTAAAGCTGTAACAGACTCGCAACCTGCCTTATAAAAACATTTCCTCGCAAGATCATGTTTGCCTGAGATGGTTTTCCTGCCTCTACAAGACAGATTTTTTACATGCCTTCACATCGTGTAATAAATATTCTTCACTCAGTGTTTTCGCTTCCACGTGTGGTACTGACTCCAGGGGGTGTTTTCCAGTTAAGTGTGTTTCAGAGCCTTTATTCTCATGTTTCCCATTAGACTTCCCATGCTTCTCCTGGCAGCTCGTCCTGCGTGTTTTTAACAAGCGGAGTGTTGGTGGAAGCTGATCAGTGAAGTAAACCCACCCAGAGATCAATTCACCGGCCTGCTTTTACTTACTTAGCACCACAAACCTAAACAAAGGAGACACCAATTTCAGATTTTCTGGCCTCATTTTAAGGGTGTTCGTGATACTCTGCACTCGGATGTCAGTCCTTGGAGACAGTGCAACTCACTGGAGGTCATTCAGAAGGTTTGTGATTATAGAGATGTTTCAGCAGGGGCAAGCCAAGCTTTGGGGTCTGCTTGGAGCTTTCAGCTCCTAAAATAATCCTGTGACGTAAGTAGAAAACAGATCTAACAAGTGATTTGCCAAGAGTACAATAAATTAACATGAGCCAGGGCTAGGTGGGTCTTCTGGAAACGAGTTCAGGCCCCTCAACCACCTGAGGTGTGGCCCCAGGGCCTTCCTGGACCTTCCAGCTAGGTGTCTCCAATGAGGACTTGAAGATAGCATGGACTTCTCGGCTGAGAGGCCCACAAGGCACAAAGCCAGCCTTTTGCCTCTGGAGTGGATTCTGGGTCTGTGCACTCGACATGGAATCTGAGCTGCTTTGGCCGTGATCCCCTGACCCCCTTCAAGAGCACGGAGGAGGAAAGACGGAGAAGTGAGTAAACCAGTCTGACCCCAGTGAGCTGGACTCTCCCAAGGACAGTCTGTAACTGTGACATGAAACCCAGGGGACATGTGGCAAGATGGAGTGTCGGTGACTGTTTGGTGTTTAGAACTGTGGGGAACCTTGTTTATTGTTTATGTGATTAAATTCTTTCTCTTCAGCTTACCATCAGGGAAAGTGCACACATGCACATACACACACACTCACACGTGCACACACACACACGCACACACGTGCACATGCTTAATTAAAGACCAGCACAGCCACTGCCTCCACCGCTTCTGATGTGGAAATTAATCTAAAGACAGAAGACAGAACATAAATAAAGGGACCAAACAGACACATGGTTGTCACATTTGTTTGCCTCGTTCTTATTTACTCCTTGTTTCTGAGTGTCCTGGAAAATTGCTCTGATCAAAAGGCTATCAGGACAAACCATCGTTATAGTGACTGAGTTTTCAAGTTTTCTTTGAATAAAAGTCCTGGAGGATCCCATGAGCAACAACCTGGACAACCTAGAAGAAATGGATAAAATCCTAGAAATATACACTATTTCAAGACTGAATCTGGAAGAAATAGAAAATCTGAATAGACTGGTTACTAAGTCAGTAATCAAAACACTCCCAACAAACAAAAGTCCAGGGTTGGATAGCTTCACAGGGGAATTCTACCAAACATTTAGAGAAGAGTTAGTATTGCTCCTTCTCAAACGATTGCAGAAAACGGAAGAGGAAGGAACACCCCCAAACTCATTCTAGAAGGCCAGCATTACCCTGACACCAAAACCAAAGACACGACGAAAAAAGAAAATTATAGGCTAATACCTCTGAGGAATATAGATGCAAAGATCCTCAACAAAATATTAGAAAACTGAATGCAACAACACATAAAAATGATCATACATCATGATCAAGTGGGATTTATCCCAGGGATGCAAGGATGGTTCAATAGCCACAAATCAATCATTCACAAATCAAATGTGATACACCATATTAGTAAAATAAAGAATAAAATATCACATGATCATCTCATAGATCATTTCATGATTTAAAAAACTCAACAAAGTGGGCATAGAGGGAACATACTTCAGTATAATAAAGGCCTTTTATGACAAGCCCACAGTGAACATCATTCTCAATGGTGAAAAGCTGAAATCTTTTCTTCTGAGATCAGAAACAACACAAGGATGCCCACTCTCGCCATTTCTTTTTAACATAGCATTGGAAGTCCCAGTTACAGCAATCAGATAAGAAAAATATTAATAAAAGGCACCCAGATTGGAATGGAAGAAGTAAAACTGTCACTACTTGCAGATGACATGATACTGTATAGTCATACAGTTATATAGTTATACAAAAAACTAATAGAACTGGGCTTCCCTGGTGGTGCAGTCGTTAAGGATCTGCCTGCCAATGCAGGGGAAACGGGTTTGAGCCCTGGTCTGGGAAGATCCCACATGCTGCGGAGCAACCAATCCCATGTGCCACAACTACTGATCCTGCGCTCTGGAGCCTGCGAGCCACAACTACTGAAGTCCACATGCCACAACTACTGAAGCCCGCGTGCTTAGAGCCCGTGCTCCACAACAAGAGAAGCCACCGCAATGAGAAGCCCACGCGCCTCAATGAAGAGCAGCCCCTGCTCACAGCAACTAGAGAAAGCCCATGTGCAGCAACAAAGACCCAATGCAGCCAAAAATAAATAAAATAAAAATAAATTTTAAAAAAACTAATAGAACTAATAAATGAATTCAGTAAATTAGCAGAATATAAGATTAATATATAGATATATGTTGCATTCCTTACACTAATAAAGAACTCTCAGAAGGAGAAATCCAGAAAACAATCTCATTTACAATCAAATCAAAAAGAACAAAATACCTAGGAATAAATTTAACCAAGGAGATGAAAAACCTATACTTTGAAAATTCCAAGACATAGTCAAAAGAAATTAAAGATGATATAAATAAGTGGAAAAATATACTGTGCTCATGGATTGGAAGAATTAATATTGTTAAAATTTCCATACTACCTACAGCAATTACAGCAGGGAAATGCAAATCAAAACCACAATGAGATACCACCTCACACCTGTCAGAATGGCTACTGTCAAAAAGACAAGAAATAATAAATGCTGGTGAGGGTGTGAGGAAAAGGGAGCCCTCATGCACTATTGGCAGGAGTGTAAATTGATGCAGCCACTATGGGAAACAGTTTGGAGGTTCCTCAAAAAATTAAAAATAGAACTACCATATGACCCAGCAATTCCACTCCTGGGTATATATCCAAAGAAAACGAAAACACTAATTCAAAAAGATACATGCACCCACGTGTTCACTGCAGCATTATTTACAATAGCCAAGACAGGGAAGCAACCTGAGTGTCCATCATCAGATGAATGGATAAAGAAGATGTGATGTATATATACAATGGAATATTACTCAGCCATAAAAAAGAATAAAATTCTGCCATTTGCAACAACAAGGTGGACTTGGAGGGTATTATGCTTAGTGATACAAATCAGAGGAAGACAAATGCTGTATGATATCACTTATATGTGGAATCTAGAAATAAAACGAATGAATATAACAAAACACAAACAGACCGACAGATACAGAGGACAAACCAACGGTTACCAGTGGGGAGAGGGATGGGGGAGGGGCAAGATAGGGGTAAGTGATTAAGAGGCACAAACTACTAGGTATAAAGTGAATGATACAAAGATGTACTATACAGCCCAGGGAATAAAGCCAATATTTTATAATAACTTTATATGGAGTATATTCTATAAAAATATTAAATCACTATGTTGTACACCTGAAACTAATATAATATTGTAAATCAACTGTACTACAACAAAACAAGAAAAAATATAGTGGGTAGAGAAATGACTGGTGATTTTTTTCTCACCGCTCGCCTGACTTTCTAATTCTGTGGCAGGTGTAGAAACGTGTGGTGCATTCCTTCCCCTGGGTTGGGGGTGGGGGTCTGGACACAGCTACAGCCTCTGGGACCCGCTGATCTGGGTTTGAATCCCGCTCCGCTCACCACGCTTGCTGTGTGACTTGCACCCAGTCACTGTGTGCCTCGGCCTCCCCATCTGTAAGGCGGGGGCATCAGGAGACGCGGTGGTTGTGAAGATGATGAATGAGCACCCGGGTCCATGGAGCAGGGCCTGGCACACAGGGAGCTCTGCTCCCCTCACTCCCTCTGCAGGAGGGTAGGACCCGACGAAACTTAGATCAAGACGCGGGTTGACTACGGAACGATTTCATCAGCACAAGTCACTGGCTCCGGTTCTCAGGCAGGGTTGTCGCCCAGAGGGCGGGGCCCGTGGGCACCCAGGACCCTCCTCGATGGCAAGCGTGTCCCGTGATGAACACTCAACACACTCACAGGCGGAAGTGAACACTGTGATTCTGGTTCAGAAAAGGGGACATGTTAACTGGGATGTGGCTTTGAAATGCCTGAGGAGCAGACGAGCTGGGTAGTTGGTCTGAGTCACAAAGTCCGGGGAGGGTGGTGCCCGGTGAGTGGATGCCCGCATCTCTGGGGACCTGCAGGTCCAGCAGTGGCCTCTCCCATGTGTGCGTGCAGCAGGGTGGTGCACAGGGCTGGGCAACCGTTTCCTTCCCCGGGAGGTTCCGTGCAGCTAGGGTGAGAATCAGAGAACATGGCCCCTGTGAACCTGAACCCCAGGGTTACTACTCACTGGCTCTGGAAGCTCAGGGCAATCCCTCAACCTCCTGGAGACCTCGGTTCTCATTTGAAAAAGAAGGAAGCAGCGGGAAGACGTTTACCCACAGGCTGTTGTGAGGATTTAATGGGATGATAAGGGAAGATGCCCAGCACACTCTCTGTGCACTTAATGCTCACTGAGTGCTAAATGCTGGCATCATTTTACTGTTAACTTGAAAGTCAATGGGTTGTGGGGGAATGGGGCCCAAGCCTGTAACTCTTTCCTCCAGTTTTCAAAAATAAGTAGAGGGTTTTCATGGTGGCACAGTGGTTGAGAGTCTGCCTGCCAATGCAGGGGACACGGGTTCGAGCCCTGGTCTGGGAAGATCCCACATGCCACGGAGCAACTAGGCCCGTGAGCCACAACTACTGAGCTTGCGCGTCTGGAGCCTGTGCTCCGCAACGAGAGGCCCCGATAGTGAGAGGCCCGCACCCTGCCATGAAGAGTGGCCCCCGCTCGCCGCAACTAGAGAAGGCCCTCGCACAGAGACGAAGAGCCAGCTCAGCCAAAAAATAAATAAATTAATTTTTTTTAATGTGTGTTTTTTTTTAAAAAAGAGTAGAAATCATCAACTAAGCAGAAAAGAGCAAGAAAAGACATCTCAGAATGAAGCAAATCTCCTACCATATCCTGGAAGAATTACAGTCGCAGTGAAGGTGCAGACTGTTTCATTTAAAGGAAATGTATATTAATTGAACTCTGCAAAGTTTAGACTAGGAACATTGAACACTGGCCAAAAGCGATTCTGAGTTTCTTATTCAAAGTCAGAGATGTTGGTACTGGCCTTATTGGGACAGGAGCTTACAGCTTCTGTTTTCAGGACAAGTTGGGAGGGCCCGTCCCATGTGCAGCGCTTCTGTCGGGAAGCTCAGAACCCCCCTGGAGGTAGCCCTCGGGCAGACCCCTCAGTCACAGGGAGGGTCCAGGGAGTACCCCACCCCAACATTTAGAGATGTCTGGCTTTGCTTTGTGGGTAAAATCTAAAGGCCCTTTATCCTTTGGTGAGCATTCTCATCTCTCCCTCAGGATGCGTGTGTGAGAGGGGATAGGGTTCCCTCTAAGTGTTTCCACCTGCACGGCCCAGAGCTCAACCCATCCTGTTTCAGTTACGGCCTCAAATAATACACATAAACACTTGATACATCAGGGTAATTTATGTGGTCTGCTTGTCTGGATTTCCCCAAGAAATTCCACTCAAAATTCTCCCACATTTAGAGTGGGAAGAACAAATCCGTCCTTGGGGTTACCATGAAAGTATGCTATTCATCAAAGAAATTCATATTCTCTGAAAGTATGGCGATTCATGTCTGTGTGTACATCACACTAACGTCCACATTTACGAGAACAGTCGGAATGCTCCTGAGTGAGCCCTGCATTGACTTCTCACGGTCACCTGGGTTCCTGTGTGTGAGCAATGCTTCTCAGACTTTGCCAGAATGTTCGGTGCCTGTTTGTAAATTGCATATGTGAATTTCTACAAAACATCTCCATTTTCCAATTTATTCCTGAAGTCGTTCCCATACTGACATTTATATTCAAAGCGTTAAATTCAGTAGCATTAACTGTTACCTTAAACTCTGAATCAGGAAAAGATTAATTTCTTATTCTTTATTGTGCACACCAGTATGTGATCTTAAGCTTTCAAAGCATACATGTATTATTTAGCATTACAGGTCTTTACACTTGGAAAGGAACTCAAACATTACTTAGTTGGACCCAACAGTAGAGCGTTAACCGTCTTCCTCAGACTGGGGAATCTCACGTTCCTGCCTCAGTGCCAGGGGGTCCCTCCCTCAGAGGACAATTGCCTCTAGACGATGGGGTTCAAATGCGAAAATTCAGGGATCTGGGAACTGAGAAAAGAAGACGGACTTTCTGCCGGGGAGACTGTCCTCAGCCCCTGCTCCTTGCTCCCTCCTTTTCAAGGTTATTGTAGATGTTGAGCTGCACCCTGTCAGTGCACATCCTTTCCCATCCTAAGAGCATTCTGCTCTAAGAGTCTCTAAAACTCCCTGTGGGCCAGGTCCCTTGAGCTATGGCTCCAAACCCACCATTCGTCACGGGAATTGTGACCTCCTGCTTTCCAGTCTCCACGGCTTTGGGTGACGAGAGATAATTCTGAGGGCGCTTTGACTAAATTATGGGATCAACTCCATTCCCATTTAACTCATTATCAGTTGTGTTTTGGTTGATCTGATTTGGCCTCTCCCCTTTTCAGATTTTTTTAAAAAATCTAATTTTATATCTCTATGGATTTTATTTTTAATAAGTTCATAGCATTTTCCCAAAACCAACAATGCCACATAGAAAACATGCTTTAGACTAAGAAAAAAATAAACATACTTTTCAGTCCTAAAAACAGAAGAGTTTATAACGGCAGCGGAATGCCTGTGATCACTGCTTGCCAGCGTTAACTGGAGAATCTTCCGTTGCCATCGACGTGCCCTGCGTAAATGGATAATTAAACCGCACCTTCTCCGTCAGAGCTCCCTTATTGCTTCAACAGTAACTAAGACAGCCCCTCTCTCCCGTCGCCTGCCCCCCGGGAGAGTGCTGGGAAGCCAGCCCTCCCATCAGAGGAGTCCGACCAGTGGCACTTGTTGGTTCCCGTGGATGCGCGCCCCCAACGCCTGGTTCCCAATATGATGGGGGATGTGGACAGGAGGAGTGACTGGGCTCCACCTCGAGAGCGGGCACCTGCTGCCCCAAGGATCCTACTGCTGCCAGACCACCATCAGCCGCCCCCGCCCCGGCTGAGCGTTCCAAATCCGCGCACCCCATCCCCCCATGTTCAGATGGGCAACCCCCCTGACCCGCCCCCTGACCCAACGGCTCAGACCCAACGGGAACGCGCCACGTCCTCCGACGCTGGACACCAACACCAGCATTTGGACGAGGTTGTGGCTACAAGGCGTCTGGTGTCCACTTTCAGCCGTTCCCTCTGCCCTGTGGGGTCACTGTCACTCCTTCCTGTCTGCTTTGAAAGCTCAGGGGCCTCGGGGTCACCCAGGTGACCCCACAGGGCAGGCTCATCCCTAAGGGCTGGGGACCGAGGCTGAGAGGGGTACAGGGAGGGGCGGAACAGACTTGGGTCCTTCTCAGGGGTAAATCGGCTCCCTTCCTGGAATACGTGTTCGTAAACCTCCGTTTGGTGGATGGCGAAGGACTCGGTGGCTCTCTGTGGGAAAGGACGAGCCCCACAGACACCTGGGCGGGACCTGAGCACCCCCACCGGCGCCCCCGCGGCCGTGGCCCCAGGAGCACCTGCCCGGGGAAGGACACGGCTCCAAGGCCCTCTCTTTGTTTGTCTTTGCACAGCTGAGAAAGCTTGGGATTTTCAAAAGAAATTTCACTAAAACATCACAGGAGAACAAACAACGAATGAACAAAGAAGAGACAAAAAGCATAAAAACAGCCTTCAAAATTCCGCCGTGGAGGCCTCAGGGCTCACCTCCCGCCAAGCTCGCCCGCCATCCAGCAGGCAGAGCCCTTCCCGAGCGAGTCCCCCACCTCTGCCCCAGCCACTGTGTTGCGGGAGAGGGTCCTGCTGCCGAGGAGAGCGGGCATGAGACCAACGG
>NW_006779033.1:2588402-2591393 GCF_000442215.2 Lipotes vexillifer | reverse complement strand
GCCCCCCCCCCCCGTCACCTCTGGCGGGCCCAGGACCACGCCTGGGAAGTGATGCACTTGGACCAGACCCAGGGCCTTGGTCAGTAAGATGGAAATAAGCATAGTGCCTGCTGATGGGGGACGTGAGGACGGAGTGAAAGGACACATGGGCAGTGCTGGGCACAGCACTGACCCCAGATCAGCCCTCCCGCAGGTGGGCTCTCACTGTCACCAACAGCCAACGTGAGCCTGACTTTCCTGCTGCCCCAGCCTGGCTCCTGATGGGCAGTGGCAGTGGCATATCAGGTGCGTGATGGGTGCTGGACCCTGGCCTGGGCTCTGTTCCAGCTGCCAGTGGCCAGCTGGCCCTCCCGCAGCTCATGGGGGACCCTCAGCCGAAGTTATTTGTTCAGGAACAGGCACGGGACCCAAGTGAGATCCACCAGGACCCAGTAGACTCAACCCTAGCGCTTTGGTTGGTCTGTTGGAAGGATGTTTCTTTTCTTTTTTCTGCTGGGGTACATGAGACTTATGTGGCCGGAAGCTTCAGCCAACCCCTTGAGACCACCAAGGGAGGGCCCACCTGACAAGCGAGCACCTGCAAAGATGCAAAGCCGAGAAACAGAGACAATGGTTGGTGGTCACATTGGAGCTGGGTTTGCCCTTGGGCTCAGCAACTCTGGGAGACAGTTGGCTGTTTGGATTTTGGGCCCCCTCAGCTGCAAGCAAATCTGGAGTGAGCTCCCCCAGAGTGAGGTATGCTGTCTGGGCCTGCAGTCTCCCTGGAAGCAAGTGGCCCCTGGGGCTTGGTGATCCTGTATTGAAGGCAAAGGGTGAGCCCGTAGCTGTATGAGATAAGCAGTGAGGCCATCTTTGTGGCCTGGGCTTCTCGATCTGGAGAAACAGCCAGAAATAAGAAATTTCTAACCATTGTCATGTGAACAGAGAAAAGTCACAAACACGACACTGAGCCATGAGGCATCTCTGGGCCCCGCTGCCCAGCTACTGCCTGGGGACAATTTTACCTCAATAAAGTGAAGCCCCCAAATGTCAGAAAGGACCTGTGTCCCCAAGCGGTAGGTTTTGTAGAAAAGTATTTGGTGACAGTAGAGCTGATTGGTAGCTGGTGGCTGCTCCAGCTAACACTCTGGCCTCTCCACCCTGTGTTCAAACAAAGAGCGGATCCAGATAAAATCATCCCAATAAAATATGAGTAATAAAAGCCAAAAGAATACGAAAGGACCATGTGCATAAACATGACAGATTTTTAAGTAGAAGGAAAGGAAAATTAGAAGCAAAGAGCAAAGAAGAATACACTTAAAAAGAGGAATCATTGCAGGCAACAAAAGAAAATTTTAGGAAAATACTTTTCCATTCTCTCAAACAAATTGAAGAATAAATAGATTTTGGGGGCAGTTGGTTGAGAAATACCCTATAAAAGAGATACAGAGAATATAAAAGGAGATTGCAGAACCCAGAAAGGCAATTGAGGATAACAACATAACTGTTAATGGGAAAAAAATGGATAGTTTAGAAAACACTGGAATATACACCCCTGAACACAGTCAGTAGTATGAGAAAATCACCCAGACTAAGGGAACTAAAAAGAGCTACTGAAAAAAGGTAAAATGAAAACTATATAAAGCCGGACAGAAAAGAACTAAACTGGGTATAATTGGTGTTCCTGAAGACTGAAGAGAATAAACAGGAGAGTAAAAGCACTCAAATATAATAGAATGAAACGTTTCTAAAATAAATATAAGACCTGAAACTGAAGGTGAAAAGGGCACACGTTGTACCAGGAAAAAGTAATGACACCGAATTATAAACACTGAGTCATATCTTGGTAAAGTTATGGAGACTTAAGGATAAAGAGTAAACATCCAGCAAGAAGCAAGGCACTTGTGAAGATGAACCTCAAACTTCTCTTATAGGAACACTTGATGCTGCAAGAGGAAGTGAAAATGCTCAAGGGTTCCAAAGAGGGAAAGCGTGGCCTAAGTGTGACTGGTAGTTTCTGCACAGTTAAATTTTAATTCATCATATAAAGACTTAGGCATATAATAGCCCAAAACATTTTTGGAAAATTACTTGGTGATTGTATTTACTGAGAGAGGAATTAAAATAAAAAACGCAGGGATTCAGAGGGAGCAAAATGAAAGAACACGTGTGGATGTTATACATACAATTACAAGGAGGATCAAATGCACCTATTTAATAGGATCAGACCAGCAGTCAATTTTCCAAAGACTGTACTTTTTAGAACAGTTTTAGGCTCAGAAGAAATCAAGAAGGTGCAGAAACTTCCTACAGGCGCTTTGCCTCCAGCCCGTGCAGTCTCCCCGCTGTCAACATTTTCACCAAGGATGAGCTATATCGACACACCATAATCACCCAAACCCATTCTTTACCTAAGGTCCACTCTTGCGGTTCCACGCTGCGTGGCTTTGGATGCGTGTATAATGACAGGTATGCGTTATTATCGTATCGCACGCAGCAGTCTCACTGCCCCCAACCCTCTGTGCCCCCCTGTCACGCCTCCCTCTTCTCTACCCCCAACCCCTGGCAGCCCCTCTGGTCTTTCTACTGTCTCCATAGTGTGACTTTTGTGGGAATGTCATATAGTTGAGAGCATACAACCTGGAGCCTTTTCAGATTGGCTTCTCTCATTTAGTCATATGCATCTAGGGTTCCTCCACGGCTTTTCATGAATTGATAGCTCATTGCTTTTTAGTGCTGAGTAACGTTCCATTGTCTGGATGGACCACAGTTCATTGATCCGTTCACCTGCTGAAGGACATCTTGGTTGCTACTAAGTTTGGGCCATTGCGAATAACACTGCTATCAATATCCACGTGCAGGATTTTGTGTGGACATGAGATTTCAACTCCTTTGGATAAATACCAAGAAGCGTGACTGGTGCGTCACCTGGTAAGAGCACGTTTAGTTCCGTGAGAACCCACCAACTTGTCTTCCAGAGGTGCTGCACCGTTTCACGCTCCCGTCAGCAGG
>NW_006779033.1:2547215-2588390 GCF_000442215.2 Lipotes vexillifer | reverse complement strand
ATGCGTCCCTGCCGCTCCATTGTCCTCCCCAGCATTTGGCACTGTCAGGTGTCCGGATTTTGGCTGTTCTCCTAGGAGTGTGGCGGTGTCGCATTGTTTTAATTAACTCTGTCAGTGTTTAAAACTTAATAGCAGGTCTGGTGACAAACAAATTATCAAGGAATGAGGAAAGATAAGGTGAAAAACTGAGAGAATTAAAGTGACATAGGAGAACATAAGTATTATAATTCTTCATACAGTAAAAGTAATTCTAATGTAGCTTAAATATCTGGAAATGCAGCTGGAAAGAGCTGGGAGGAAACTTCAGTGTTCTTATGTCCTCATATGTAATATCGGGGAATCTATAAAATTACATTTGTTTTTTAAATACAAAGTTTAAAAACAAATTACTGAAAGAGTAAATGAACGACAAGGAGGATGATTTTGGTGGCCAGAAAATTTGAAATCGGGGTGGATGGATTTTTTACAGTTTTATGTCAACTTTAGCCACCAGCTTATAGCTTATTTCTGTATTTATTTTGGTTTCACAGAACTGAGAAACTCCTGTTACATACAGATAATTCCCTACAATCGAATCCTTTTTTAAAACTTTAACAGCTAGGCTTAGACTCTCAGGGAACTTGGATCAGCCTGGTCTGGAAGCTTGAAGTCCAAGTACTGAACGTCTGTGTCAGGCTGAACAACTACATTCCCAAGTGGACAAACTCTCGGCTGAGAAGGAAGCCCTGAGCAGATTGTCCTGCCAGTTACCCAGTGTCATTTGATGGAAAAATGCCTTTCAAATATGCCCAGTCAGCTTGGGCTGTCGTAACAAAACCCCACCGATGGCACAGCTTAAGCGACAGGCATACTTGTTTTACGCAGTCCTGGAGACGAAGCCCAAGGTCAAGGTGGGCAGCTGGCATCCGGTGTGGCCCCTCTCCTCGCCGTGCAGCCCCTCTCCTGCCTCCTCACCAGGTGCTCACGCGGCACAAAGCATCCTCGCCGTCACTCCTTCACCCTCTAGGTAAATCACGCTGAGCTGCTTGTTTTCACCTGTCAGACTGGCAAACATGGGGAAGCCTGAAAACGTTCCCTGTATTGTGCGTGTGGATACAGGAAAGGTCTGCTGCAGGTGGGCATGCGGTCCGGGACACCCTCGACAGTGGGCGCCTGAAACCCCATCACAGCTGTAACTCACCCACCCTCTGACCCAGCAACTCCACTTCTGGGGATTCACCCCACAGGAATCCTCGTCCCTGTGTTCCATGAGGTCTGTACAAGCTTATCATTCATTGCATCATTGTCTGGCAGCAAATGTTTGGAGAAAATATGCATGTCCCATGTGAGAGCAGTTAAATAAATGGGTGCTCGCAGTGAACATGGACCGTGAAGTAAACAGGGAGAAACCTCACACGGACAGACATGGAGCCATGCCCCAAACCCACTGCAAAGGTTCCTAAAAGAGCATGATTTAACAGTGTGTATCATTTATTTTTTTAAAGAGAGGGAAACATGCATAAAATACCTCTGAAAGGATAGACACTTCAAAGGGGGATCAAGGAGAGGCTTGTCTTTCGATACATTTCTGGGTCAATTTTATTGTCATAATGTTTACTTTTTAAAATAATTTTTATTCCTTATTTCAAAGTTAGTTTTAAAATGTATGAAATGAAGCAAATAAAAAGTATTCCTGGGCTTCCCTGGTGGCGCAGTGGCTGGGAGTCCGCCTGCCGATGCAGGGGACACGGGTTCGTGCCCCGGTCCGGGAAGATCCCACGTGCCGCAGAGCGGCAGGGCCCGTGAGCCATGGCCGCTGAGCCTGCGCGTCCGGAGCCTGTGCTCCGCAACGGGAGAGGCCACAGCAGTGAGATGCCCGCGTAACCCAAAAAAAAAAAAAAAAAAAATTCCTTCGTAAGACTGGTGGACCCTGTGGGCTCTGGGAGGTTTGGATCCGCCATCAGTGTGGTGACTCCTGTGCTTTTTGAGCCACCGATTTAGCCGTCAGACCATGGGATTTTAAATCTACTGGGTTTATTTGATGCTCTATTAAAAATGATCTAATACATGAAAAGTTCTCCCTCTCTTGTCTTTGTTTACGTAATAATAACAATCCCTCTCGTGCTGCACGAGAATCCCACAAACATGCAAATTACATTTTCGCTTCCTGAGTTTTCACTATTTCAAAGAATAACTGAAAGTTTTGCCAAACCCGTCATCTTAACCAGCTGAGCTAAAAAGATTTTATATAATCCCATCATCCAAACAAATCAAGAACAGTGAACATTTTTTTCTATAGTTTGCATTGCATCCCATTTTCAAGTGCCATGTTGGGACCCACTGGTGAGTTGCAAAGCTTGTTGGGTCACAAATAGCTTTTTGAGAACATGAAGTGCAACAGAACACAACAGAATAGAAAATATCCACGAATCACACATGATACACGTGTATGTTCTGGGCTGTGGTGAAAGTTGCATTTCTTACATTCCAGGTACTGAGGGTTCTGAGGACACAGTGATAAAAGGGACTCTAACCCTTTTCCAGCCCTAATAGGGTTTACAGTCCATGGGGGAGAGGCAGGCAATACAGAAGCAAGAAATAAATAAGCCAGAGCAGATTATAAACAGTGCCTGGAAGGAATCAAGGAGATGCTGGGCGGAGGTACTGGGGTGGTAACGTCTTACTTACAGGCGGGACCCACAGACGGCCGCTCTAGGAGGCGATGTTTAGTTCCACGTGGAGGATGCAGGGAAGCTACACATGAAGGTCCCAGAGAAGCAGCTGTAGGCACAGGGCACGCAGGTGCGGACCCCAGGCCGAGGAACAGTAAGGGGTGTTCTAGGGATGGAGGCCTTGGGAATGTAGCAGGACAAGGCAGGACAGAGATGAGCTGGACCAGGCCAGGTGTCCTGGGCCAGGGGAAATGATCCGGTTCTAAGTTCCGTGTGAGGCTATGGAAGGACTTTCAGTTTAAAAATATCATCCTGGCTTCTCAGCCTCGGATGAACTGGAAATAGGTCAAGGTGGCTTCTCCAGGGGGCTTCAGGGGGGCGGAGAAGTGTGGTGGAGGAATCTGCCCTTGATTTGGAGGTGGGCTGGCAGGGCGCCAATGCAGGGTAAGCAGCAGGGAGACGTAAGATGACCAGCCTCGCGGCTTTGACAGCTGGTGACACCAGTGCCATTGGCTGCATGTTTGTAGCCACATCTGCTTGTCAACAGACTTGATAAAATGTCAGTGGCGTGACGGCGTGACGTGCGATTAGCTTTGGCCTCAAGGACTGTGCTTCATACATGATGTGCTAACGTCACTTCAGATGACATTCTAAGCGCACGTTCACTGTCACATTTAAATATCGTGTATACGGTTGACCTTTGAACAGCACAACTTTGAACTGTCCACTTACGCGTAGATTTTCTTCAGTAAATACAAGTACGTACTGTAAATGTATTTTCTCTTCCTTATAATTTTCTTAACATTTTCTTTGTTGTAAGAACACAGTAGATAATACATATAACACAAAATATGTGCTAACCGACTGTTTATGTGATCAGTAAGGCTTCAGGCCAACAGTGGGTTATTAGCAGTTAAGTTTGCGCAGGGTCAAAGTTGCAGGCAGATTTTTGGCCGCACAGAGGTAAGTGCCTCTGACCCCAACATGGTTCAAGGGTCAATTGTTCATAGATTTCGTATGACTTTGAGTTATTCGATTTATGTTGAAAAAACTTAGAGCCTTATATATGTGGAGCTTTCTTTTGACCTGATAGCTTCAAATGATATTTCATGTTGGCAGGACCCATAGAGCTATTTTCTAAAACTCCATAAAATAGTAAGAACGTGAGCGATTTGATCATCTTGGAAGGTGACTCCTCATGAAAAACACGTTGTAGCTTATTCCTTATTTCTCGTCACGTTGGTTTTACATCCTCTGCTCTGGCAGCGTGGACACAGCTGGAACATCAGCGCTATGTGGTGTGATGTGTTATTGATCTGGAGTCTGGTTAATCTTTCACATTCATTTTCAATTTTAAAAAATATTTTTAGCTTTTAATAATCATCTGTTTCTAATTTTGAGCAAAAATTTTTAAATATTTTAAAAATAAAAAATGATGAAAAAGTACCACTTATAAATATTAGAATGGAAATATCCCAGTCTCTCCACGTTTATAATAATTCTGTCCTATATATCATAGTGAAACAAAAAAACATTCCAAACTGCACTTAAATGGTACCTTATACCAGGACCTCAGGAGAACACGTGGTGCTGGGTTCAGCTATTATCAGGGAACGATTATGAACTGAAGAATTCCTGCCCGAGCAGGTGCCCTGGGCTTATCCTGCCCTTTAGTAGAGAGGATGCCCGTGGGCCGCTCAGGCTGAGGCATCCACGGGCCTCCGCTTAAAACAAGATCGATGCAGGGTTGCACTTGTCAATCACCAATCTGTAGATACCAAGTTCAATTTTAAATATAGGTATTGGGAGAAAGCAAACTTTTAAAGGCTTTTTTTCAAAAAAGGACTTAAACTAGGAGCCCAGCCATTACATCTGAGGACACTTGCTCTTCCTTTGGCTTTTCAAACAGTTAAAAATCTCCTTTTCACAATCACATTGGAAGAGAATGTTTGCAGAACCACTGAAGCACGTCTCACAGCCCACATGTTCCAGGGACGTGGTTCAAGAACCACAGAAACACACAGTGCCTAGAGATCAAGATATGGATAAGTTAGGAGGGCAGAGGGCACAGAAGAAGCTGCTCTGACGACCCCCTCCCAGGCCCCCACCCACCTCAGGGGTGCTCGGGCTAGGAGCCAAATCATGTCTGCAATTTCTGTGCAGTTTCAGAAGGGCAAGCAAAAGAGGGGGCGGCCCAGATGTCGCCTCGCTCTGACTGCTGGCCCTTGGGCAGATAGAGTCCCCCCGAGCTCAGTTTCCTCGTCTGCTAACACCAGTCCTGCAGGGCAGTTCTGACCAGAAAATGAGGAAACTAGGGTAACTGGCCCCGGACACCGCCTGGCTTGTAGGAGGTAGTCACTGACTAGCAGGCGTGTTAATCAGTCAATCGGCAGGGAGTGTTCTGTGTCCCTGGATGCAATGTCGAGTATAAGAGCTGGAGCAACACACCAGGTGGCCCGCAGAGGCCTGGCCACCAGGAAGTCACGTCCACCACGGGGGAGGGTGGGGAACGCAAAGGAGAGGATGGCGGTCCTGGGGCCAGGCTGTGCGGGGCTCAGAGTCGAGGGTTTTGTCTAAAGAACAAAGCACTGAAACTCGTATTCAAATGTCACGTGCTCGGTCCACTATTTCATTTCTGAGCCGTTAGTTTCTTGGGGCAGAGCTGGGCTGTGGTTCGCAGTTAAGGAGGGTCGGAGTTGGCAGTTGGGAGCTGGACTCAGATGTACCTGGGGGACACGCCTGGTCTTTCTGTATGTGAACTGAGCCCAGTGTCAGTGCGGTTCTGAAGGAAGAGACCCAGTGACCAAGATGGGAGGAGGGACTGGAGAACCTCCCGCACAACGTCCACAGACAGCCCTGAGCTGAGGCCCAGCTGCCCCTGACTGGACCCTGGAGGACCTCTGGTTTTAACTCTTTCCTGTTCAGTTAGTTCGTCCACAAGAGTGTTTTCTTTAGTGCTTTTCACCCATGAGTTTCAACACAGTTTTTTCCAGTGATATTTAACCAACTGCCTAAACAATTGTTTTCCTGAGTTCAAACTTAGGTTTTAAGAGCTATAAACAACACCTGAAATCTACTAGTCCTCGAAGCATATATGTAGGTATGCGTGTAGGTATATGTATATATGTGCAAATATGCATGTGTGTATTATGTGTAGTGTAGGTATGTGTGTATATATGTACCTATGTGTGTGTACATGTGCATATATGTATGCATGCAAATGTGTATACATGTATCTGTATCGTGTACACATATAAGTGCGTGTATGCATGCACGTGTGTGCACGTGCATGTGTTGCATTGTAGGTGTGTATGTGTATACATGCACGTGTATGTATGTGTGCACGTGTGTGAGTGTGCATGTGTGTGCATGCATGTGTTTGTACGTGTGCGTGTACATGTGTGAGCGTGTGTCTCTGTGTATGCATGTACACGTGTGTGCGCATGTATGTGCGCACATGTGTGTGCATGTGCATATAAAGTGCTCTATCCCCCCCCCCGAGACATACGCGTTTCCCTTTTACCTGCGTGAGAAACCCCTAGGCCCCAGACTCTGAACCCCTCCTTCAGCACAGCTGTCAGCATCCCCGCTCCCTTCCCGGGAGGCTTAACGTCTGTGGGAGAAGCTAAACTGCTTTCACACCTACGGAAACAGGTCAAGCAGACCCTCCTTGTCTGAATTCCTCCTGGAGAGAACAGAAGTTAAGTGCCCAACGTCCAGGCCTGCCTAGGACTTGGGGTGATGGGCCTTGTGCCGTCCACATGCGGGACAGGCGGGTAACCTGCAGTTGGCATCTGACCTACTGGACGCCTGTGTGCATAACCCGAGTTCCAGGAAGAAAAACAATCCCTGGGAAACCAAGCCAAGGGGTGGGGCTGAGGAGCAAAGGACGAGCCTGGACCCGGGCAGCGGAGCTCGCGGCCCCGTGAGCCGCCACCCATGCGGCCTGTGCTGCTGCGTTTGCTCAGCGCTCTGGCCACGGGAGATACTGGATTCCCGAGGGCGGCTCCACCCGGCCCGCTGAAAGTCATCCCGTCCCCTGGGAGGCACGACCCCTGCCCAGCCTCTCTCACTGCCTGGGAGCCGGGCAGGCAGTGTGGGCATCCCGCCCCACACACCCTCGTGCCGCAGGCCCTAGCCCCTCACTTTCAGGACAGCTGCTGCTCCTGGCTTCACTCGGCATTTCTCAAGCCGCAGGGGGACTCTAAGTGGTCTGTCTGCAGGGAAGGTGCTGTGATCAAAAGGACAGGATGATTAAAAGAAGAGAGAGAGAGATGGCTGGAATCCAGCTCTGAACGGTCTCTTCTCAACCATTTTTAAGTGTGCAGGTTAGTGGCATTAAGTACATTCAGGGTACTGTGCAACCGTCACCACCGTCATCCTCAGAACTCTTTTCACCTTGTAAAACTGAAACTCTGTCCCCATTAAACACTAACCCCCATTCCCCTCCCCCAGCCCCTGGAAACCACCCTCTGTCTCTGAATTTGATGATTCTAGGGACCTCGCATAAGTGGAATCATACGATACAGGCCTGTTTGCGATTGGTTATGTCACTGAGCATGATGCCCTCAAGGGTCATCCATGCTGTAGCCTGTGTCCGAATTTCCTTCCTTTCTAAGGACAAGTCGTATTATATTCCATTGTGTGGATAGACCACATTTTGTTTATCCATTCACCCACTGATGGACACATCCCAGCATTGGATATTGTTAATAATGCTGCTGTGAACATGGATGTGCAAATAACTTCTTGCTTTTTAAATTCCATCACTACTGAACAAATCTCACCATGTGACATTCAGCTGCCTTGTCAGGGTCCTCAGAGCCATGGTCAGGTCTGGTCTGTTGTTTCTTTTTACGATGACTGTGGTAGGTGATCCTCATTAAAGATGGTTTTGATTATTCTTTCCGACTTTCCGGAAGTTAGGATGGGTCATTAACTGGGGCTTTCTTGAGAATTGTCTTTCCAGTTCTTTTAAGGTTTACACTAAAGTTCTGACTCGTATCAGGGACGAAAATCTTGATGGAAAATGAGTTAAAGTGATGTGTCTAAATGGAAAAAAAAATAAGAGTTTGAATATGGTGTAAGACAATGATGCTTTCTTGGCTTAGCTGAAATGGGTCTGAAAGCCTAAATAATCAAAGATCTGCGCAAACAAATGTAGGAAGGAAGGTTTATATGGGAAATCAGCAGCAGGGGAGCACAAGACCAGACAGGAACTTTCAACCTAGCAAGAAACGTAACAGGATATTTATGTAATTTCTTAAAAGCACACTTTGTTATTTTTTAAAAAAACATGAAATATGTATCAAAGTATAAATAACCCACGACGATTTCAGAGTTGGTATAGCTTTTCCTTGTGGTGATGAACAAAAGCTTTATGGGCCCAACATTTACCTGATAATAGGAAAGCCCGTAATCTTCGCGTCCTGGGCAAAGCGTGGCTGGATTTGGAAGCTGGGGGGCAGGGTTTAAATCCCTATCTGCTACCGGGGTCAACCACTTTCCCTTCCTGAATCTATTTCCATTACTGTAAAATGGAGAAAATGAGTTTTTAAAGAGCTCACAGGGATATTTTGAGCATTAAATAGCACGTGTTTTAAAGTGTCTGGCCCACGGCCTCTGCTTCCCAC
This sequence comes from Lipotes vexillifer, assembly GCF_000442215.2. Lineage (NCBI taxonomy): Eukaryota > Metazoa > Chordata > Mammalia > Artiodactyla > Lipotidae > Lipotes > Lipotes vexillifer. Next base: position 2,580,106 of record NW_006779033.1, on the reverse strand, counting down.
CCCTGAGAGGCAGGTTTCACTGGTCAGGCAATGAATGCCTGTGTCGTCAGCGTTGAAAAAAGTCATTTCGTCTGAGCCAAACTAGTTCAGTTGCTAAGTAAGAAAAAAAAGCTACTTTCACAAATGAATGATTCAAGAAAGAGGCCCCAGCAGATGTGCCTTTGCTTTTCCACCAAAGGTCTCCTTCTGCTGGGCAGGTCAGCACGTTGAGGCCAGCTATGTGAAGGGAACTGTGTGAGGATCTGTTTTTTTCCTCTGGCTTCTTTGGCATTCAGTTTTTTACCAAAACACTTGTGTCTCTGGGGCATCCTTTGGTCCCAGCTGCATTTAAGCGAACCCCTCCCACGCTGTGTGGTTCTCTTGGGGGCGTTGTCCTGTGATACGTACAGCTGTGTCGGCATTTTGCTTTCTCATGCCGCTTGCAGCTCTTTGTATCGTGTACACAGTGAGGAAATGCAGGATGCTGTTTAGAAACGCTCTGGTCCATCCACTTCTTCGTATGATAACCTGGAGACATGTCTGGTTGCCAGTGCTAAGCCGTGAAGCAGGTACCTTCCTCGGGAGAGAACTGCTAGGTGTGGAACCTGGGGAGGATTAGCCCAGAAAACCGGGACAGGAATCCCGAAACCTGCGTCCTAAACTCATCTCTTACCCCTGGCCGCTTGCTGAATGACAAATAGCAACCGTGAGCGAGCTGTCCTGAGGGTGTGACACCGTCTCCAATGTCATTTATTTGGTGCAAATCGAGTACAACTGAGTGGCTGGTACAGGGATGCCAAGGATGGACCAGGGCGAGACCCTCCCTTCCCCGACATCTGTCTGGGAAGATGGATAGTAAACAGTGGATCACAGGTGCGTCAGGGTCCCGGCAGGATGAAGCCGACGTGCTACAGGACCACGGCTTCAGCCTTATCAACTGGGAGGTAGACTGAGTGGGCCGGCCTCACGGAGGATCACTGCTCTGAACCCATCTTGCCCAAACAGCTAAAGCCCACTGGAGACAACTCCTTGGGAAAACCCAGCCAGCACACCTCCTGTGCAGGGTGGTCTTGGGTCCCAGGCTGAGACAGGGTGGTGGGGTCTCAGGGGATGCTCCTCGGGCCGTGTCCTCCACTCTGAGGTTCCCAGACTGGGAGACCAGTGGTCCCTGTGATCCAGGCAGGGAGGTGCAGCCCAGACCTGCCTGCTCCCTCCCAGAGGTGGGTCTACAGGGGAAAGAAGGTACCAGGTGCCCCATTAGCATATTTTTAGAACAACTGCCGGCAACTCAGGCTTTGATCTGCCGGGCTTTCTTGTCTGAGAATGCCTGCCGTCCTGGCAGGAAGTCAGCGGGCTGTTGACTTTACTGGCAGATAAACAAGCCTCCTTTGACCCACAGAATATGGCAGAAACTGATTTCCTTCCCACCGCCCGCGACGTGAGGCCGCCCGAGATGGAGGAAGCAGAGGGCTGAGCGTCGCGTGGATTCAGAGCAAAAGTCAGGGCTGAGTATCTGGCGAAACGCTCCCCGTAGAGGCAGGAAGGAGTGGAGGGCAGCAGAGGCTCTGCACGACTCCTCAACTGAGGCCGGGGACCGTCCAGGAAGGAGAGAGGGATGGACCTGCTCCTCTGGACGCGTGCTTTGCAAGCACTGATGGCCATTTCCCCGGCGGGTTTTCACTGCATCTGCTCCATCTTATTTAGTGAAATGATTGTAAATGAACTTGAGAGACAAAGAAGCATTTCGGTGACGGTGTAACTGGTACATTGAAAACTAAGACTTGGGGAGATAATCATAAAACAACTTTTATTTTTGTCCCTCTCTTACCCATTTCAGGCTCTGCTCATCGACGTTTAATGGTGGTGCCCCCCCACTTCCCCTGGTGAAACATCAGGCATCTCCATGACGTTCTGTTCACTGTTTAATAGAAAATCCCACCAATACTGTAAGATATAAAAGCAAACTTAATTAGGCAACTACAATGCTCAGTCCTAATGGTAAACAGAACTCTGGACTTGATGTGAAGGGGAGGGCCCTCAGTCCTGCCAAGGAGGGTGTTTGTGGCATGAACCGCAGAGCTTAGGTCCTAGTCTCCTGTAGGAGTAGTGAGTCTCCACTTTGGAAATGGGAGGATGCCATGAATGGGTGTCATTAGCGCCAATCACTGGTTAGGATAAATAGTACTGTCAGTATTCAAAATCGATTGCTTTGTAGATTAACCAGGGTGTTATGGGTTAATCTGAGCCTTTAGCACCATCTGACTTTGCTTTTTGAGAAAAATGTTACAAGTTTTAACCAACTGTTTCTACATGAAATCTTGGACTAAAAACTAGCAAATGTAATGTGTGTGTGTGTATATATATGGAGAGAGAGAGAGAGATTACATATATGTGTGCTCTCTATCTGTTTGTCTATCTACCTAGATCCATCGGTCGATCAACAGATAGAATTTTGTTACCAAAATTCCCAAGCCCTTCTGCTCAAAGCCCCACGGAAATAAATGACATTAATTAGAAAACAGATTGCACCCGTATCAGCTATCTGACGGGTCTTCAGATGAACAAATACCCGAAGGACACTTGAGAGGGTTGGGTTTCTGCAGGGCAGCCTAGAGCACGGAGGGGTCTCGTCCGGGCTTAGTCTGGGCTGGAACCGGCAAGCCCGAAGCTCCGGGTCCATGCTTCCCCTCCTGACGGATCACCTCAGGCTGCTGGGGAGGCCCATCTGTGCAACCTGGTGACACCACGTGGGGCCCGCGGTCTGTCCCGCCGGGTGGGGTGGGCAGAGCTCGTGCAGGGCAGCCCCCAATGCCAGGAGCGCTCCCGGGAAGAGCAGACCAAGCTGGGCTTCCCGCAGGCCACACACTCCGGAGCGTTCTCTGCGGTAACCCTGATCGCAGAGGCCTGGGACCGAAGGGCCAGGATTTGTGGCGTGTGTTTGTCTGGGGTGCAGCCCCCTCCCCCGTCTCCTTGTCAGTTATGTCACCCGCTTGTCCCCCCAGCAGCTGTCCGTGTGCCAGGCAGCCCCACCCCAGTCTGGGGCCCCGGCCTCTCTCCCTTCTGTTTTCCCATCGGAAGCCGGTGACCGTGGAATGCGGTCTGTTCGGCCTCATTTGTGTCAAGTGGAGTCACTGCCTTCGAGCCGGTGTCACCAGGAGTGTCCTTCTCTACCACTGAAGACCCCTGTGGACTTGCAAGTGTGTCCATTGTTTCCTGACAGCCCTTCTCGTAGAGAAGCGGGACGGGTGTCTGCCTGGGGTTGAGGGAAGGGACAGAAGCCAGGGAGCCGAGCTCTGGGACGTCCCGTCTCCAGTCTCCCAGCCACTCGATAGAGACGGAGCCTGGGGAGTGGGCCTGGCGGGCATGACACCTATGGGGCACCCTGCACCTTCACAGCTGCCTCCTGGCAGAGTTTCCGCCCAGCTTGCTCAGCAACCACTTTAATCATTTTGCTAAAATCTTGACAGTTGCTCTCACGAGCAAGTTGTTACAACAGGTTTCCGTTGCTGCCTTCCCTTGTTTCATGCACACACACATACACATGCACACACAAGGCACACACAGGCACATATGCACACACATACACAGGCACACACGTACACAGGCACACACAGAGACACACATGCACACACACAGGCACACGCGTACACAGGCACACATGCACACACACAGGCACACTGTCACACACACACATACACAGGCACACACACAGGCACACATATACACAGCCACACACATGCACACACATACACAGGCACACATACACAGGCGCACACACACACACAGGCACACACACATACACAGGCACACACACACGGCCCCTCCCTGAAGCCAGCCAGGCTGCACACTGACTATTCCAGCCTCTCCTGCAGGACAGCCCTGTCCTGGCTCGGCCCACCCCATCCCCCTCCACCTGGAGGAGGGCACAAGGAGGCCATGGGCTTCCTCCAGCTCCCCATTTCCCCCACCCAGCCGGCAGCTCCGAGGGGCTCGGCTTCTCCGAGGGGCTGTGGCGTCGCCTCCAGGCACCAAAATAGCAAGTCCCCTCCTGCCTTCCCACAAAAGAAAGAAAACATCCTTGCGCCCTGGCCCTCTGCCAGCTTTCCAAAATAATTAAACTTCCCTCACGTTCAAAGAGACTTTCTCCAAGCCCGCGGGGCCTCCGCGGCCGTGACCGGCCTGCCCTCTAGACCCTCCGATGACACGGCCGGAGACCCGCAGGCTGACGAACAAGCCTCCCGTGACCCGTTTCCTGTTGTCCGGGGGGCTGAGGCCTGTGGGTTCAGGGACGGGGGCGGGGCCGCTGCTGAGGCCAGAGGTGCGTCCAGGGTCATCGGCCCCTTGGGATGGGCTCAGCGCGTCTCCAGGGCAGCGTCTCTGGGCTGCTCTGCCTGGCGCCCCCTCAAGTCTGATGCTCAGCATCTTCTCCCCGTTTCCTCCTCCTGGGCCTCTGGCCTGTTGACAAACACCACCAAGCAGAAGCCCCATTAGACGTGGGAGCCCGGCTCGCTCACCCACCGCTGGGGCCGGAAGGTGTCGGTGCGGCAAGAAGCACAAGGTCTTCACGGCCCACTTGCCGGCTCAGGTGGCAGCTGGCGCTGACCACGCGGGCTCTGGGCAAATGCTGGCCTCCTGGAAATAGGAAGGAAGCTATTTCCAAATACTCGAAGCTAAGTTTCTCCACCTTTAAAACGGAGGTGCCATACATGATCGTTTTGTTTTGCTTTTTCAAATTACAGATCATCTGTGCAAAAGTCCTTGTGCTGTGCTTGCTACAAAATGTCATCAATACAGTATTAGCGTTATTATCGTGAAAAGCATGTTTTCCGTGCTTTTTGTAAATTTGCGTGAACTGGATCATGAAAGGAACTCAGGACAGCGACAAAATGATAGACAAGGGTTGATCTTTCATTTTTCAAAACCCTGGAAAATATACTTCAATTAAAAAAAGAAAATTAAAACCTTGGGGGACTGTGAAAGAAAATGAATGTTGACTCCTGTTGGTGGTTGGGAACACCAGGTGTTTGTGTTGGGCACCTAGCAGCTGAGTAGACATAAAGCTTTTAGGCCTTAGAGTCAAGGAATTCAAAACTAAGGACAGGAAAATACGTAGAGGACTTGAATAAAATTCCAACATTTTGAGCCCCAAATGCTCAGTTCCAGGGTTTAGCAAAATAAGCATTATCTTTACTCTCCATCCCAAGGATGTGTACAATTTCATGTGACATGTTCATTTGATAAGCTTTTATTGAGCGCCTGCTGTATGCTCTGGAGACTCAGCAGTGAACAGAGCTGACAGTTTCCGTGGGCTCTCGATGGTTAGAGTCTATGACTGTGGGGCTTTTGTAAAAGATGCTGATTCCCGGGCCTGGTTGCTGGAAATGGCGACTCAGCTGTGGTCGGAAATGGCGACTCAGCTGTGGTCGGAGCCACAGGCTTTATTGTTCCTGAAAGCACTTCAAGGTGCTCTTACCTGCAGCCAGGCCTGAGTGAGCATCTCCAAGGAAGGCCCTTGTCGGTCCTGTAAGGATGCTGGAGTTTGTGCTGGTGAGAAGGCAGGACGTGGAAGGTTTTGAGCAGAGGGGCACCGCGGTCTGATCCGCGTTCTGACCGACGTGGGCAGGCTGGAACAAAGACAGTACTCTGCAGACAGTAACTCCTAAGAGTTCTCAGCCCAAAGAAAGATGCGCATTGTTTTCTATATCTTTGATTTTGCATCTACATGAGATGACGGATGTTCCCTAAACTTACCGTGATGACCGCTCCACGACGTGGTAAGTCAGACCGTCACACTCTACACCTTATACAGAGCTGTCTGTCAATTAGATCTCAATAAAACTGGACGAAAAAATAAAGTGTCTCTTTTGTGAATAGAAAAAAAGAAATACCTAAAATGCCTGACTTCACGTCCCTGGGGGATGATTTCACGCCGGGGTGACGCCCGAGCCCCACACCCACCCCCCTCACTTCCGGGCCGGGACGCCGTGAACCCCACGGCACTCTGCGTTGAAGCTTGGACTCCATTCACGCCTCTGCACTTGGCTGTGAAACCTATCTTTTCATAGATTATTATTTTTTAGGACGTCTCTGGGCTGCTCTGCCTGGCGCCCCCTCAAGTCTGATGCTCAGCATCTTCTCCCCGTTTCCTCCTCCTGGGCCTCTGGCCTGTTGACAAACACCACCAAGCAGAAGCCCCATTAGACGTGGGAGCCCGGCTCGCTCACCCACCGCTGGGGCCGGAAGGTGTCGGTGCGGCAAGAAGCACAAGGTCTTCACGGCCCACTTGCCGGCTCAGGTGGCAGCTGGCGCTGACCACGCGGGCTCTGGGCAAATGCTGGCCTCCTGGAAATAGGAAGGAAGCTATTTCCAAATACTCGAAGCTAAGTTTCTCCACCTTTAAAACGGAGGTGCCATACATGATCGTTTTGTTTTGCTTTTTCAAATTACAGATCATCTGTGCAAAAGTCCTTGTGCTGTGCTTGCTACAAAATGTCATCAATACAGTATTAGCGTTATTATCGTGAAAAGCATGTTTTCCGTGCTTTTTGTAAATTTGCGTGAACTGGATCATGAAAGGAACTCAGGACAGCGACAAAATGATAGACAAGGGTTGATCTTTCATTTTTCAAAACCCTGGAAAATATACTTCAATTAAAAAAAGAAAATTAAAACCTTGGGGGACTGTGAAAGAAAATGAATGTTGACTCCTGTTGGTGGTTGGGAACACCAGGTGTTTGTGTTGGGCACCTAGCAGCTGAGTAGACATAAAGCTTTTAGGCCTTAGAGTCAAGGAATTCAAAACTAAGGACAGGAAAATACGTAGAGGACTTGAATAAAATTCCAACATTTTGAGCCCCAAATGCTCAGTTCCAGGGTTTAGCAAAATAAGCATTATCTTTACTCTCCATCCCAAGGATGTGTACAATTTCATGTGACATGTTCATTTGATAAGCTTTTATTGAGCGCCTGCTGTATGCTCTGGAGACTCAGCAGTGAACAGAGCTGACAGTTTCCGTGGGCTCTCGATGGTTAGAGTCTATGACTGTGGGGCTTTTGTAAAAGATGCTGATTCCCGGGCCTGGTTGCTGGAAATGGCGACTCAGCTGTGGTCGGAAATGGCGACTCAGCTGTGGTCGGAGCCACAGGCTTTATTGTTCCTGAAAGCACTTCAAGGTGCTCTTACCTGCAGCCAGGCCTGAGTGAGCATCTCCAAGGAAGGCCCTTGTCGGTCCTGTAAGGATGCTGGAGTTTGTGCTGGTGAGAAGGCAGGACGTGGAAGGTTTTGAGCAGAGGGGCACCGCGGTCTGATCCGCGTTCTGACCGACGTGGGCAGGCTGGAACAAAGACAGTACTCTGCAGACAGTAACTCCTAAGAGTTCTCAGCCCAAAGAAAGATGCGCATTGTTTTCTATATCTTTGATTTTGCATCTACATGAGATGACGGATGTTCCCTAAACTTACCGTGATGACCGCTCCACGACGTGGTAAGTCAGACCGTCACACTCTACACCTTATACAGAGCTGTCTGTCAATTAGATCTCAATAAAACTGGACGAAAAAATAAAGTGTCTCTTTTGTGAATAGAAAAAAAGAAATACCTAAAATGCCTGACTTCACGTCCCTGGGGGATGATTTCACGCCGGGGTGACGCCCGAGCCCCACACCCACCCCCCTCACTTCCGGGCCGGGACGCCGTGAACCCCACGGCACTCTGCGTTGAAGCTTGGACTCCATTCACGCCTCTGCACTTGGCTGTGAAACCTATCTTTTCATAGATTATTATTTTTTAGGATTTTTTTTTTTTTGATGTGGACCATTTTTAAAGTCTTTTTTGAATTTGTTACAATATTGCTTCTGTTTCATGTTTTGGTTTTTTGGCCACAAGGCCTGTGGGATCTTAGATCCCTGACCAGGGATCGAACCCTCACCCGCTGCATTGGAAGGTGAAGTCCCTAACCAATGGACCGCCAGGAAGTCCCTTTTCAAAGATTTTTAAGATGAGAGATTTTAAGTCTGTGACACGCAGCTCATATTTTTTGGGGGGTGGGGTCCCAGAAGATTCTTTCTTGCTTTTTTTTAACTTTTTATTTGATGCTGGAGTAGAGCCGATTAACAGTGTAGTGATAGTTTCAGGTGCACAGCAAAGGGACTCAGCCGTACATATACATGTATCCATTCTCCCCCAGACTCCCCTCCCATGTTTTTAATGGTGTCCTTTTGCAATATCCTTGCCGTTCATGCTCCCCAGCCTTCTGTGACAACGGAGGTTGGAATTTCATGGACGTTTTGAAAGAAGAAAGAGACAAAGAAAGTGAGAAACCAAGTGACTGCTCAGCCTGCGAGGAGAGCAGCAGTTGGTTCCAGTCGCCCGAGTGCTGATCTGGGCGACCCACCCAGAGCGTCTGTGCCGTTGGGTGCCCAAGTGGTCACCGTGAGTGCCCGGAGGGGACAGAGCCAATCATTCACGACCGCCTTGTAGGTCAAGCCAGGCTTTCTGTGTATTTTTTTAGGCCGGGCATCGGGAAGTCTTGGCCTGCCTTTGCTCCTAAGTGAGGCCTCCGTCTGAAAACACAGACACAGACTCAGTCACTGCCAGGGCTACGCACTCCCATCAGTGTCCTTGGCCGTCCACGGCCACATGCAAGCAAAAGAGATGGAGCTTTCCCCTCCCTCAGCCTCCTTGTCGCTTCTGGCGTCTCCCCACCACCGTCACGCCCGGATGCTGGCGGGAGTTGGTGGTGCCTTCTGCGAGCACACGGACAGCCCAGTCCACACCCACCTGGACACCGTGCGCCGTGCTTGTGCTGTTGCCATGTGACCCCTTTGTGTTGGGAGAAGAATGAAGGCCTTTGTGGACTTGAGGTGAAGTCGAGCTCAGACAGTCCCCAAACACAGGGCGTTGTGTTGGGTTTCAGAACATTTTCTCGTGGGTGTGTCGCTCTTGTATCTGAATGTCGTCACTGATGGACAAATCTACCCCTTCACACGCTTTGGTGGGGTTGGCTGCACCACATTATGAATGCACTTAACGCCACTGAACTGTTACTTAAAAATGGTCAAAATGTGTATCTGACCATAATTTTAAAAAAAACCCAAACCTTGCTTTTGTGAACCGTACACAGAAAACAACACAAAATCTCCTCGATGCAGCAGAGAATTGCCTTTGTTGCTATAAGTGTTCAAAGAAGGAAAGGCCAGGCCAGGCCCGACCCATCGTAATAGAAAGAAAGGTGCTTTCCTCCCGATGCTTTGGTGGGAGGAGGTGACACTGGTTTCTCTCTCTTTGTTTCCTGTTCAGTTTTCCCATTTCACTACTCAGTGGAGACACGCTTTTTTCTTTTCTTTTTCTCCAGAGACCCAGACTCAGAAAGGGCTAAAGAGAAAGAGGTTCCATGTCGGCCCCAGGAAGGCGGTGGGTCTGGGGGTGGCTGAGAAGGACCCCTGCTAACTCTTCCCCTGTGACTCCACCAGCCCCACTTCATCAGTTCTTTTATCAGTTCTTTTATATTTCTATACCTATATCTTTATCTGTAATTAGATGCTTTTACCTTTAAAGTACATATTTTTCCACTGAGAAAGCTAATATTAAATCTGAAACATTTTATAATCATTATAAAAGCTAATATTGTAATATGAAACATTTTATTATCATTGTCATAGAATTCCTGAGATATAAATTCTGTTTATTTTAGTTTCAGTGGCAGATGGGAAACTCTTGAAAGCAGTGATTGTTCTAGAGAAGGGTTGTCACTTGGGGGTGGGGACGGCTTACAGACAAACCCGCCACCCAGATCCGCACCCTAACCCTCTCACCCTCCAGATTTGGATGTAAAACCGATGACCTCGTGGGCTGAGGAACAAGCCCACCACACTGGCTGCCTCCTTGGTGCCTCCAGTGCATATTTTCACATAAAATAGAAAATGGAGGCAAAAGGAAGGGCAGAAGTTTTAATCTGAACACCATTCTGATGGTAACAGAATACTTTCCTCTCCAATCCGTGGTCCTCAAAAGCATGTAGAAAAATTCTCTTTACCTTAAATGTGTGTATTAGATAGGACTGACTCAGCTATGCTGCAGTAACAAATAAGCCCCCAAGTCTTACCAACATGATAGCAGTTTATTCCTTTTCCACATCACAGTGCCTTCCTCTGACGGTGATGCTACCTGGAGGGCACGACCCCCGAGGTCACGGGAGAGGAGATGAAGGGCTGGCCCAGGAGCCTGAGCTGCCTCAGCCTGGAAAGGACCCAGGGCACGTTTGCTCCCGTTTTCCGGGCCCAGGACACCTGCACGGTGGCTGGGAAATGCGTTCCGTGAGCACCAGCCACCTCTCGGACGGTGCTGTTCCAGACGTAACTCAAACGTGTTAAATGGGCGGGTGAAACGTGACTTGCAATTAAGGAAATGAGTTATCGCTAAAACCTTTAACTCAAAGAGAAGTTACGAACATTAGTTTCAATTAGAAATTTAGCAAATTGTGATTTGATGCTGGAGTAGAGCCGATTAACAGTGTAGTGATAGTTTCAGGTGCACAGCAAAGGGACTCAGCCGTACATATACATGTATCCATTCTCCCCCAGACTCCCCTCCCATGTTTTTAATGGTGTCCTTTTGCAATATCCTTGCCGTTCATGCTCCCCAGCCTTCTGTGACAACGGAGGTTGGAATTTCATGGACGTTTTGAAAGAAGAAAGAGACAAAGAAAGTGAGAAACCAAGTGACTGCTCAGCCTGCGAGGAGAGCAGCAGTTGGTTCCAGTCGCCCGAGTGCTGATCTGGGCGACCCACCCAGAGCGTCTGTGCCGTTGGGTGCCCAAGTGGTCACCGTGAGTGCCCGGAGGGGACAGAGCCAATCATTCACGACCGCCTTGTAGGTCAAGCCAGGCTTTCTGTGTATTTTTTTAGGCCGGGCATCGGGAAGTCTTGGCCTGCCTTTGCTCCTAAGTGAGGCCTCCGTCTGAAAACACAGACACAGACTCAGTCACTGCCAGGGCTACGCACTCCCATCAGTGTCCTTGGCCGTCCACGGCCACATGCAAGCAAAAGAGATGGAGCTTTCCCCTCCCTCAGCCTCCTTGTCGCTTCTGGCGTCTCCCCACCACCGTCACGCCCGGATGCTGGCGGGAGTTGGTGGTGCCTTCTGCGAGCACACGGACAGCCCAGTCCACACCCACCTGGACACCGTGCGCCGTGCTTGTGCTGTTGCCATGTGACCCCTTTGTGTTGGGAGAAGAATGAAGGCCTTTGTGGACTTGAGGTGAAGTCGAGCTCAGACAGTCCCCAAACACAGGGCGTTGTGTTGGGTTTCAGAACATTTTCTCGTGGGTGTGTCGCTCTTGTATCTGAATGTCGTCACTGATGGACAAATCTACCCCTTCACACGCTTTGGTGGGGTTGGCTGCACCACATTATGAATGCACTTAACGCCACTGAACTGTTACTTAAAAATGGTCAAAATGTGTATCTGACCATAATTTTAAAAAAAACCCAAACCTTGCTTTTGTGAACCGTACACAGAAAACAACACAAAATCTCCTCGATGCAGCAGAGAATTGCCTTTGTTGCTATAAGTGTTCAAAGAAGGAAAGGCCAGGCCAGGCCCGACCCATCGTAATAGAAAGAAAGGTGCTTTCCTCCCGATGCTTTGGTGGGAGGAGGTGACACTGGTTTCTCTCTCTTTGTTTCCTGTTCAGTTTTCCCATTTCACTACTCAGTGGAGACACGCTTTTTTCTTTTCTTTTTCTCCAGAGACCCAGACTCAGAAAGGGCTAAAGAGAAAGAGGTTCCATGTCGGCCCCAGGAAGGCGGTGGGTCTGGGGGTGGCTGAGAAGGACCCCTGCTAACTCTTCCCCTGTGACTCCACCAGCCCCACTTCATCAGTTCTTTTATCAGTTCTTTTATATTTCTATACCTATATCTTTATCTGTAATTAGATGCTTTTACCTTTAAAGTACATATTTTTCCACTGAGAAAGCTAATATTAAATCTGAAACATTTTATAATCATTATAAAAGCTAATATTGTAATATGAAACATTTTATTATCATTGTCATAGAATTCCTGAGATATAAATTCTGTTTATTTTAGTTTCAGTGGCAGATGGGAAACTCTTGAAAGCAGTGATTGTTCTAGAGAAGGGTTGTCACTTGGGGGTGGGGACGGCTTACAGACAAACCCGCCACCCAGATCCGCACCCTAACCCTCTCACCCTCCAGATTTGGATGTAAAACCGATGACCTCGTGGGCTGAGGAACAAGCCCACCACACTGGCTGCCTCCTTGGTGCCTCCAGTGCATATTTTCACATAAAATAGAAAATGGAGGCAAAAGGAAGGGCAGAAGTTTTAATCTGAACACCATTCTGATGGTAACAGAATACTTTCCTCTCCAATCCGTGGTCCTCAAAAGCATGTAGAAAAATTCTCTTTACCTTAAATGTGTGTATTAGATAGGACTGACTCAGCTATGCTGCAGTAACAAATAAGCCCCCAAGTCTTACCAACATGATAGCAGTTTATTCCTTTTCCACATCACAGTGCCTTCCTCTGACGGTGATGCTACCTGGAGGGCACGACCCCCGAGGTCACGGGAGAGGAGATGAAGGGCTGGCCCAGGAGCCTGAGCTGCCTCAGCCTGGAAAGGACCCAGGGCACGTTTGCTCCCGTTTTCCGGGCCCAGGACACCTGCACGGTGGCTGGGAAATGCGTTCCGTGAGCACCAGCCACCTCTCGGACGGTGCTGTTCCAGACGTAACTCAAACGTGTTAAATGGGCGGGTGAAACGTGACTTGCAATTAAGGAAATGAGTTATCGCTAAAACCTTTAACTCAAAGAGAAGTTACGAACATTAGTTTCAATTAGAAATTTAGCAAATTGTGCTGCATTTTTTTTTTTTTTCTTTTTGCGGTATGCGGGCTTCTCACTGTTGTGGCCTCTCCCGTCGCGGAGCACAGGCTCCAGACACACAGGCTCAGAGGCCATGGCTCACGGGCCCAGCCGCTCCGCAGTATGTGGGACCTTCCCGGACCGGGGCACGAACCTGTGTCCCCTGCATCGGCAGGCGGACTCTCAACCACTGCGCCACCAGGGAAGCCCTGTGCTGCATTTTTAAACCTAAGAACTTTAAAGACTTTTTTGCACGGACGTCACATGGTTTTATTTTCTTCAGCCGACATTTGACTCCTACACTGATACACGCATGCTCAGAGACCCTTCACGCTGGACTTTTTCTCAAGGACCTTGTGTGCTCGTGGTGACGTAGCTGCCTTTTCACCAACAAATGTTCCCGTTTGCAGGAGTTCCAGCTCTGCAGGGACTGTCTCCAGACCACGTGTGTTTTTGTCAAGCGTGCTGCCATAATGACTCCCGTGTAAAGGGCTTGCCTTATAAAGGAGACATAGAATCACCTAATTCTAATGGAATTTATCTGACTTAGGAAACAAAGGCAGGGATTTAGCTAGAAATTGACAAGAGTGGCTCCCACAGAAATCCACAAGAGGATTGGACCCACATGTGGTCCGGCAGAAGCCCCTAAGTCACTGGCCCTCACCCGCATCTGACCTTGCCCTGCACCGCTCTCCCATCCTGAGTCACCGCCCGGGCAGCTCTCCGGGAACTCCGTGCAGACAAGGAGAGCAGATAACACACTTTGTAAGTCAGCGAATCAGTGTCAGTTGTAGCTTAGGGCATGTCAGGGCTGTAGGAACAGTATAAAATTATACAGGGTGTGAACGGGCACAGAACAACAGAGACAGAGGCCGTGTGTTTTCATATCGGTGATTAACAAGGCAAACGCACCCTCTGTTGATGCTGGGGCCGTGCCAGCTGCGGCGGCATGTGGGTGTGGGAGTCCCTTTGCAGTGGGAGCTGGCGGCAAGGGCCGACGTGCAGGAGCCACCCGCGAGCCCTGCGGCGGGAAAGCCGGTCCTTCCCGGGCCTCACCCTCCTCCCAGCGGGCCACCCGCACGGCAAGAGCGGCTCGGCCTCCAAGACCCGTGAGCAGAGTTGCGACACGCAGGGGTCAGAGGAGGGGGCGTAAGGACAGAGGCTGGTACGACCACGCGGGGACCCGCGAGGGCGGCCCACGTCACCAAGCACTTGTGTCCGCGCTCCGGCCACTTGCTCTCAGTCACCCCGTAAAGGAAGCGGGTCCAGGCTGGGGGCCAGTGCGCAGTCGGGCAGCGCTCGCGCTCCGAGCGCAGCCTGGGCTTCTCCACTTTCACGCTCAGCTTTCCTCGCTGCGTCACAGAGCTGATGCTTCCAGGTCCTGGGCAGGGAGGCCCATGCGGGGTGGTGGCGACTGCAGAGCCGGTCACACCGGCCAAGGCCACCTCCCCCGTCTGTCCCGCCCTCAGTACAGACCCCGAGCGGCCTGGCCTCTGGCTTCCGGATCCCGGGCATCCTCTGGCCTTAAGTGCATTGGCAGCTTATCTGACCTGTCTTTTCAGTCGCACACTGTGAGCTGCTGTTGGTTTACAGGTGGCAGCCGCTGCCCTGGAGTGTCCCTGGGCAGAGAGTCCGACGGAGGATGGGTGGGAGGCCAAAGGGGGGGCAAAGGAAGTGACGAAGCACAGACGTCTGCTGGGAGACTCGATCTGAAAACAGGTTCAAACCAAGGAGAGGATCAAACGGGAGCCATGCCCGCTGTGGTGTCGCCGCAGAAGAGGGACCGGGAAGGCCGCGGGCCGAGCCCCGTGGAGAGGAGGCTGCTCCTCGGCTCAACGGATGGGAACAAGTTGCTAGAGATAAAGGCAGGTAAACGGAGAGGAAATTGCTGGGTGGGGCTGTGTAAGCAGCCTTCAGAACGAAAGAGAAAGAGAAGATGGGGCGGCAGGATGACAGCCCTACAGCTCCCAGCATGCAGTGCACCCGCTTCGGGCCGGGCCCTGGGGAGGCACTTCCCATGGTTACGCCCTAGTTAGGATGGGAGCAGGGTCGCCAGATGGTGACACGAGGTCGGGCACCCCCTCGAGTCTGACTCTGAGTCCGTCCTTAATTGAGGAGTGACCAGAGCGTGCGGGAATTCCAGCCCCCGGTGGCTTCCCGTCCAGGGGTGATTCCGCATCTGCACTGAGTGGACAAAATTTTGACCAGAAACACAAAGATAGGGGTTTTATCGATGTCTGGTCACCCATCGATTCACCACGGAGCACCTTCAGAGGACTTGCTAAATAATCCACAAGAGTTCCTCATGACTCTTATCCTCAAGGAAACTGGGGAGATAAGATTGACACCAAAGAGACAGGAGCAAACAATGACACCACCGGGTCAGGACCACCCGAGGTGGCGGCCAGGAGGCCACCAGCCCCATTCACACAGCGAGGGTGCAGGGAGCTACCCCGTCAACTTTATCAAGGAAATAGCAAATTCCGGGCTCAGAGGAGCTGCTCTCGCCGCCACCATCACCTGAACAGGGAGCCAGGGGACGGTGGCATATTCTCAGCCTGCAGACGTGGCCTCTGCTTCCCGGCCCTGGGCGTCCCCCAGCGTTTCATGTGGAGTGGAACAAACTACAGGGCAAAGGGGAGTCTGAAGAAAATACATGTTCCAAAGCACCTCTTCACGCCTCCTAATCTGATGCTTCCCAGGCAGGCAGTTCGTTCCAAGGGAACAGGCCTGGGCCTGCCATCCCAGCAGAGGCCAGGCTCCTTCCAGAGCCGTCAAATGATAACTTACAATGATTTATCTCCCTTAATTTACACAGCCTCCCTCAGAAAGCTCTCTAAATACAAGCTAGCCTGTTATCTTAAAAATGCATTCAGCGGTAAAAAGCACAACGAAAGCCCTTAAAGCCATAAGCTAACAGGGTAAGTTCCTCCCAGGTGACCAGGGAGAGCCCGCCCTGAGTCCTGAGTCTGGTCCTGGCCAAGGCCAGGTCACGGACATGGACACAGCAGGGCATCTCCCGGCCACTCTTCCCGGAGGTGGATTCAGTCAGGATGGTGATGTGCGCAGTGCTATACTGCGGGCACAGGGCAGGAGCCCTGTGGCTCAGGCAGAGCGTGAGAGCCCTGCGAGGTTCCCAAGTGCCAGGGAAGTAAAGACGCTACACAGACAGCAGCTGGACCCTCACACCGGCACCTCACTTCGTAGCTTAAATAAATGATTTCCCCATCGCTTAGCGGCATGCTGTAAGATGCTGGGGCAGGAGTCCGATTCCAGGGTCCCATCCACGTGGGAGACACTCACTTGGCCACAGAGGGCGGGCAGGCTGGCCTCCTCTGGCAGGAGGCTCAAGGCTGGTCCGGAGCAATGTCGGCCTAAAGCCCCTGCTCGTCCAGCCGGAGGGCAGAGGAGACAGACGTGTCTGTCTACAGCCAGAAGGACAGACAAGCATGGGGTGGTGGAAGATGCAGCAACTTTGGGGAAAATCCCTCACTACCCATGGCGTGTGCATCCAGTTTTGGGGTGTGTGTGTGTGTGTGTGTGTGTGTGTGTGTGTGTGTCTGACTCTCTCTCTATCCTCTGCCCGTCAGGGTCAGTAGCTGGTGAAGCTGGACGAGCAGAAGGAAAACAAACGTCCTGAAGGTGAAACAAAGACAGACAGACAGACTCACAGAGGGAGATGTCTCCGTCATAACTTCCTTGAAAACACAACTAACTTGAGCTGACAGCGAAACCCAGGAACCCCAAAGTCGGCCCTTTGGGACAGGACATGCCTTCCTGCATTCTCCTGTTTACTTAGCCGTAGTGGTCTGTGTGCGGAACACTCTGGAAAGGGCTCCACCTGGTCCTGAGGAGGCGTCCCAGCCACCTCCCCAGCCCAGAGCACCCCCTCCTCCTGGGAGGGTTTCTTTCTCCAGTTCAGAAGTCTACTCACAAGCGAAGCCGTTGTTCCGTGTTCTTGCACAGATAGGCTTTGTGGCATGTCTGTGGTCACAGCCACATCACCACGTGGCGCGGGATTTACATGGAGGCACAAGCGCTGGACGCATCAGACGTGAGGATGGGCGGGAGCAAGCAGACCTCCCACCCCGCCCGAGGGCCTGGCAGTCACGGTCCCTCCCTCTGGGGGCACGCGTGTGTCCATGTGCTCAGTCAGACCGCAGCCCACCTCCCACCTGGGCACAGAGTGTCTCAAAGGTGAACGAAGGTGCTTGCACTGCATTTCCCAACATCCAGCGCTGAACTGAAGGGCTAATTTCTGGGTGTTTATGCGGCACTTTGCAGGGAATTTTAAATGCCGTGTCCTCATAGGAGCCTCTAGATGTGGCCTCCTTCCCTTCAGTGGCCGATGTTCTTGGGCGGTGACACTGACCTGTCTCTGGTCCTGGAAAGAGAGCAGGACTCTCCCCAGTCACGCAGGACCTGGACGCTGACCTGGTGGATCCTCGGCGGCCCCGTCTGTGATGATAAACCAGAGACAAACGTAGCGAGCGCCAACGTCCCTGTGCCCAGAGGCAGTGACTTGCATTTTCCCTCGTTTCCACTTTTCCAAAGATAAACCACTCAGATCTGTTGGCTCAAGCCCCTCTGTCACATGTCACATGGAGGGGCCAGTGTGGACAGTGACAGGGACGGGCACCTCAGCCCCGGGACACCCCCTCACAGCTGGGCCTCCCAGGGACCCGCTCAGAAGTTTGGGACCCGGGGTAGGGCGTGGTCTGCAGGGTCCCGGGGCGTCTGCTCTGCCGTCCAAAGGGCGCGTGGAGCCCAGGCCTCCCGCCTGCAGGCTCTCCTCTCTGGGGTTCCCGCCTCGCCTCCCGGGGCCCACACAGCCTGATGAAACTGGTCCCCAGGCCCCCGCCCTCGCTCTGGGCTTATCCTTCAGATGCTGGCAGCCGCGCAGGGTGCTCAGGATGGCCCCCCAGGACTGTGCCACCTTTGCACTGGGAGTCCACACCCCGGCACCCCTGGCCTCAAAGCTGCCTCCTTGTGCAGCTGGTGACACCCCAAGAAATCAAGCCCCCCAGACAGCCCAGGGGCAGCGGGCAGCAGCCGGGTTCCAGAGAGCACCAGGCTTAGGGGCAAGAGCCAGACCCGGAGCCGGAACGCAGCCGCCGCCTGGTCCGCCTGACGGGCACCAGGCCTCAGCCTCCGCGGGAACAGCGGCCCAGCCCCCAGGACTTTCCCCCTTCCGGGGCGCCCGCCCCCACACCGCCCCAGGCTCAGGAAGCCTGTTCACCATAACATTTCTGTCTCTTCCTCTAAAAAGGGCAAAGGAAGCCCAAGCAAACAGATGTGCTCTGGGGCTGTGTGCTCCGTCAGAGCCGCCAGAGGCCACCCGCCGGGTCTGGCACGTGGGCTCTCAGGCACATCCGCAAGCAGCGTGGACAGGCACCTCGGGTTTTGGAGGGGCCGGGCTCTTTCCCAGCCGGGAAGCGACGTGAGCTGGGCCTTGACCAGAAGGCTGTCGATGGGCTCGCGGGGTCCAGGCGACATCTCAGCGCTCAGACAGCCTGCACACAGCAGGTGCTCGGTAACCTGTGTGCTGAGAAGGGGGAGTAGCCGTGTCTGGCAGCAGGTGTCGCCGTCGGAGCCCCCAGCTTCAGGCAGCGGAGGGCACGGAGCAGAAGAGCAGGGTGTCACCCGGAAGGCGCGTCTAACCGTCCCAGTCGGAGTGGACCCGCAGAGCAGTGCTTTCAGGCACCTCTCCCCTAGGCTTTCCAAGAGGAGGGCACTGCCGTCCCCTGGCAGGACATTCTGGAGTCACCCTGGGGCAGAGGCAGGAGAGTCATGACCCCAAGAGCCCTGCAGACGCGGGCTTGCCCTCCAGTCACCAGGGGGCTGGGACGGGCCTGGACGGACTAGGGCTCTCTAACCCATCTGTGCTCACTCATTAAGAGCCTCCTAAGTGCTACGCACTGTTCTTGGCCCTGAGAATACACCCATTTATTAAAAGAAAGACAAGTCCTGTGTCTCGGGATACACGCTTTCCCTGGAGGGGGAAATGAGTACATTTTCTTATAAAACCAGGTCCCGGGGGTGTCCCCCATATGGTGACGTCAGTGGTGGAGGCGGTGACCCCAGTATCCCCTCCAGGCCCGCAGGCACCTCTGGGGGTCGGCTGGCTATTTGGGGCAGCACCCCAGTTCTAACCCCGGGAGGGGGGTCCTGTGAGCACCAGTGCCCGGCCATGGGGGCAGACCTCAGGCCTGGTGCCCAGAATCTAAGTCCTTGCAGGGCCCGGCCTCTGGGAAGCAGAGAACGAGCTGCCCTTGCTGAGGAAAGAGGCAGGGGGACAGGCAGCCCCGCTCGGGAACCTGTGGCCCTGAGGCTGCTTCCAGGATCGCACTTGGCGCTGGTGCCCACACCTGGAGGGGAAGCCGACCGGCCACTCACAGCTACACCGTGTGTGGCTGGGGCTGGATGTAGGCAGGGTGACCAGCCGTCCGGCTTGCCCCGACGTGGGGCTCTTAAGCTAAGACTGGGATGGTCCCCGGCACACAGGACAGAGGGTCACCTAGGGCAGGGCGGAGCCTTGAGGGCTGAGGTGTTTCTCTCTGGCCGAGCTTCCTGGTGGAGAAGGTGATAATGGCAAATGTTTAAACTCACGTGACAGGAGCAGGCAAGTTACCTTCAGCTGCTCAAAGCCCCACCTGCACCCCTGTGACTCAGTGACAGAGCGCGGGCGCCAGGTTGAGCTGGACATGGCGGGGCCCAGAGCGCCCCACCCCCTGCTGGGATAGCACCCAGCACGCGGGGCTCGCGGATCCCTCCCCTTGAACGAAACCAGGGACCCAGTACGTTGTACGGGCTCTGACGTGACCGAGGTCACTGGTTACCCGGATACCTTGTTGTTTCAGGAACCGGGTGTATAGGCGAGAGGATGCTCTGGAGAGGCACGGTTTGGGGTGCCCAGACCTCCTCTGAAAACGGCCCCACTGATCTCAGGATGGTCCCCACCGTTCCCACCCCAGCTGGGTGATGGTGGATGCCGGCTCAGGAACAGCCAATTCCTTTCTCCCCCCCAGAACATGACGTGTGGCCACAGACACCATAGTTCCATCCAGGGGCTGGTTAATAATGACTTCTTAGGTCCTTCCTGAGATGCGGGGATGCTGGGATGAGCCGCTTTTCCAGGGCTGGCCTCTGGGAACCGCCACACTGACAGGTAAGCAGACGAGGCTGGTTTGCAAGGAACGTGGACACTGTGGGCACGTCCAGGTCAGACGGGAGGGAACAGGCCAGCACAGGAGGGAGGGGAGAGGAGCCCAACGGCTTCCTGCTGGTCCCAGAGGACGCCCACCCCCGCCCAGTGTCTGCAGTTCATACACGCCCGGGGGGATTTTGCCCCTCACACCGGACGCGCCCGCAGAGGAGGAACTTGGACGTTGCCTGTTCCGAGCGTCTCTCTTCAGTAGTTCTCCCGAGGCTGCTACGTGGCGGAGGGGGCATCCCTCTGCTCCCCTGTCGGGAGGACACGTGCAGAGTCAGAGTTCGTGTCCCTTTGCCTCCTGGTGTCCTGAACATGCAATAGAGCAAAGGTGGTGTGAAAACGATGTCGACTTCCAAACACATCGCTTGCCAACGAAACACACGCATGCAGATAATCAACGTGAGCTGAGGTTTAGAATCAGTTAGTAACGATTTCTCTTCCCCGTGCATCCCTAATTCAGATCACTGCAGTAGCACGTCTGTGTAAGCTTCGGCTATGCTCGTCGGTACCCGGGAGACCTGGGATCTGGTTTGTGGAGGTCATGCCTCACGCTCCACAAGTGCATCCCGTGAAGTCTAGGCTTGGAGGAGAATGGGGCATTTCAGTGACTAGTTCAGCCGCTCGGGTCACCCGAAAACAGCCCTTCTGCGGACGTGGAGCCCGGCCCGGCCTGGCCAGCCCACCTGTGCTCTGAGGACCCCGGGGAAAGAGGGGCCGTGGATTCAGTGCGGGCCTCCCCGGCCTGACCCGTCCAGGAACCTGGCTGGGGGGCAAAGTCCCCGGGAAGAGGCAGACCCCCGAGTACTCTGGCTCTCCTGGGCTGGGAGCCGGCCAGCCACGGCCCCGGCCACACGCGGCCCCACAGTCACCGCTTCTGTAATGTCTTCACAGAACACCCACGCAGTGTGTCTGTGTCTTGTCTGTGGCTGCTTTGCTGCAGCAAAGGGATGAGCAGCCTCAACAGAGAAAAGACGAAGGTATTTGCTCTCAGATCCTTCTCAGAGGAAAGGTCGCGGGCCCCGTTCTCGGCCCACGCCGAGTCAAAGCGTCAGGATGCCTGCAAGTGTTCTGGAACTTTCTTCTTTGCGACCAAGCCTGCTTCAGGCTGGACGTTTACGGGAGTGGCGGGTTTGGAGTTAAGAAACTGTTATCAGAGCCCTTCCCTTGGTCAACACTGACGGCTTTCTCAGATAAGCCTTGAGTTTATTCCAGGCCCCCCTCGGGATCTCGTGCTTTTCTGGGGCGGGTGCAGTGTCCGCTCAACTCTGCCACAGTGGCCGAGGCCAGGGGAGTGGGGACGCGGGGACCACCTCGCCACGACCTCCCCACGGCCCCCTTCTCTGCTCTGCGCGGGACGTGAAACCAAAATGTCACAAAGGTCACCCCTTCCCCCCTCCCAGGAGCTTGCAGTCGTACTAATGCTCCCGGTAAGTCTACAAAGGCAGTTACAGGTCCCCTTCCACAGGGCGGGAGCCAAGCAGAACATCGCGCTGTAAGCAGATCTGAAACAGAGATGAGTAATGGAGCACCTAGCAAACAGGGAGAAGAAAGCCTTTCACTTTCAGCTCTTGGGAGGATGTTTCTTCAAGGGATCAGGAGATATTTTAGCCAAATTTTAAAATGTTCCAACAAGACATCAGTGCAACTGAGAGGACCACTTAATTAACACATTCTGGGATGGAACGAAATCTGCTGACAGTGGAGGGCGGGATGTTTGGCAGATACACACGGGGACTTGCCCGAGGTCTGTCACTCCTGTGTCACTGGGGAGCGGCACCTGCAGCCTCCACTGAGGAGGCAGCTGGGGACACAGGTTGTAGAAAGCTACAGTTCCCTGGAAAGAGAAACACTTGAGAAAAGTTTTGAAGGCAGCGAGGTGGCCCTCGAGGGAGGTCTGGGTAAAACACTGCTCCTGCTAAAGGCACACACCGCGGCGGGGGGGCGGGGGGGGGCATTGTCACTGAGTCTGAACAAGCCTTGGAGGCAGGAAGATGCAGGGTCTGGGCAGTAGGTCAGAGCGCATCTGTGGCAACAAGCGGCCCCTGGCCCAGCCGCCCAGGCCTCCGCTTCCCACCCCAGGACCCTCAGCCGCAGCATCTCCCAGGAAGCCGCCCGGCGTGACCCCTGAGCTGTGAAAGGTCATTGCCTTGAGTTTCTGCTTCAGACTTTCCAGACTGTGAAACTCTAGGGGACCAGGGCAGAGGGAACGGAGCAAAAGGGGAAAATGAACAATATTTGCCTCTACTATCGTGAGAGATTACCGGCCGAACCCTCAGACGTGGTGATTGCTCAAGTGTTTAACTATTTTTTTAAATAGCAGATACCAGTGTGAACCGGTTTGGAGAAAGAGTTTGCCCGATAACAGCTCTGCCATTTGCAAACTCTGAGGGAGAGATTCCCAGCTCCTAGGCCGGTGCTGAGAAGCCTGAGCTCAGGGGATTGGGAGGGTGAGTCTCTGTGAGCCCCCAGCACTTAGCACCGCCAAGTACACCCACACAGCAGCTGGTTCACCACCAGCCCCTCGCCCCCCGGGGGTGCAGGCAGCCCTGAGCCTCTCTCTACAGTTGGGGTACACGAGGCAGACTTGGCAGCTTCGGCTGCCCTGGGCCCCGGTGAAGATGCTCTGCTAGCAGAACCGAGATCTCTGAACACCTTCTCTGCTGCTCTCACTCTTGCCAGATGCTATTTCCCGATGGACCTTGGTTAAAACATTTCACATTTGGACTTGGAGAGATTTCAAATCTTTTCCTAAATGTGACTGTTTCTGACACAGATACTTTAAAACCAAGGGGGTCCAAACTGATTAAAGTTACAACAAATTGGGACTCTGGACAGTCCATGTCATCAGCCAAGGAAAGAGATTAATCTGATTGAATAATGAGTTTCATCTGGATTTGCCTTGCCATCTGCTACAAATGTTTTCCAAATTGTGTAGTGTGAGGGCAGGGCTTCATGGAGGGGAGTATTAGCTATTGTAACAAAAGTAACATGTTCTTATCCTTCCAAAAAAGGTAAATCTTTCCCCCAACGTCCACATCATGTAAAAGAAACACATGGAGACATGACAGAGCAAAGCCTTAGAAAGTTGTAGGTGCCTCTGAGCAGTAAATCCCCCATGTCAGCCCGTAGACTTTTTGAGCATTGACGCTTGTTCAGTTAACACCTGTCTCTGAAACTGTGAACACGCACAGGTTCTGATAAAGAGAACATCAGACCAGGAGGCGAACCTGGAGATCGCTGGCTTCAATCCACCAAGGTGGCAGGTCAGAGAAACGAAGCCACAGGAGCTGGGTCTCCGTGTCCTACCCCAGGGCCTGTCGTCGTGCAGGTGGCGACAGAGGCCAGGAGCAGAGCCAGGGGCCGCGACCCACAGCTCATCGCTCTTCCTGCTGTCACGTGTGGCTTTGCAATTCCTTCCACTCTGTTTTATTTTGGTTTATTTTATTCTATCTAGTGCATTTTTCGTTTCATTTCCATTCATGTTTTGCTTTCGTCTGTGTCCCAAAACACCACCACAGTAAATCATTGCAAGGTGGATAATATTTTCTCATGGGAACAATGATAAAATCGAGGGCCGTGTTTCTAATCAGGAATGTAACGTCAAGCAGATGGCATACATGAGCAACAGCTTTCATAAGGCAAAGATTAAACAACCACGACCTTTAAAACAATTTTCATGTCTCCAAGCCTCAATTACCTCATCTGTAAAATAGTTATAATAGTGGGGTCATCTCGTAACACTGAAGGGTTAGTGGAGATCATGTAAACAAAGAACTTGACGGCGCCCTTGAAGTCCAGGGATACCCTTTGTTAACTGTCAGGTGCCTGCAGGCGCTCGGCACATTCGTTGGCCGTGATCCCCGCAACAGTGTTAGGAGGTGGGCGCCATTATTATTCTCGTTTTAAGCATGCAAAAATAGATGCCCGGAGACACAAAGCAAGTGTCCGAGGCATGGGGCCAGTAAGCGACCCAGCTGGCCTTTCAACCCAGATGATGTGACTTCACAGTCTAAAGGCTCTACCCCTGTTCTGCAAGCAGAGCTGACATGTTAGAAATAATGTTAATATTTTTATTTCATTTAAATACAAGAGTTATTATCCATATCATACAGAGCAGCATACCTGTGCTGTGAACATCATTTCATAAAAGGCCTCATCAACTCTCAAGGTAGTGAAACAGCAAAATATAAACCTACTGATCATGGCATTGGCCCCAAACTAATAGTTAGGGGATATATGTCCAGTCATGTAGGAGCACTTTTTACGTTATATGAATATATGACCCATATTATCATAAAATATGGTCCAACAAAATATGTGCTCATGTTTCCTTTTTTCTGAATAAATTTCAGACTCGACATAAATTGTCTGAAAGTACTGTGTGGGGTTGGTGTCCCACACCCGCTGCTGTTGTTAAGGGCGTCTGAGCTGCTGTTTTCTGTGAAAAGCATGTTTTTTAAATTATGAAAGATGTGAATTGTCCTGAAAAGGATAGAGAATGAAGTAACATCTCCTCACACCTCCACCCAGCATCTCAGACCCCAACGGTGGATAAATTTCAACACTGTTTCATTAAAACTCTTAGGAAAATAGGAATCAAGGGGAGACTCTATAACCTGGAAAGCGTAGCCCTAAATATCCCACGATTAACCACACGCCTCAAGCACTGTTCCCTTTAAAGGTGGAAATGTCGAGACAAGAGTGTCCACTTTGCCTCCTGTGTCCTGCGACGCTTGGACCTGCGGGACCAGCCACGACGGGACGAGCCAGAAGAAAGCACAGACTGGACTGTCCCCACGTGGCGGTGGACGTGGGCTTTGCCGTGGTCAGTTCCTAGTTGACGGGGCGTTTGCTGGAGGATGTGGCTTGTGTGACAGCAGCTCTTCACTTTGGTTGCCGTCTGCGCTCGGGGCTGCGGCCACGTGGTCAGTGTCAGGCCGTGTCCCATGGGTGTTGGGCCAGAACGGGCTTCTCCAACTCGGGGATGCAGAATCCCCAGATACAGTGGAGGGGCCGACCCTGCTCAGCGCGTGGGTGGGCCCCACGTGGACACCGTGTCACCGCACTCTCTGCCACGCCACATGGGGCCCGCAAGGCCCCAGTTGTCCCTGACTGTCCCTGAATTGCGTGTGGGGCAACGCCAAGGATTATCCCAAACTCGGCTAAGCCACAGAACCATAGGATTACTGGCACCTTTGGGTGCTTGAATTTCCTGGACAAACTTCCCACTTGCAGCAGGAACCCCGGGACGGGGTGCTCGGCCTCTGGGGATGGGCCCGCCCGGCAAGGGGGCTGCGATCTGCCGGCTCCCACCCACGGGGAGGTGGCTGCAGGGAAGCTAGAGTCCTGACTTTTTTCAGCATCACTTACCAATTCCTTCAACAACGGCCAGTCTGGTGCTGCTGCTCGAGCCCCTTGGGGTGAGCCGGGAACTGCTGTGAAGCACCCACCCCAGAGCCTGTAACCAGGCGTGGTGCGAGCTGGGGGCTCCACTGTCTCCTTGGAAGCCCGTCAGCTTCTGCTTTATAGAAATGACATGACGTTACTGGCCTGATCCCATCTCAGAAGTGAGTATCTCCCTGTTATTTAGCGACTTAAAAAAATCTCTAACAGCATTCCTTTACCCTGATGTCAAGTTTGTCTTTCCTAACGCCTCGATTCCAGCTTCTGTGTCTTTGGAATCTACCTGGGCCTCCTCCCTGGGGTGCGGGGGCCCCTGCCGGGAATTCCCAGGGGAGACCCAGGCCCCGGCACTGCCTCCCTCTACGGGGAGGACAGACTCCTTCATTGCTCCTGTTCTTTGGGGTCCATTCTCCCTGGTCTCGCAAAGGTGGTTTGCAGTCAGAGCCCCTCGATTACTCTGGGGCCCCAGGCCCTTGCCCGGGATCCCGGATGCCCCTGCCAGCCCCCGACCCAGCCCCCTCTGATCCCTAGAAGCACCCGAGCCTTTCTCACAAGCTCAGCTCCACGTTTAAGAGAACGTTTGCTAACGTGTCCCTAGCACTTCAAGATAGTTGCAGCTGGACAGGTTTCAGATTATTTATCCATCACATTTCTGGAACCAGAGAGCTTTCCTGAGAGTCGTGCTCGAAAGCCAGGAATGACTCAGCCCTCCTCACCTTCAGCCGCTCTTCTCGCTAACGTGCATCCAAGGACTGACTCGACCCCCCTCCAAAACGCGCAGCCGTCTGAGCACTTCCCGCGCGGAGGGAAAGTCGTGGAAACGGGGAGGAGCCCGCAGTCCCTGCACGGCTGCTGATGGGGGAGCAGCTTCCCAACAGGAAGACGCAGAAGATGCAGGTGTCTCGCGGGGTCACCTCTCCCCCACAGCGCCCCGGGTCTCACAGGAAGAGGCAGAACGTAAATCCATACAGTGATTAAATCCCAGGCCGCACTAGGTCCACAGCCTGAAGATTTATGGCCCTTTTAGACCAGAACCAACCCCAGTGCCTCCTGTCAGGCCTTCTCTTCTCTCTTCTTCCAAAAGTAAATATTTTGGCATTACAACAAGTGATTTTACGGATGGTTTCTCCCCAGATCCCAGAGCAAGCTGATGGTAGGATCAGCTTTTCACACGTCTTTCAACAAAGCCCTTTGTCAATGGTCCCACCCTTGCTTCTCTCCCCACGCGTGTGCGGTGTGAGCACAGACATGCAAGTGTAACACACGCACACACCAGACACACCACACACCCGCTGTACACACGTGCACACACATGTGAACATGCACGTCTGCTTGACCCCGTGACCCAGGACCTCGAAAGACACCTGGCTTCTTGCACCTGCTACTTTCTCTGCTGTTGTGTCTTCCCTCATGAAGTCATCATAAATGTGTCTATCGAGGGCCCCTGTTCAGGCGCATCAGGGGATGGGAACGTGAGTGAAGTCACCTGCTGAACGCCTGCTGTGTGCTAGGCTGTGTCCTGGCCGCCCCCCACCCCCGGGAGGTGGATTATGATCCCATTTGACAGGCAAAGGAGTTGAGTCTCGCAGAGAACAGTGAACCTGTGAGCGACTGACACGAAGTCTGCTCTTTCCGTGCCAGGGGCAAATCCTCCACACGAACCAGATGGAGAGCTGGCTCATCTATAGAGCCATCACTGACCCTCCGCCCCGAGCCCCTGGCTCGGCTCCGGATGGCTCAGGCTCCTGAGACAGGCACCTGCCGACACACCTCTGCGTCCAGGTACGGACCACATCCCGTTCATCGCAGCGTGGTCGGTGCTCCACACAGCTCCAGATGCCTCTGGCCATGCCGGGTCCTCATGCCTTTCACCGAAGCTGCCTGTCCCGGCACGGCTGACGGCTCAAGATCGTACAAACAGAGGCTGGGGCGTCTCCCTCTGAGGTGTTCTCCTCTGACCTTCGCGCTTCGCAGGAAGCACCTAAAACGCTGCGCCACGCCTTGGGCAGGGACATCCCAGCCACGGCCTCATCAGGAAGGTTGTCCTCCTTGTCTGAGGCACAGCCATTGTACCTGGAACGCAACAGTTATCCATATACTTCCTCTGTAAAGTCACAGCTAAAATTTAGTTCTCAAAATCAAGATTAACTCCGCTCAATAAAATCCATTTCTAAAACCTTTCAAAACCTAATAACCGGTGTTCTAAACCCTAATCTTTTTCGAATGCACGCTTCCTTCAAACCACTGCCCTCTCGCAGTGAACCACTGGGTAAGAGACAATCACGGCAAACGCATACTCTATGCTACGCGTGCCAGGCACCCGCACCAGTGCTCTCCAAGTACTTTCTGCTTTTCATCATAACCTATGGATTACGTGCTACTATCATCATCCGCATTTTACACGTGAGGAAATTCATCACAGGAAGCCTACGTTGCCAAGGCCACACGTCTGCTAACTGTGGAGTTCATGCTTTATTTCTTTAATTTCTCATTTGCGTAGGTAATACATTCACCCGGCTCGAAAATCAAAACCATCTAAAAAGGCCAAGTCTACCCCCAGCCCCAGTCTCCTGATTTCTCTCTGACCACCCTGGACCCCAACTCCTACCTGCAGGTGCAAATTCTACTAGTTTCTGGAGCATCCTTTTGGAGCTGTAGATGCCAATGCAAGAGCGTGCAAATATGTTCCTAGCTTCCTCCCCTTGTTACACAAACCGCAGGTGCTGCGCACGCCTGTGTCCCCGGTCAGTGATCTCCCTGCCGGAGAGTCCTGCTCCCTCCGGTCACAAATGTGTCTCGTCTTTTACGCGTGCTCACGCGCCCGATGGACCTGCCCCAACCCAGGTAACCAGTCCATCCACGGAACCTTGGTTGCTGCAGTTTGTGCTACATGCACAACGTTGCCGAGAATAGCCCTGATGCCCATCTTTTCCTGTGTGTTGGTTTATCTGTAGAACAAATTTCCGGAAGAGCATTTTCTGCATCAAAAGATAAGCATTTTCATGATGTTCTTCGTATTGACGAATCCCCTCTGTATTAACTGACCAATATGCACACTTTCCTGCAATTTGAGTAAATGCAGGAAAATAAGTAATTTTCTTACAGCCTCACCAACAGAACGTGTTGTTTAATGTTCCTGAATCTTTGCCCATTTTGCAGGTGAGTCTGTGTTCCTTGTGTTACCATGAGGATGAGTGGTTTCTCATGATTTCTTTCCCACGAGCCATAATATTCACATCCCCTGCCCATTTTTCAGTTGGTTTGTGGGTCTTTTTCTTGATGAAATCCAGGATTTCTTTAACCATTTTGTTATAGTAACTCCCAGGAAAAATGGAGACGATATTAATAAAGGGAATTACCATAAATATGACATTTTATCATAACTGTTTTAGGTAAAAGTTTAAAAATCTCCCTGATTACTTTTAACGTTAAACTTTATTCATCAAATAAAGTAAAATTCATATTAAATGCTCTACAAATTCCAGCCCATTGGTTATTCATTAATATAATAGGAAAAAAAACATTTAGAGAAGATAACGTAAAAATGTAAATAATGAGATTAAGATTCAGACCCTGAGAATTTCACAAACAACAGGTGATTAATTTGTTCCAAGAAGCTTTCATCTGTACTCAGCTCATCCATGACCTTTTCAATAATGAGGAAATAAAGGAAAATTAAAAGCTTTTTCTTCTGTCACCTTTCTGAAGCACAGCGCCAATTACATTTCGTGTCTGAATTTCTCAGGATTTCTAAAATACTGTGTAGTTTTTTTATTTTTGAAGCATTCGCAAGCTCATCATCCATTGCAGACCAGCTCCTTAGAGACATGACTGAGGGGTTGCCCGTAGCAACCATCCTAACCCTCCGGACTATTTATATCTGCAGCCCTCAGATCTCAGGCAACTGGTTGTCTTGGACTGTAGGTGGGCAGAGCTGTAGGAAACACTTTTGAGTTCCTACCCCGTGGAGTACTGTGAATGCCAGAGCTAACTTACAGCCCCTCTGCTTTCGCCGGCCGGGGAAGGAGGGGCGGAGGACAGGGTCTGGGGCACTGGCCTGGAGCCAGAGCAATGCCAAGGGCCCTGAGCCTCACAGGCAGACGTGCCGGCTCGACCAGGCCAGTGTGTGCGAGCCTCTGGGATGACTTGGTCATAAAAAGCTGGCAGAGGGATACACTGCGAGTGTATCCCGAAAAGGATACACTCGCAGTGACGTGTGTCGCCAGGCAGGATGTACTGAATGCTTATAGGGCACGGGCTTTGGGGAGAAATTCTAGAGCCCGCAGGGGCCATCCGCAGAACAAATCCCCGCGCCACCAGGTGATCGGGGCCCTGGTCAATCCAGTCCCAGCAGGGCTCAGCGGCTGCTTCCCTGCTGGAGGGTTTGCAAAGTGTGGGTCAGGCGACACTTCCTTATCTGCGACTGAGTTTACTGACCAATGTGGCTCAGCCACAGGACCTTAGAAAGAAGGCCAGTTTGCACTCCTGTGATTCTGCTGTATTAAAGTAGATCCAAGTCCCTGTAACTCCTCTCTGTTGGGAGCTGAGTCGTCTACACACGCTCTGAAATCCCCGACGGGCTCCGTCTACGCACAGGGGGTCCAGGACCGGATCATCTGTCCTGTAGCCACAAACACACTCCTGCGTGGGTCAATACGGACTTGTAGTTGGGCTGGTTCTGGTTCCGGTTCAGACGGGAATCGGTCTGTAACGAGTGGAGGGTGACGGGGACCCTGCCCCCTCAGAACTGAGCGGAAGTGCAGGGCCCTTTACAAAAGCACGGGCAGCACAACGGCGGCGAACTACAAACACTCGCTCCTTTTCACACTTCGCTTTCATGGCTAATTCGTCCCTTTAAACCCGAAATGCAAAGCTAGCCTTCCAGGAAGACTGCCCGGTGCTCCCTGTGAGGGGCCTGGAAGGCCAGGCGAGGACAGGGGTTCCCGGGCATCCGGGCGGCCATCCTGGTGTGTCCCTCGAGGACACTCATCCCCGAGGTCCGGGGACAGAGGCTCACCTTCTGGAGGAAATCTTTGATCTGAGCTCGGAGGGAACAAGGCCCGACCTTCCAGACTCCCCTGTGCAGCCCAGCCTCCCTTCCAGGCCCTTCTGCCAGCTCTGTCCTCACCTTGGCCAGCCGTCGAGGCTACTTAGTTCTCAGGGTCCCCGGCCCCGACTCGGGGCTGCGGGGCTCGGGGTCCCCCTCCTTCCCACAGCCTCTGCTCCGCTGCGACACCCCAGATGCCAGGTCACTTTCTCTGAAACTCCCTCGTCCACCCCAGATTTCTCCTGGTGGCACGTGGGGTCTGAGCTCCCTGCTGGGACATGGGCTCTGTGGGCGCAGAGACTCATGCCCCCTGACCCCGTGCTGTCCCCGTCCTGTCACCGTGGCCGCGGACGAGGGGACTGAGCCACATGTGCTGCGTGGAGACCCTGAGCAAATTGCTGGGTGAACGGGTGGGTGAACCCGGGACTGTCCACACGCACACAACTTAGCATCAAATCAGTGACCGTCAACAACGACCACACTGCTCCTTACCGTCTGTTACCTTTTGGGTGTTTTCCTCCCACCCAGGTTCTTGGAAATTCTACGGTGGAAGCAGTGGTCCTGAAAATTCCCAGGCAGTTACCTCTTGTCCTGGGACCAGGGCCTTTGTGGGGTGACTCATCCTCCCAGGATCAGAGGCGCGTCTCACGCGGTCCGCCTTCTGACCCAGTTCTGAACATCTGTGTTGATTTTCCTTTCCTTCTTTTTTAAAACTCTGTTTGGCCCACAGTGTAGCGAAATGAGAGGTTTTGCGTTGTGTCCCGAGGCTGATGGACTCGCTGTCCCCACTGCAGCTGCAAAAGGCGCCGGCGCCGTGGCTGCTCCTAAGGAAGCGTGCTTCATCCTGTGGCCCGAGGACCATAGGAAGCGGGGAGCGAAGCCCAGTGTCAGCACAGTGTAAGGGGGAGCATCTCACACCCTCCCAGAAACAGGCCTACACCCCACGAGCACAGACACCTGGCAGCGGTGTACGTCCCACATGCACACACACCCCCGACGGGGACCTGAGTCTCCCTGACCCTGAGCGAGGGTCTCCTGGAGGACCCTCTCCTCCTTGCCTTCCCCCTCCATTCCCCGATCCGCCCCCTCATTCGACGCTGTCTCCTCTCCGACACCCAGACTCTCCGTCACTGAAAATTCTTCAGTCAGAATTTTCTGGGTTCCAGACACGGGGCCGGGGGCCACGATGTGGCTGCCACCCACCTGGCACTGAGAGCACGGGGTCCGGGACCCCCAGAAGTGTCTCTGAACTGCCGCTGGTCCTGGGACTCGTGTCCCCCTGGCTTCCGACAGCTGTCCCGATGATTTCAGTGTCCTATCACCCAGGGCCGTCAGGGACCCCATTCTGTAACCAGCCCTCAGCCACTCTCAGCCCTGGGTGACAGGGAACAGTCCCCCCCCCGAGTTCCGGTAGGTGAAGGCTCTCTGGGGTCTCCTGCAGAACAGAGCTAGTCGGGGCATTTTCCATCCTTACCTGTGAAGACCCAATTCTGTGGTTTCTCAGACCCTGTCTGCTCTACCCGCCATGCTGGTCTGGCACCTCTACTGGACCTTAATTATCATCCTGGTCACCAGGAAGTGTGGTGTCCCAAGGGGGATAAAGGGTGTCTTGCAAGCAATGGGCCTGGGGACTGTCTTCGGGCAAATGAGAGGGTGCTGACCACCCACAGGGAAATCAGGTCAGCCCTGCAGACCCAGCGGGTCAGGGAGTCCAGCGGGGTCGTCCACCCAGAGGCCTCCGGTCCACGTCGGGGCCGCGCCCTCTTCCTGAGTACCGGGCACGATTTCCTGTTTCTTTGTATGCCTTTTGCCACTTCTTGTTGCCTCTTGGACATTTTATGTAGCCTGGTGGAGGAATTCGGGGTTGTGACTTTTCCCTAGGGAGCTGTTGTTGTTATTGTTCTGTGTTTATTTGTTTAGTCACTCTCATTGTGTGGCACTGACGTCTCTGCTGAGGTTTTTTCCTTTCTTTTGACTTTTTTAAAGCCCAGCTGCCTAGGAGCTGAGTGATCAGAGGAGGACTGGCCAGCACAGGTGATGACTCACCTCACACCGGCACTCCCAGTGCTAACGCCTGGGGCGGGGGCCGGGGGCACCTTCACCATCTAGGCGGCTTCACGACTGCCCAGCGGCTGCCTCTGCGGGCCTCCCCTTTCTCCCATGTCCCCCGCTCCGTCGACCGTCGACCGGGCGTGCGTGGTGGCTCAAGGCCCCTCTGGTCTCCACACGTGCGCATGGCCTCTGGGCAGCAGGAGTTGTGTGGTCTTATTAAGCCCCCGTGGCCGGTCCACCTCCTGGAGTCCCCGGTAAACACCAGCTAGTCCCCCGCCCACTGCCCGCCCTGCCTCCCTGGAGGCCGCTGCCGG
>NW_006779033.1:2503042-2546946 GCF_000442215.2 Lipotes vexillifer | reverse complement strand
GGGGGGGCGGACAGCGCTCCGGGCCCAGCCAGCCCTCCAGCGGAGTCTGCTCCCAGCTTGAAGCCCCCTCGGGCAGAGCTCAGTTTCTGGAGCGCTCAGGTGACCAGGACAGTTGGTCCAGCATAATCGTTGCTTTGGGGGAAAAGGATTTGTCGCCCTCCCGTGTTGCTGGAAGTGACTCTTGCCAAGTGTCTTAATCATCCTCTCACGGTGACGCCCACTCCGAGTAGCATAGACAAGCAGAGCCCAATTCTGGCTCATCCACTGCACGGTTCGCAGCTCCCCGACCCCCAAACACACTTGGCAGTGGAAGCAAAGACCTGTCGTGTTTGGTGGTTTGAAGGCCATCGGGGTCTCCGCTCCACATCGGTACCTGGCCTGGTGGCTGCTTCCCATGCAGGTAGATGTGGCTGACGGCAGGGGCCCGGCGGGGGCTCTGGGGTCAGCTGGGACCTTTCCTTCTTTCCTGAAGCCACACTGGCAAGGAGGACTGTCCCTGGCCTTGCTCTGGGGGCCGGACACCACCCAGCCTCTTTTCCATACAAAGATTTTCAAATAGAGACTGAGGGTTACCTTTTAAATCCCAAACCCCAAAGTAAGCTAATCATAACTAAAAATTTTTTAACTTTTATAGACACAGAGAATATATTGGTAGCTCTCAATGCAGCTCAGTTCATTAAAGGCCTCGTGATTTTTTATGTTAAAAAATATTTATTAATTTACATTATCACTTACTATCTATTTAAAACATCTTTAAAATCGTTCAATAGCTTTACGCTTTTACCCAGCAGAACTCTGTAGCTTATAATTGTTTGCCGATTCTTTTTTGTTAGAACTGTTAAACAGACACCAGGGAGGGTCATAAAGCAAACATCGTTCTAGATGTTTATTTAAAGTTATCTTTTGTTTATTAACAATACCTGTGAAGTTCCTAATTAATACAAACAGGCTCGAACTAACAATGGATCAAGAGTTTAACTCTTACACTAGGTGCTTTTTCACTGCATAAAAATAGCATGTTATCATTTAAATGGAACAATTAAGACATTTTCCTTTTGATGTTGATTGCGATTGTCAAGAATTCTAATTTACTAATGTAATCCATTTAAATAGATTTGATGTACCTCTTTTCAAATGCTACACTCTGTGCAGCAGTGCACAGGGCACGTACCTCTCCTGCGAGCCCAGATGTTCCCCTCGGGCCCCTAAGCTCCTCAGTTGTCCCTGGCCTGTGAGCAGAGACTCAGGGCAAGGTCCTGACTTGGTCAGGGGATGGGGTGGGGCATGAGCCGCTGGGAGACCGTGTGCGGTGGGTGTAGGGGCTGCCTAATCCACTAGATCCAGACACAGTGCCCGAAGATCTGCTTAAACCCCAGTTTCAAGTCTGCTTTCCAAACGTGAAATCCCATGTCTCTCAAGCTAAAGGATCATAATACACTTGTGCTGGGGGGCAAGTTTAGAAATCGTTCAGTGAATGCTACTCTTTTCACAGATGAGGAAACTGAAGGCCCAGAGAGGTGGCCTCATTGGCCCGAAGACACACAAGGTCGGTGGCAGAATTAGACTGGTTCCCAGGGCTGCTCGTGTCTAACCAGGACTCCTTTCCGCTCCGCCAAGGCCTCTGAGTCAGGCCCTCTGCTCTCTGCACCTCTGATTTTCTGGAAAACTCACAGCTGGAAGGTGATTGCCTGGTGCAGTATCCCCAGCTCCCTGGACAGAGCAGGGCCCCTGCCTTTCAGCCACAGACCGGAGAGGCAGCTGGAATAAAGGACGAATTTCACAGCTCCCAGCTGCCCCGGGAACCAGAAGGAGGAAGCAGGACAGGAGGCCCTATGTGAGTAGGTGGGGAGCACGTTCCAAAGGGGGAAAGCTCTGCAGGGAGTGGCTGGTCCCCTCCGCTCACCTGCTTGACAAACACGGAAGGTTTATACAGAGAAGCCGCGAACAGCTGGTGCGGTGATGACACCTCACAGCCCTCACACGCGCTCTGGAAATGCACGGAGGTCTCGAGAGCTTGCGCACAAACGGGCAGCTGGTGGAAGGGAGTCTGGGTCTCAGACATTCCACAGAATTGCACAGACACCTCAAGTCATGGCCACGCGAGGCCAAGAGTAACCTGGGGTCCCTGCTCCCTGCGCAGGAAGACCTGGCCGAGAAAGGTCCCCATGAAGCGCGGCTGGCGCCTTGGGCCCTGGTAGATCCACACGGCTGGCTCCTTCGGGGCGACTCCAGCAGGTCCGGTCTCTACTTCTGGTTCCTGGAACCCAAAGAGGTGCTTCCCTGGGGCCGCGTGCTCATCCAGCTGCTTGCAGACTGAGCATTAGCTCTGTGTTATGGGATCAACAAACAGAGATTCGCAAGTATTCCTGCCTGACGACACCCCCGACTCAAAGAGGGCCTGACAACCGCCCCCTGGGGTCAAAGCCCCTGGTTGATTGTTTCTTCCCCAGTGGACCTAGTGGAAGATAAATTACAGGCAATAAAACAAGACCTCGTCCTCAGCGGATGGTTCTTTGCTGAAGGACCCCATGTCTTTCAACACTCCTGTTAGGACACAGCTTTCTGCCCGGGTCCCCTCCTGCTGTCCCAAGGTAGCTCCACACCTTGGAAAGCAAAGCCCACGGTATCACAGGCCCAGAAATGTTATTTTCTTTTAGCCAATAGTACACGCTCGGGCTTATGCCGACTTAGAGTCACACGGGTCATGATGGCAGGAAGCTCAGGACCACAGACTGTGGACCAGGATGCCTGCCCCCTCACCAGCCCGGTTCTTTGACAAAGGAGGGCCCTGGCCCAGCGAGGTTAGGGGTCACTGCAAGACGTCCTGGCTGGGTGAAGGCCGAGGAAGCCTTTGAAGCTACGTCTTCTAAGCCCCAACCTTCCAGTCTGTGGCCTTGATGTCACACGACATCGAGGCCAGAAGTAGGGACTTCTGAACAGACGTAAAAGCAGGAAAAAAAGTACAATACTGCCCTCTGAAAATGCTCACGTTTTCTTTGGGCCAATCTTCTTTGCAATTATCCTTAAGTAAATATCCAGAAATAAGTTTTAAATACAGCCCCGTGGTCCTTCCAAGGAACTGATTAAAGGAATATTCTGTAAGCGAGGAGGAACGTCTTACTGAACGTTTCTTGGAAAAACACAAATAAGATGAAACCGTAAAACTGCACTTCATCATGTATCTTTCCTGCTTGAGAAACCTTAGTGACGGAAAAAAGGGGCCTCTTGAGGGGTGAGGGCAGAAACCCATCTCATCCTCGGGGAGCAGCTGCCGTCACTGGCGGGGGAGACGTGAGCTGCAGAACAAAGAGAAAGGCACGGGGCTGGAGCCGAAGCGGGCCGTCTCTTCCCTGGGGGGTTGCCCCCGACCCCGCTGGGGCATCAGCTCTCGGGGGCCGCGTGCGACTGTTCGGGGCTCGCCTGGGAGGCCTGGACAAAAAGGGGAATTTAAATGTGGTCGTTTGGGGGCCAAGATGCGTGACAATGCGGTCGGTTCCCGAGCTCAGCCTGGTGTTTGGGGGGCCATGTGGGGCTCCGGTGAGGCCTGTTTCCTGCGAAGTGACACAGGGACCACCGGCAGACGGTGTTTATAAATCCAGCGGCGGGGCCGACTGATCTCACAATGGGCCGGGTCACACAAACAGTTCATTATTCTACAAACAGACACGCACAAGCCTCCTCCGCCAAGAGCGTTTGGGCGGTGACCATGGGAAACGCCCCACCCAGGGGGAGCCCGCCCTGCAAGCAACTCGAATGTGGCTCTATCCACATAAACACGGCATTTAACTCGAGGCTTGTTTGTAACTGCTCCAGATAGCTGAGATAAAATTAGGACTGAACGCAGAGCTCTGAAATTTTCTAATTTGGGAGTTAATCTATTTCAACAGGCTCTTGGCACGCACGTGAACATGTGTGTCCCTGAGTGTGTGTGTGTGTGTGTGTGTGTGTGTGTGTGTGTGTGTGTGTGTGCGTGCACCCCTTTGAGGTTTACTTACTTGGTAGCATTAATTCTAAAAGGACAGGCCCAGGGGGATGTTATGAGGTAACTTGTTAGAATGTAGACATTATAAACGGAATTTCTGTTTTCCCAGTAATTGCAAGCAGGTGGAATTAAACATGAGGAAAGAGAGAGAGAGAGAGAGAGAGAGAGAAGCAGAAATAAGGAAAAACAGCTCTGGTTATCTGAGATGAGCACCAATAAATACCATTGTTTCACACCCCTGGCAGGGTTTTTGGGGGGCAGAGAGGATCAGTAGCCTTTAACCCAGTACAATCCATTCAGTGCTCATTTGGCACAGATGCAGTTTGCAAACAGTGACGACTTCGAAGCTAAGTAGACGTAAGGAAATGAGTCTTAGATCAATTGAGAGCTGAGTGACTTCTCGAAGGGGCAGGACAGCTGGCAAGCCCTTCGCTTGTGTCCAGACACCTTGTGGGGAGGTGCCATGAGCAGTGCAGAGGGGGTGGGTCCAGGGCGTCGGAATCGCCGTGTTTGGGGTAAACCAACTGCACAGGGAACAGACTGTATGAGGCCATGCTCGGATGACAGAAGCACAGCCCTGCTGTGGCCATAACACAACGCTTCAGGTGACAACACAGCTGTACACTGGAAAGTAAACAACTCACAAGGCCTCATGTCTGGCAGCATCGAAGGCTCCAGAGGGGCACTCAGAGCAGGGGCCAGGGGTGGGTAAGCTGGGGGCTGGCTCACCACACACAAAAAAATCAGTTTAAAAGGAGAGAGGGAGCTCTTACTTGGCCCCAAAGTATAGATTTTGGAGTCAATTTCAGTCTGAGACCAGATTTTTCAAAATGCATTTGGTTTTAAGCAGGCGGGTGACTTACGGAACGTGTCTTGGGGACTCTGAGACCTGGACTCAGCGGCTGCGTGGGGAGAGCTGGGCCCAGCAGGCCTTGTGCGTCGCCCAGGCCCAGCGTGCTCAGCACCCACGTGATGCCTGTGGGAGCAGAGCAGGGAGAATGGGGGACCCTCAGGAGATGCAGACAAAGCCCGGTGAGAGCCTGTGGCCTTGACATCCTGTGCCGGCGTCCCTGAGACTCAGGCTCATCCCAGGATCACTGTGCAGAGGGAAGGGAGGCTGCGAGGGAGGGATGTGGTCCGTCTCTCTGGCCCCAGGGCCTGCGCGAGGACCGATGTGTACAGAGAGTCACTGAGTGTTTGTCTCACCAATGATTGAATGTCCAAACAAGGGGACCCGGGAGCCCAGGGCCAGGCTGCAGAGAAGCCACGGGTGTCGGTGCCCTCGGGGGAGCAGGGACAGTGCAAAGCCTGCTGGCCCCCCGCCCCTGAGGTCTCCTCGCCCAGCCCCCTGCTGCAGGCTCCCCTGTGGGTTTGGGCAACGGGAGGCCTTGGTGGGGTCTGGAAGCAGGAGGAAGGGGAAAAGCTAGGGTGTTTCTTCCTCTCTCTCTGTTATAATTCTTCAGAAAGCAGGCAGCTGGAATCAAAGCTTGTTAAACACCCCGAGCTGGTGAGAGTGCGGGACAGGCCCTCGCGCCTGCTCTGGTGGGGATGCAGGTGGCACCAGCGTTTTGAGGGGCAGTAAGTGGCACCCATCACTGTTTAGGAGATGCAGACCTTTGACCCCAGCAATTCGAAATCTGGAGATTGAGAGTCTAGGAACCTAAGAATCTGTGAATTTATCTAGAGTCTAGGCATCTATCTCACCAGTAGCTGTTTTACACCCACAGGCATTCAGGGTTGTCAGAGGGAGATTAGAAACAATCCAGCTCTCCATCAGTAGGGGCAATCTGAAATGAATTACAGTCTGTCCAGACTGCGTTACATTTGAATCCTCCCGAAAGCATGAAGTAAGTCACCTGTACTGACCCGGCAGGGAGCCGCCGGCCTGAGAAGGCGATGCTCCCAGGGGAGTGAGTACAGGCCCCCCGCCCCGTCCACTCAGGAGGCAAGTGTTTGCCAGCTCACCTCTGTCTCGGCAGCAGTGGCGTTTTCTGCTTTGAAGATCATCTAGGATGTGAAGCAGGGGGGTCCTTCTACCTACATCTTAGTCATGGAAACTCCAGTTTCAGTAAATACTCTTAGGTAAAAGAAGAGGAGACCCCTCATTTTTTGTGCATCTTCTTAGTCAGAGTTTAAACAG
Organism: Lipotes vexillifer; assembly: GCF_000442215.2. Classification (NCBI taxonomy): domain Eukaryota; kingdom Metazoa; phylum Chordata; class Mammalia; order Artiodactyla; family Lipotidae; genus Lipotes; species Lipotes vexillifer. The sequence goes on along the minus strand of NW_006779033.1, from coordinate 2,540,824 downwards.
CTGCTGACTCTCACCAAGTATCTTACCTGAAGGAAAAAGTCATCATTTCAAAAAGCAAAGCTCAGATCTACATTCAGTTGCTACAAAATGGAATGAAATAAACCAGCTGGATTCAAACAAAGGTCCCTGAGCTGGTGCCTCCGACGGGTGGTTCACACAACACAGAGATGGGCAGGGCCAGACCCTGGATCGGGATCTTGGTAAAACTCAAGGTCTTAGTTTGCGTAAAATCATAAACTCATAGAGATGACAGATATTCTAAGATTATTTTAAGCAGTTTGTTTGTGGATCTCTTTTACGGCCGTCTTGCATCGGTGGGCCTCCGTGATGGGGTTGAAGAAAACTTACACTTTTCCCAGGAACCGGTTTCACTTCCAAAAGCACCTGGAACAGGGAATTCTCCCGAGCTGCCCCAGCTTCTCATCTCAGACCTAAAAGGACGTTTAAAGCTCACCATTCGTACAGTTAGAAGGTAACTGAGCAACGACTCACCAGATCTCTTCACTCGTCAGTTTATCACCAGAGTTGATGGGGTTGCTCGTCTGCACCAGGGACGGTGCCCAGGTCAGGAGGAAGCCCCGGAGGGGCGCTGGGAGCGGCGGGAGTGGAGAGTGGGGGAGAAGGGGAAACCCGTCAGCCCCGGGGGCAGGGGCTTTGGCTGCAGTCTTTGCTGGGAAGGCTTCTGTCTTGACTGAGCCGTGAAGAATAAACACTCTGCACTGAACAACTTACCTCACTGGGCCGTCATCCAGCACCCTTTTCCAGGCAGACCTGTTTGCCACCTCTGACCAGAGCTGTTCTCCAGGACGGCTAAGCCTCCCTGAGCTTTTGTTACCGATTTGCGGGCACGAGTGTTGCCCCCCAGTAGGTTGTCAGCATCCCGAGGGCGGGAACCGTGTGGCATCCGTTGCTTTGCAAACTTCACGGCTCTCGGCTGAGTGTAAAGCCCATGGCCGGTGCTGGGGAGGTGCTGACTGGGGGTGAGATGGTCCTCACGGGCCAGCCCCTGCCCTCCCTGCCCCGGTGCATCTGTGCAACCCTGTATCACACATCACGGCTGCTGTTAAATGTACCTGCCAAGCGCAGCTCAAACACATCCACCAGGGGAGGGGCTTCAAACTTGCTTTACCACACCTCACGGTAAGAAAGATGTTTCCAGCAGCCGTCACGCATGCATAGAAGGGAAACTCCCTCTGTGTGATGCATACGTTCTCACTTAATGTGACTTTCTCTTCTGACCTGTAACTCCTATTCTGCCCTATTTCATTTTCAAAATGCCAGAAGTAGGTCCACCGAAAGGATGTCACAACCCACTAGTGATTTCAAAACCCTGCTCTCAGGGTCCCTGACGTCTTGGAGCTCTGTGAGAACCTTGGGTTGCAAACCTGAGCAGGACACAGACCCAGCCCCCAGGAAGCCGCCTTTCCAGGGCGTGAGGCAACACATTAAAGGTAACTCACATACATTCCCATTAGCATTTCCAGAATTAGCATGTTTATGCAAATGATGTTTCTTTTTTTTTTCAGAAAAGCTATTATTAAATGAGCGGTGCACATCACACCGTGCTTTGGGGATGATACTGTCCCATAACTGCTGTGCAGCACGTCCGAGACTCTGAATACGCCACGTGGCACCTCGGCTGCTTGCAGAAGCAACTTGTTAGCTCTGCCGGCAGCTGCAGTGACCCCCCCTCCCCCCGCCCGAGTGGCCCATTCACTGGAATCTCAAAGGAGAACTTCAACCCCAAGCCTCCTGTGCTGTTACTACCAAAGACTGGAGCCGGGGTCAGCCGCCAAGCTAGGGGTCGCCAAGAGTTTTTGGCTCTCGCCAAGAGCCAGAGAGTAAATCCTTAGGCGTTGAGGGTCCTGCGTCTCCATCACAACTACTGAATTCTGCTCCTGTGGCCGCATACGCAAAGGAGGGGGTGGTTTTGTTCCCACGAAGCTGTATGTACGGACACCGAAGCTTGAATTTCATATCATTTTCACATGTCATGAAACCTTCTTTTGACTTTTCTTCAGCATTTGAAAATATGGAAACCATCCTTAGCTTGAGGGCTGTAACCAAACAGGCTGGGAGCTGGATGTGTCTCCAGGGCCTGTGGTCTCCAGCCTCTGACGATGGAAAATATTCCATCTCCACTGTGAGCCTCTCCACCTTAGGCCCCCGGGAACCCTGGATCAGGGGCACCAGGCAATTTTCTCTGGATGTCTGTGCCAAGGACGGTCACGTGGAGAGAATAAAGAATTGTTTATAAAGAGGCGGTCTCTGGGGGCAAGAAGCCTTAAAACAACTGTAACTGTTCACAGAGGAGGGAGAGGTTATAAACAGAAGGCTGGCAGGGGTGTTCCCCCACTGGTGCTGTGGGCACAGCTCCTTTCAGGATGAAAGGCTAAATCCACCTTTGAAAACAATCAGGCTCGGCCCATCATGTGGTTTACCAGCGCCAGCTTCCCGGGACAAACCGTCACCTGCTTTCACAGGGCTAATCCCGTCTTCGTGCGGATGGGAGGCTCAGGACCCGATAGGCGGCGAGCGAGATGAAGGCTTTCGTCACCAGATTGCTCTGAGCAGTGCTGCCGGGTGATCAGGGCCCACGGGACGCAGCTGGGCCTTCTCCCAAGCAGGTGCCGATGACTCAGCCACCTCCCCCCACTTTCTTCATCTTTGCTCTTTAATTTGCCAAATTAATACATGCAGATATTAGAAACAAATCCAGCCAGTTCCGAACTAAGTGGACAGAAGACCAGCCACGTCCCCTCCTCAGCCATTCCCCTCCTGGCCCAAAACCCGCTGCAGCCGCGAGCGGCGTCCTATGTAATCCAGAGCCCATGTACGTACGTTGTGTCCACGTTTGTGCCATTTTTGAAGTGTTCTGTCCGTTTTTCATTCTTTGTTCTTTCGCCTTCACGAGGTTCCGAGGCCAAGCGCCCACGCGTGTAGACCCACCTGCGTCGTCTGCAGGGCACGTTGTCCTGACCTGCCGCCAGGTGAGCCTGGAGTTTGTACCTTGGAAAATTCCCAGCTCTTCTCTCCAGAAGCAGCGAACAGGGTAGTTGATCTTAACTGCGTGTTTGGTTGTGGTCCACGCGCTCTGTGTCAGCCACACCTTCAGACCAGAGGGAATGTCACCCAAAGGCAAATTCCCTCCAGCTAGCAGAGAGGGCCTTGCTCCCGAGGTCCTCCTGCGGGCCGCTTTTGGTTCTAATGCTTCTGAGATGTGTGCTAACGTAAGCCCTCTGGTCCTGTGATATCTGTGGGATTTGGGGCAAATTTGACTTGAGGGGATTCCTTCAGAGTCAAAAACCTTTGACTGTGTCCGCAGAGACACCCCTGAGATGCTTTCAAAAAAGCTTTATTGCGGTATGATGTGTATGCCTGTATACAGAATTAACTCTCTTGAGTACACATGGAATGGTTTCCAGTAAATTTATAGAGTTGTGCAGCCTTCACTCCAACCTCATTTTGGAACATTTCCATCCCCCAGAAAGGAGCCTTGCACCCACTTGCGAGCACTCCCCTTCCCATCCCAGGCCCGGGAACCACCAATCTACTTCTGTGTCTGCAGATTTGCCTTTTCTGGAAATTTCATAAAATGGCACCATACACTACACGGTCTTTAGTGAGTGGCTTCTCCCACTTAGCATAATATGTTTGCGGTTCATCCGGGTTGCAGCAGGTGTCCGGACTTCATTCCTTTTCATGGCTGAGTAATATCCCACTGAGTGGATATGGAACAGTGTGTGTATCAGTTCACCAGTGATGGACGTTTTGATCATCTCCACTTTTCTGGCCATTATGCATAAGTCTACTATGTACATTTACATACAAGTCTTTGTGTGGAGAGGTGATCTGGATGTTTTCATTTATCTTGGGTAGACACCTAACGGTGGAGTTGCTGGGCCATATAGTACGTCCATCTAGAGTACATCTATCTAGAGTACATCTGTCTAGAGGAGTACATCTGTCTAGAGGAGTACATCTATCTAGAGTACATCATCTAACATTTGGGGAAACTGCCAAACTGTTTTCCAAATTGACTGCAGCAAAATGTCAAGTCTGTATCTTTGCTACTTGCTTTTAAGAAAGACCTCGGGTCACAGGACCTAATGGGAAAGGAGTCAGTCAAGTCCACAGCGGGCCAGCTGGGGACAAAGTCCTGATACCTTCCGTCCTTCCTGTCCCCCTGTCACCCCTCATTCCTGCCCTTGGGGCTTCTCCTGGACTGAGTCAGAAGAGCAGCGTTCCTGCTGGGCCAGGCCTCTGTGCACCATCTCGACCCCGGCCAACAAAGGGCGTTTCTAAGGGTAAAGGGATCTACAGACACACACCGGGGCCCCCCCTTTTCCCCAGGAGCAGTGACCGCCCCTGGGAGATCGGAGGACGGAGTATTCAACGTGCCTGCGTCTGTCTCCCTGGGGAGACCCCAGCAGCGTCACTTTCCTTCTGCCCCTTCACTATGATGACTCCAGTGCCCCCCATCATGGCTTAGATCTTGGGGTGCAGCCCTTCAAAGAGTAGGTGCCCCTTCTCTGGGGAGGGGATGAGTCAGGACGAACCCTCCTTGAGGGTCTCCCCAGACTGGCACGGCGAGTGCAAATTTCTCTACCCTGAGGATCAGACAAGCTCAAGAGAGAATTCGACTGTAGGCGGGAAAGTTCCCATTTGTGGTGAACATGGGCTTACAGCAAGGAGCCCTCTGCTGCTTCCCTGGACTCCTAACCCAGGGTTCCTACTGTCCGGTGAGCCCGTCTCCCCAGGAAACCCCTTCACACCCCCTCTGAAACATCACCCCTGCTCCCAGGCACAGATGGCTCCCTCCCCGGACCCCTGCAAGGCCCCGGCGTGTGGGCTACCACGGGTTCCCGGCTTCAGCCGGGCAGGAAGTCGAGTCCAGGCTGAACCCCTCACACAGCGGGGAGCGGGGGGTCTCCAGTTCAAGGCACTTTCCCACAGCGCGACTGTGTGTTTTGGCTCTGCTGAAACTCTCAATTGAGTTCACACTGAAACACTAACATTAAAAGATGCTATGTGCAGCCATGTAGGAAGTTCAACTTTAAAAATAAGCTTGTCTTTCAAGTCCAAACATAATGTTTTGGGGTCATTGTGGTTCAAACCCGTGAGAAAGGAGTCCCTCAGTGTACAGGCAGCTCTGCCTGGGTGGGAGGGGGCCTCGGGGTCCCCGCGATGGCTCAGAAGCCCAGGAGGTCCGCTCCCGCCTGGATCCCTCTCGGGGACCCCTCAGGATGCCGGTCCGGGGGCCAGGCTTCCGTGCGGCGTCTGCAGCAGCAGAAGGAGGGAGGAGAAACCAGGGCAGGCCCAGGACGGGGCAGTGTGTGGAGGGGGGCTTCCCGCACGCAGAAGGGACGTCTGGAGGCCACAGGCTCATCACGCCCGACAAAAGAGGCTGTGGCGACTCGGGCTCCTTTTCCGCACGGCTCTCACCCAGGGCAAGGGAGCAGCCGGCGGCTCAGACATGTCCACACAGCAGCTGCGGAGCCGGATCCCTGCTAGACGGTTCCGCTGGAACTTGAATGGGCGACGCGTGACCTTCTGAAGGTCGGAAACCCTCTGAGAATCTAAGGCTGGGAACGCTCTCTCCAGAAAAACCTCCACCAGCTCCACATTTTCACAAACAAGTCTGGGGGCTTCACACAGGCCGAAGCCACGCGAGAGCTCTTTCTCAGTCGTGTTTTACGCTCTTTTTACAATATAGTCCACCTTTGGGAAACGAAAAATCCTCTCCACTCCTTTTAGTGTTGATTGCAAAGCGGCCCACATAGTGTAGCTAAGAGAGGAGCAGGGCAGTGAGACGAAGCCTTTCCGGATCACAGGAGCCCCTCCCCGCTCTCCGCAAGCCGCTGCCCTGCAGGAGCGCAGAGACCGCGCACGGGGCAGTAGGAGCGGCTCAGGTCACAGGGCGACTGCGTTTCAAGGACGGAATTGCACGCGTGCATTTTGTATTTGAACTTGCCGTGGTCACACCTAGAAGGACCTGACCTGTCTTCTGACCACTTTTTTCCTCCTGGTTCCCCTGACCTCGCTGTAATTTACAGAGTCTGCAATACACACAAAGTAAAGAATTCGCACGTAGCTAGTAGCTCATTCCACCTCTGGAAAGAGACGGGGCAGGATGAGGAAGCTAGTGGGTCAACTGTCAATAAAACTTTTTCTAAAAAAGACCTTTAAATAATTTTACCATTTTCTCAAGCAAAATAAACCTTTCCCTGTCCTAAGAAATACTGATTGCGGAGAACTGTAGCAGTTCACTTGATGAGTATGGTTATCAGTTGTTAGGTAATCACTAGTCATGAGAACTATAAACAAGAGAAGGACACGATCATCCTCTCCCACCTTGGGACTGGGGGCATCCCTGCTGGGAGCGGTGGGCCATGGTGCAGGCAGAACAGGAGGGAGGGAAGGCAGAGGAGACAGGAGTGGACTCGGGGCAGGTGCGCTCGGGTATACCTGCCAGAACTGCCATCACACACACAGCTGAGGATCTTGGGGCTTAGGGTCAATTGATCTGCATTACTTTATCGATCCTATGAATTAAGAATTTAATTTTTCTATCTTTCACTGATAAAAGCACTAGGAAATCAAGAGGCAAAATTATTTTTCTAGGATTTCACTGTTGTTGGAGTCTGAACCAGGGTTACTATTCATAATGTTGGCTCTTAACCTTAGAATCCTACTCCCAGGAACCCATCCTAGAGAAATAATCACACACACAAGGAGCCACGTCAGAGCTGTTCATGTAGCAAAACACTGGAAACTGTTGACTGCCCGGCAAGAGCCTCACGTCCCAGACTTCAGACCCTCAGTTTTCTACACCATCATCAACTACCTGTATTTTTACTCACTTTAACATGTTTCTTTACGTCTGCTTTAAACCAACTACCCTTCTTTTTACTTAGCTTCATTCTAAGTAATAATATCCAAGACATAATAGGGATATGCAGCATTCCTACATATTTTTCTCTGATATACATTAACATTAAAAAAATTTTTCCCGTAGAATTCATTGCAGTTACCATGTTATGATGACAAGAGCAGGTCATTCTTAATGTATCAAATTCATTTATTAATTTGAAAAAAAACATATGATCCCCATCAAACAAACAGAAATTCTAAATTTACTTTGAAGTTGAATCGATCAAGAGGTATCTATTTGGAAACTATGTACCTACTATCATATTGTACCAAAGATAAGGCTGCTGTCTTCGCAGAATAGTTGGATCATTGGTAATCAATCACTAACGTAGTGAATGTTCCAGTATTGGGGGAAATACTGGAAAACTAACAAATTTCTCTGGATATGGTTTATCTTACAGATCTAGATGAGATTAGTTTGGAAAAGGGGCCTCATTTAGTTCAGAAAATCTTCAGAGTGCAGTAAAGTTCTGGGCTAATCAGAGACTAAAGGAAGTTTTTAAGGAGAAGTAAGCTTGGAAGTCAAGCAGTCTTATTTTGAATTAGCATATTAAAAAAAAAAGATATGGAATTAATGATCAGGTATCAGTTCGGAATTTCTGGACTTCACTCCAAGCCCAAGTGACCACTGACATTTTATCTCCTACCGTGATGACCCCTTGATGAGAGGTGAAAGGCATGAGGAGCACTGCCAGCTATAAGATAAATTGTATTTCCATGTCTATGCTCTCTAAAGAGACATCTTTTTTTAATATAAGAAACTCACTGAAACAAATGAACGCTAATTAACATTGCTACTAGAATAAAAATATTTATCTGTATGCTAGCTAAAATAATCTTATGTACCACTAATGATACATGTACCCTAGGTTTGATAGCTTAAGGAAATCATCCACATAGCAAAATATTATTCAGCCATTAAGATTAGCTTTTTTGGTATGGGAAAATGTTTGTTATGATGTTAAATGGGGTTCAAAATGCAGCATAAACTAAATGTATAAAAATACATATATGAAAAATTGAATGTAAATACACACAAGTGATATGGTTGATTATCTCTAGGTGGTGAGATTAATTACTTTCTTTGTTTTTATTTTTTATTTTACAACAGTGAGTTTGCACTACTTTTCAATGGGGGTTTATTTTTCAAGCCTTTTATGAAGCGTCCATTTGATGAGTCTGTGAGCTGGACGTTGCCCAGGGCCCCTGTGATACAGAGAAATGGACCAGGAGTGAGTGAAGTGCGGACACTCCCCAAACGCTGTATCTTCCCCTCGGTTTAGAGCACTTCCTGTCCCCCATTAAGGTCCTCTGGTTTCCCAGTGACTGAAGCTGGGAGAAACAGAATAAGCCCTCCTGAGGACTAACAGATGTCCAGTGAGACTGCATGATTTGATTGGATCGTCAATAGCTGAGCCGCCTTGAAAGCGAGCCCCGGGGCGTTTCACAGGGTTCTCCACTTTTACAGATGGGCCCCGCCTGGCCTCCTAAGACCCACGAGAATCAGAAACAGATGAGGAGTCAGGCCTGTCCTCACACATGAGAACCGCAGACTCACCGAAATCTCACAGTCCTCTCTGGGAAAAAGGCCGTCAACCTGTGCTCATAACAAATCACCTCGATGGTGACGCGGGTGATGATGTATATGACGGTGTAGGAAAATACGGTCACGTTCATAAACTGGCAGTCTGCTGACAAAGATGACAAGAATCTACCTCTGGGGAGCCAGTCTGTGCTGGACGTAAACACTGGCCACCAGGGCAGCAGCAGCCTGGCCCCGCCCCGGGGGTGAAGGATAAAGGACAGAGCGTCCCGGCCTCGGCGGCTCTGGCGGAAGCTGGCGGCACTCAGATCCGAACACTGGGGCTAAAAAGGGCAACTGTTTTTTTATAATCAAATTTTACCACATAACAGATTTTTCTCATTCTTCTGTGGGTTTAGCTCTTCCTTTTCCCAAAGTCGTAATTACCAGCTTCACATCCTAACACTGAATAGCTGGAAAGCCCAGTCTGAGTAAACCATCTCTACACAGGAAAACACAAGACGCTAATAAGGGATGATTTTGATTTAATTCATTGTTTCGCGTCAGTAACAATCACAGAGACCAATAATCTTTCCTGAGATTTTAATGGGAAACAATGGTATTTAAAAATTTCAGTTATTATTTTAGAACCAGACTCAGAAAGTTGAAATGTCCAAAGAAACCATCTAGATCTAAGCCAGAGTCTCCGTCGAAAGCTCACTTTGAGTGAGGAAGGTGCAGGATCCCTGAGGAGGAATCTAAGGAAAGGTAAAGGGAGGTGCCCAGGCTCACGTCCCCGCCTCCTGAAATACAGACACAGACACCAGCGAGCACGCATGCACACACAACACACCGCTAAACACACGAAACCGCACCACCCCCAGGTTGTGTGAATCACCGCCAACACGACTGCAAAGGCCCCGAGCTGCCGAGAACTCCGAGGGCCCAAGGGGATGGCCCAGGCCTGGCCTCTAGGCCAAGGGGTGTCAGCTCTCAGAAGGTAAGAATCGGGGTACTTTCTAGGCACGAAGGGGGCCTGGGAGGAGGTGCAGATGCTGCCCTGTTCTTGGACTCGGCCCGAACGCTGGCCTCTGGCTTAACCAGCCTCAACAGCTACAGCTGGACTTACCCCTGTTGCTGACCGTGGGGCCTCCGGCTGGTCAAGGGGGCACCATTCTCTCCCAGGCGACAGCACGAGCAGGGCAGGGAGGGGAGACCCTAACCCGGGTCGCTGAGGGTCCTCCACTCAAGCTTAGCTCAGGGCGCCGCATCTAGCTCCCCGCGGCCTAGCAATGTGGGTTCCCCGTGTCCCACAGATGACGGCCCCCGTGAGCTAAGTGCTGGGCACACGGCGACCACAAGACTTTTTTGTTTTCTGAGAGTGTGAAAGGCGTCTCAGTCATTTTTACAACCTAGAAGTCCTTTCTGTACAGAATATCTGAAGCCTGTACCACAAACCTGGAGAATTGCGGCCGGAGTGGGAGAAAGGTCTTTGCAGCAAGGCTGGGCCCTGGCTCCCCGGTGTGTGATCGGCGCAATTGCCTCATCAGAGCCGCCGGCCCCCCGCGTCCAGAAGGCCCTCCGGGCTGTGCAGGCTGTGCTGCGAACTTCGCCTCCCGGCAGTGGGCTGGGTTCTCAGCATAGAAGGGAGGCCCTGCTGACTCAGGCACCCTCTGCCATCGTCTCCAACAGAGACAGCCCCCGGCAGGAGCCCCTGGGCAGGGCGGGGGCTGCACCCTCCTTCAGCCTGGGTTTCCCATTTAGCCACTTGCATAAAGAAAGACCTGGGAACTCTTTGCTAAAACAGCAAATCAGAGAACAAGTTTTATAGGAAGCTGGTGACGCAAAAGTTCTAAAGAGCGTGTCAGACACTGTGGCAGGTGAGGAGGGCCCACGGCCTCTGCCCCGGGGAGCGGGCCCCCCTGCACCTGCGATGTCCCCGAGGTGGGCTCACTGAGGCCGGGGACGGCACCGAACCGGGGGCCTGCAGCTCCTGGCTGTCATCCTGGGAGCAGCCCTTGTGGAACAGAGAGACTCTGAAGGGACCTGGGTGTGGATATCTGGGGACAGACAGGTGCACCCAGATCTAGACGTGAGCCCTCCCGGCGGGACGGCCTCCAGAGAGGAGGCTCAAGTTCTGGGGACCCGCTCGCGCAGTGTCTCTAAGGCACCTCCCGGACCCGTCCAGCTAGGCTGCCACCTGCCTGCGGGTCAGCCCCGTCTGCTCCCTCCTCGTTCTGGTCGCTTCCCCAGTGTTCCAGGTCAGCTGGGAGGCTGGTCTCAGACGGACATGATTCAACAAACTTCCCTGGCTCACTGACAGGTCCTGGCACCAGGGATGCCCCAGAGGAGCGCAGACCACGAGTGGGGCGTTCACAGCTCCGACGTGGAAGGCACAGCACCCAGCAGCCCGCAAAGCTGGGAGGGCTCATGGAGCAGCCCTACATGTAGGACGCTGCAGCCTCTGGGCCAGAATAATCGCAGGCTGAATTTTTAGTGCAGTTTACATTTAGAATTTAGAGGGGACTTAATGCTCCACCTAAGAATGTCTGTGTTCAGTGTGGACCTTGGGCTTAGACTCAGGGATGTGTGCGTGTGTGTGTCTGCATCTGCGTGCACCCGACACCCTAGGGGCCTACAAGACCTGCCTGGCCTCTAAAATAGTCTCACCTGAACCCCAAATATATATCTGCTTTTGCAATGAGAGATTCATCCCTTGGGCTTAGACATTAAGGATGGGGTTTAGGGTGAGGAAGAGAGCTGACTCCTGTCAAATGGAAACAGCCCTGCGTCTGCTTGATCAGTTTCTTCCTTTCTCAGGATACAAGCACCCCGTTGGTCCTTCACGGAGAAATAGCGACCGTCTGGCTGGCACACTTTGTGGGAGAGAAAACTGATCCCTAAAGGGAGTGAGCGTCTACGATCAGCAGGTCTGCGAGGAAAACCAGCCCTCCTGACAAACAGGGGCGCCTTTGTCATCCCACCCGTAGCATCTGCCCTTTAGCCCAAACTACAGGGTCAAATCAAGTCAGTTCTCTCCTGATTCCCCAGCCCCGGGAAGTGTCTTCCTTAACTCGGAGTCAGGAAAATGACGCTGCCCTGGGGCATCCACCACCTTCAAGGGGCAGGAAAGGAAGCGTCCTGCACAGGGTGGGGTGGGTGTGGGAGCGTGAGGCACAGACCTCACAGGTGACCTCAGGACTTCAAGGCGGCGAAGTCCAGTTCTGTGCTGAGTAAAACCACTCAGCACCCGGAGCTTGGCATCTCCACGCTGGTTCCCAAACAAGGTTCATCCCCATTTCTACTTCCCGTGTTTATCTTCTCCAAGTACCAGCTTTTATTTTTATTGATCTCTGCTATTGTTTTCTTCGTTTCTATTTCCTTTTTCTCTGCTCTCATCTTGATGATTTCTCTCCTTGTACTGACTGAGTTTCCTCTGTTCTTCTTTCTCTAGTTGCTTTAGCTGTAAGGTTAGCTTGTTTATTTGAGATTTTTCTTGTTTCTTGAGGTGAGATTCAATTGCTATAAACTTCCCTCTTAGAACTGCTTCTTCTGCATCGCATAGGTTTTGGATAGTCGTGTTTTCATTGTCATTTGTTTCTATGTACTTTTTAATTTCTTCTTTGATTTCTTCAGTGATCTCTTGGTTATTTAGTAGCACACTGTTTAGCCTCCATGTATTTGTGTTTTTTACAGTTTTTTTTCCGGTGATTGATTTCCAATCTCGTAGCGTTACAGTCAGAAAAGATGCTTGATATGATTTCAATTTTCTTAAATTTTCCGAGGCTTGATTTGTGACACAAGATGTGATCTATCCTGAAGAATGTTCCATGTGCACTTGAGAAGAAAGTGTATTCTGCCACTTTTGGATGGAATGTCTTATAAATATCAATTAAATCTCTCTGGTCTATTGTGTCACTTAAAGCTTGTGTTTCCTTATTTATTTTCTGTTTCGATGATCTGTCCACTGGTGTAAGTGGGGTGTTAAAGTCCCCTTCTATTATTGTGTTACTGTCAATTTCCCCTTTCATGATTGTTAGCATTTGCCTTATGTATTGAGGTGCTCCTATGTTGAGTGCATAAACATTTATAATCGCTGTATCTTCTTGGATTGATCCTTTGATCATTATGTAGTGCCCTTCCTTATCTCTTGTAACAGTCTTTATTTTAAAGCCTATTTTATCTGATACAAGTATTGTTACTCCAGCTTTCTTTTCATTTCCATTTGCATGGAATATCTTTTTCCATCCCTTCACTTTCAGTGTGTATGTGTCCCTAGGTCTGAAGTGGGTCTTTTGTAGACAGTATATATATGGGTCTTGTGTGTTTTTTTTTTTAACATCTTTATTGGAGTATAATTGCTTTACAATGGTGTGTTAGTTTCTGCTGTATAACAAAGTGAATCAGTTATACATATGTTCCCATATCTCTTCCCTCTTGCGTCTCCCTCCCTCCCACCCTCCCTATCCAACCCAACTAGGTGGTCACAAACCACCGAGCTGATCTCCCTGTGCTATGCGGCTGCTTCCCACTAGCTATCTAGTTTACGTTTGGTAGTGTATATATGTCCATGCCACTCTCTCACTTTGTCACAGCTTACCCTTCCCCCTCCCCATATCCTCAAGTCCATTCTCTAGTAAGTCTGTGTCTTTATTCCCATCTTACCCCTAGGTTCTTCATGACCTTTTTTCTTAGATTCCATATATGTGTGTTAGCATACTGTATTTTTTTTCTCTTTCTGACGTACTTCACTCTGTATGACAGACTCTAAGTCCATCCACCCGGGCACTTAGGTTGTTTCCATCTCCGGGCTATTGTAAATAGAGCTGCAATGAACATTTTGGTACATGACTCTTTCTGAATTCTGGTTTCCTCAGGGTATATACCTAGTAGTGGGATTGCTGGGTCATATGGTAGTTCTATTTGTAGTTTTTTAAGGAACCTCCATACTGTTCTCCATAGTGGCTGAACCAATTCACATTCCCACCAGCAGTGCAAGAGTGTTCCCTTTTCTCCACACCCTCTCCAGCATTTATTGTTTCTAGATTTTTTGATGATGGCCATTCTGACTGGTGTAGGTGATACCTCATTGTACTTTTGATTTGCATTTCTCTACTGATTAATGATGTTGAGCATTCTTTCATGTGTTTATTGGCAATCTGTATATCTTCTTTGGAGAAATGTCTATTTAGGTCTTCTGCCCATTTTTGGATTGGGTTGTTTGTTTTTTCTGTTACTGAACTGCATGAGCCGCTTGTAAATTTTGGAGATTAATTCTTTGTCAGCTGCTTCATTTGCAAATATTTTCTCGCATTCTGAGGGTTGTCTTTTGGTCTTGTTTATGGTTTCCTTTGTTGTGCAAAAGCTTTGAAGTTTCATTAGGTCCCATTTGTTTTTGTTTTTATTTCCATTTCTCTAGGAGGTGGGTCAAAAAGGATCTTGCTGTGATTTATGTCATAGAGTGTTCTGCCTATGTTTTCCTCTAAGAGTTTGATAGTGTCTGGCCTTACATTTAGGTCTTTAATCCATTTTGAGTTTATTTTTGTGTATGGTGTTAGGAAGTATTCTAATCTCATACTTTCACATGTACCTGTCCAGTTTTCCCAGCACCAATTATTGAAGAGGCTGTCTTTTCTCCATTGTACATTCTTGCCTCCTTTGTCATAAATTAGGTGACCATATGTGTGTGGGTTTATCTCTGGGCTTTCTATCCTGTTCCATTTATCTATATTTCTGTTTTTGTACCAGTACCATATTGTCTTGACTATTGTAGCTTTGTAGTATAGTCTGAAGTCAGGGAGCCTGATTCTTCCAGCTCCATTGTTCATTCTCAAGATTGCTTTGGCTATTCGGGGTCTTTTGTGTTTCCATACAAATTGTGAAATTTTTTGTTCTAGTTCTGTGAAAAATGCCAGTGGTAGTTTGATAGGGATTGCATTGAATCTGTAGATTGCTCTGGGTAGTACGGTCATTTTCACAATGTTGATTCTTCCAATCCAAGAACATGGTATATCTCTCCATCTGTTTGTATCATCTTTAATTTCTTTCATCAGTGTCTTATAATTTTCTGCATACAGGTCTTTTGTCTCCTTAGGTAGGTTTATTCCTAGATATTTTATTCTTTTTGTTGCAATGGTAAATGGGAGTGTTTTCTTGATTTCACTTTCAGATTTTTCATCGTTAGTATATAGGAATGCCAGAGATTTCTGTGCATTAATTTTGTATCCTGCTACTTTACCAAATTCATTGATTAGCTCTAGTAGTTTTCTGGTAGCATCTTTAGGATTCTCTATGTATAGTATCATGTCATCTGCAAACAGTGACAGCTTTACTTCTTCTTTTCCGATTTGCATTCCTTTTATTTCATTTTCTTCTCTCATTGCTGTGGCTAAAACTTCCAAAACTATGTTGAATAAGAGTGGTGAGAGTGGGCAACCTTGTCTTGTTCCTGATCTTAGTGGAAATGGTTTCAGTTTTTCACCATTGAGGACAATGTTGGCTGTGGGTTTGTCATATATGGCCTTTATCACGTTGAGGAAAGTTCCCTCTATGCCTACTTACTGCAGGGTTTTTATCATAAATGGGTGTTGAATTTTTTCGAAAGCTTTCTCTGCATCTATTGAGATGATCATATGGTTTTTCTCCTTCAATTTGTTAATATGGTGTATCATGTTGATTGATTTGTGTATATTGAAGAATCCTTGCATTCCTGGGATAAACCCCACTTGATCATGGTGTATGATCCTTTTAATGTGCTGTTCTATTCTGTTTGCTAGTATTTTGTTGAGGATTTTTGCATCTATGTTCATCAATGATATTGGCCTGGAGTTTTCTTTCTTTGTGACATCCTTGTCTGGTTTTGGTATCAAGGTGATGGTGGCCTCGTAGAATGAGTTTGGGAGTGTTCCTCCCTCTGCTATATTTTGGAAGAGTTTGAGAAGGATGGGTGTCAGCTCTTCTCTAAATGTTTGATAGAATTCGCCTGTGAAGCCATCTGGTCCTGGGCTTTTGTTTGTTGGAAGATTTTTAATCACAGTTTCAATTTCAGTGCTTGTGATTGGTCTGTTCATATTTTCTATTTCTTCCTGGTTCAGTCTCAGCAGGTTGTGCATTTCTAAGAATTTGTCCATTTCTTCCAGGTTGTCCATTTTATTGGCATGGAGTTGCCTGTAGTAATCTCCCATGATCCTTTGCATTTCTGCCGTGTCAGCTGTTACTTCTCCTTTTTCATTTCTGATTCTATTGATTTGAGTCCTCTCCCTTTTTTCTTGATGAGTCTGGCTAATGGTTTATGAATTTTGTTTATCTTCTCAAAGAACCAGCTTTTAGTTTTATTGATCTTTGCTATCGTTTCCTTCATTTCTTTTTCATTTATTTCTGATCTGATCTTTATGATTTCTTTCCTTCTGCTGACTTTGGGTTTTTTGGTGATTCTTTCTCGAATTGCTTTAGGTGCAAGGTTAGATTTTTTTATTTGAGATGTTTCCTGTTTCTTAAGGTAGGATTGTATTGCCATAAACTTCCCTCTTAGAACTGCTTTTGCTGCATCCCATAGGTTTTGTGTCATCGTGTCTCCATTGTCATTTGTTTCTAGGTATTTTTTGATTTCCCCTTTGATTTCTTCAGTGATCACGTGGTTATTAAGTAGTGTATTGTTTAGCCTCCATGTGTTTGTATTTTTTACAGATCTTTTCCTGTAATTGATATCTAGTCTCATAGTGTTGTTGTCAGAAAAGATACTTGATACGATTTCAATTTTCTTAAATTTACTAAGGCTAGATTTGTGACCCAAGATATGATCTATCCTGGAGAATGTTCCATGAGCACTTGAGAAATATGTGTATTCTGTTGTTTTTGGGTGGAATGTCCTATAAATATCAATTAAGTCCATCTTGTTTAATGTATCATTTAAAGCTTGTGTTTCCTTATTTACTTTCATTTTGGATGATCTGTCCACTGGTGAAAGTGGGGTGTTTAAGTCCCCTATTATGATTGTGTTACTCCCTCTGCTATATTGTGTCAATTTCCCCTTTTATAGACAGCCCTCAGAATGGTAGAAAATATTTTCAAATGAAGCAACTGACAAAGGATTAATCTCCAAACTTTACAAGCAGCTCATGCAGCTCAATAACAAAAAAAACAAACAGCCCAATCCAAAAATGGGCAGAAGATCTAAATAGACATTTCTCCAAAGAAGATATACAGATTGCCAACAAACACATGAAAGAATGCTCAGCATCATTAATCAGTAGAGAAATGCAAATCAAAACTACAATGAGATATCATCTCACACCGGTCAGAATGGCCATCATCAAAAAATCTAGAAACAATAAATGCTGGAGAGGGTGTGGAGAAAAGGGAGCCCTCTTGCACTGCTGGTGGGAATGTAAATTGATACAGCCACTATGGAGAACAGTATGGAGGTTCCTTAAAAAAGTACAAATAGAACTACCATACGACCCAGCAATCCCACCTCTGGACATATACCCTGAGAAAACCATAATTCAAAAAGAGTCATGTACCAAAATGTTCATTGCAGCTCTATTTACAATAGCCAGGACATGGAAGCAGCCTAAGTGTCCATCATCGGATGAATGGATAAAGAAGATGTGGCACATATATACAATGGAATATTACTCAGCCATAAAAGGAAATGAAATTGAATTATGTATAGTGAGGTGGATGGACTTAGAGTCTGTCATACAGAGTGAAGTACGTCAGAAAGAGAAAAAAAATACAGTATGCTAACACACATATATGGAATCTAAGAAAAAAGGTCATGAAGAACCTAGGGGTAAGATGGGAATAAAGACACAGACCTACTAGAGAATGGACTTGAGGACATGGGGAGGGGGAAGGGTGAGCTGGGACGAAGCGAGAGAGAGGAATGGACATATATACACGACCACACGTAAGGTAGATAGCTAGTGGGAAGCAGCCGCACAGCACAGGGAGATCCGCTCGGTGCTTTGTGACCACCTAGAGGGGTGGGATAGGGAGGGTGGGAGGGAGGGAGACGCAAGAGGGAAGAGATATGGGGACATATGTATATGTGTAACTGATTCACTGTGTTATACAGCAGAAACTAGCACACCATTGTAAAGCAACTATACTCCAATCAAGATGTTAAAAAAAAAGCGAAAAAGGATCAGAACAGTAACAAAGAGTAAAAAATAAAATTAGTCTAGGAAATTAACAGATGTGTTAGAAAGAATATAAAAATAAAATTGAGATGAAACAACGGCTGGAAGGTTAAACAGAACAATAGTAAAAAAAAAAAAAAAAAAAAAGAAGGAAAAAAAATGGCAGAAAAGACCTTGGCTGTGGGGGGTGCGGCTTAGGCAGGGGTGGGGTTTAGGTAGTGGGCGGGGCCTATGCTTGGGATCCACAGGGCTGGAAAAGGTCGGGGGGCAGGGGGCGGCTTAGGCTCAACGCAACACAAGGGGCCCAGGTGTACCTCTGGTCTCGGAGAGCAGCGGGGGGACTCGGCCTGGGAGCCCAGCAGGCTTCCCGGGCTGGAGTGGGAGGGGCAAAGGCCCTCAGCTCCTCTCCTGCTCCTCCGGTCTTGGAGGGTCGCTCCCGCCTGCTTCTCCTGTTCTCCCCTGGCCTCCCTTCTATGCTCCCAGGACCCATGCGGCCCCGGGGGGCGGGCGGTTTGGAGGTAAAGGAAGCAGGAATTTTAGATGGTATCAAAGAAAGAGCCTATCTCTTGCTTTCTTAACTTTCAGTTTATCCCACAAGATAACAGTTAGAAAGAGCCCTGAAACGTCGGTGGCTTCTTCCTACCAAGGGAGATCTCCATTTTGCAACAGAGATTATAGAGTTGCACAATCACACGAGTGCTTTGGACGGTACTCCTTGGAAAAGGCATGTCTATCTACTAAACAAACAGAAACCAGAACCAGCTCTCCAGACATTTCTCCAGAACAAAGAGGCTCCATTCTCACTGCTTGATCCTTCCCAGCAGACTAGAAATCAGCCTTTCAACACAGACCAGCAACACGGAAGGTGGAGTGTGGCCCAGGCTCTTGGGAATCATCCTAAGTCATCGCCACCAACGCGGATCCCCCAGAGCAGGCTCCAAACTGAGACTATGGACCCCGGTCTCCCCACCTCTCACTCAGTGTCTATTATTATCATCATTATTTGCAGGAATTTGAAAAACGTGCTGTGTTTTGTAGACAGGGGCGATTGCCCAGGCCATGCATGGCCTGGAGAGCGAGTCAGAGGCTCTACCTTCTCCCCTCCCGGGCTTTGGCAGCAGGTCCCTTTCTGCAGGGAGGGGTCAGCGTGGCGTCAGGGACGTGTGATCTTTCCCCGCGGCACTGCCAGTGCCAACTCATAGTAGGTCAGCCCTCTGACTTATTGATAGTGACGAGTCCATTAGAGCTGGCGGGCGCCCGGATTAACTGCAAGCAGCCTGGGTCCTGTCGGTAAGCAAGCACAAGCTGGGGGGCGACGGGGGTGCCGCCTCTGCCTGGGCTGTCCCAGAAGGGAGCACAGGAACCAGAGAAAACGCGTATAGTGATGCAGGGGGGAAGGGTCTGAGCTAAAATTATAAATATTTATGGCTTGGCACAAACCTTAAATTGCTGTAAAAACAGGACATTAACACACACACATGCCTCTCCATGGCATAATTGGACTCTCCCTCCTTGTTTCAAACGCTTTTCCTTAATGGCACGTAGCATTGAACAAGAAATGCCAGAATCCCACCCCTGGGCTCGTCCGCCTGCTGGCAGCGTGCCCACCTGCTTTGAAATCTAGTTTATTGAAATTACCGCACAAATACTTGAAGGATTTTGAAAAGTGATTAATGTGTTTCAACCCACATGCGTACACTTAAAGAAAGGCAATGCCTGCCATTTGGACAGGCCCAAATGTGCCTTGAGGTGGGTGTGAGCGGGTCTGTGCAGACATTTACAAGTAGGTATCTGAGCAGAGGCTCCAAAGGCACTTCTGTTGGGTAAACACAGCAGCTAGAACCTGGCTGAGCTGGACATAGGTTCTGTAACGCGATGTGGCATTTGGTGATTATCTTAAATCATATGACTTGCTTTACATACAGTGGATGGAATTTTTTAAAATAGCCTACTTCCTTGTAAGATCAAGTGAATTGCAAAAATCCTTCAGAGAGACGTTACCCAGTTGCAGCTTCAAGAATTCCAATGACTCCTGGCGGGTCTATTTTAAATGCTGGTATCACTCACCCTTGGTATACTCAGATCTGAGATTACAGAATTTGTAACACAGGAGAGTAATTCATTGTAAATGATCCAAAACTGGAAACTAAAGACGTTTTACGTTGTAGGGCTGTGTGTAAACTTTTAGTTAACTTTAGTGAGTTAAGCATAGCATTTCAGTCCTGTCCTATCAAGCGCTGGAAGTACCCGACAGAGGAGGCTGTGTTAGGGAGGAAAGGTGAAGTGATCATGGACTCAATACATTCCCAGACTTGAAAACATTTGTTAGAAAAGGGCTACTTGGAATCGGGAAAGATGTCTTCTGGAGCACTATGCAGCTAAGTAGTCATCGCTTTGAACTGTAAAACCCAACACACTACAACGCCGACCTTGTTACACCAAAGAGAGGGTCATGGCCTGCAAAGCAGAGTTGATCAGGTCACTTCCACTGCTTGAATACACACCTACCTTGTCGCTAACCTGTTACTCCTTTTGCTGGGGGTCTTACCAAGCCCCGAGTCCCCCCATCCGCTAACAGCACCTTCCATCACTGTGTTCTGGGTGTGGGCCTTCCTTCCCCAGAGCTTCTTGAAGTGGGGGGACCGCATCTGTTCTGTCCACCTGGCATCACACGTATTTGTGGGAAGAATAAATGGCATCTCCTAAAGATGGAGGCCCACAGAGTTTTAACAAACACTTTCAGCTGATGCTTCTGTTTGGGCTGGTGAATCCTGAGAATTGTGAGTGGGCCTTATTTCCATTTCCTGAGTTTCTGAGTTTCCTACCCCAACTCCAGCCTGCTCTAAAGTATATGGCTTCTAACAGGAACAAAATCTGCATAGGACTGATAAGGGTCAAGCTGGTTTTTGATGTATAAATACAATCAACCTAGGAACTAAAATTTGAAGATAAACTATGCGATGTATGGGTGTGACTTGTGCTATCCCTAGAGTTTCTGATAATTTTAAACTTATTACTTCTCCTACTTGAGAAATTCATTTAACTGTCTGACTACTGACAGATGATACAAATGTGCCTAACACGGCCTCTGTAGGTCAGCTCCTGCCTTATTTCTTCACTGCACAAGACCCATTAGCTCAAAAGCCTGCCGTCACCAAACTCAAATTTTTACATATCCAGTTATTTTAAAAATAGCCCAGACAAGCAGCTTTTTGGCCATTTACAGTCTGTTTGCTTTGCATGCCCGCAAAGCATCACCTGATAGTTGGTTAGAAGTAAAAGGAAGGAAACAGAGGTGCTAACACTAGTCAAAGAAGCTGCGGTGACGATTTTAATGTCAGACAAGAGTAGACTTCAAAGCAAAGGACATCCCCAGAGCAATCGGGTCATTTTGCAGTGATAAAGGGGTCCAGCAACCCTAAAGGTGTATTCCCTTAATAACAGGGTTTCAAATATAGGGAGTGAAAAATGATAGAACTGCAGTGAAAAATAAATAAGTTCACAATTACAGCTGGAGATTCCTAAAACTTCTTTTCGAAAATTGGTAAAACAAATAGGAAATCAGCAAAAATATATAAGACTTGAGCCAAAAAATATCAACCAAACTGACCTAATTGACATCGACAGAACATTCCACCCAGGATAGCAGAATATATGTCCTGTTCAAGCACCCTTTCCAAGATCAGCCATATTCTGGGTCACAAAACAAACCTTAATAAATTTAAAAGCATTCCGGTTGTACAAATTATGTTCTCTGATCCCGATGGAATTAAGTTAGAAATCACTAGCAGAAAGATATCTGGAAGAGCCTCAAATATTTAGAAACTAAATAACATACTTCTAAGTAATATATGGGCCAAAGAAGAAATGTAAAGGGAAATTAGAAAATATGTTGACCTCCTAACAAGGGAGTTCATTATCCTTTGATGGTGTGAAATGATGACATTTGCATTTTCAAGTCCCTCTGTGTGGGTCACTGGTGTCATCAAGAAAAGCAATTTGAAGCTTGATGGTAAACGGAAGGCATGTAAGGTCATAGCTGGAGGGGAGGTTGGGGTCCTGAAAAAGGTTTTGTGTATAGGAAAAAAATGTATATAAAGTTTTCACCACTTTCATTGAAACTTAGCTCCCATTTCTGAAACTTCAGCCAAGTCACACTCTCCCCACCACCATCTCCTCTTAAACTCACTTGCTCAGGTTTGCCCATGGTCTTGATTCTTTGTCGGGATCCACACTTCAGTCCAACGATGGTACCCGTTTCCTCTCCATCAGCCCCTCCAGCTGTGCTTCCATCAGCCCCTCCAGCTGTGCTTCCATCCTGGTCTAACCACATGCACGACCATCGTTGTAACCGACCTCCTGCAAATGCTGCACTGACATCCTTTGTCTCCCTCTCAGAAACCCACCCTATGCCTGACCTGGAGCTGGCACACAGGGGACATCACACAGAGCTGCCTGGTCCACTCCAAATGCCTGACCTGCAACCCCACGACGCCCCACTGAGCAGCGGTCCCACTGCGTGTCTCAGGAAGGCTCGTCCCCTAACCGTCCTTTCTGCCCCACACCCCCATTCTCCAGCCAAGTGACCTTAAAATGTTGACAGGATCAAGTTACCTACTATTAAAACCTGCCCATAGCTTCCAAACACACTTGGGATAAAATCTGTCTTCTTTACTGGGGCCTTTGGGGCCGACCTCTGTGGCCTCAGCTCTCCAGCTCATCCTCTGCCCTCCCTCGCTCCCCACGCTCAGGCCACACTTTGGGGGAACCTATGGGGATGTTCACATCTTACCTGTTGTTCAGAGTCCATGGGGTCCCCTTCTTCTGGGAAGTCTTCTCTCTTTAACTGCCCCTGCTTTGTCGCTCTCTGCTTTCCCTAAATTTCCATTCCCTCTAGAGTCTATCCCACATCATTCTGAGCTCTGACTTCTACTCATGTTGCTTTTTTGTTGTTTTTTTTTTCACACTTGGACCCTAACCTTGTAGGTAAAAGACCCGTGTCTGTTAATTCCCGGCTACAGTTCTGACCACAAAATGGGCCTCAAACACTGAGTTTAGTGACTGCTAGGAAGCAGGTGAGGTGGGAGCCTCTCCTGGGATGGGTGTGGGGAGGGGCTGTGCCATGGACACACACAGGCTCCGGTTCTCCCCTTTCTGGCTCTGGGATCTACGGCAACTTATATAACCTGTCGGCATCAGTTTCCTCATCCATAAAATGGGAACAATAGTAGTACCTGCCTAATAAAACTGTAGTAAGGATAAGATGAGATAATTTGAAAAGAACGTACCTTAGTACCTAGCATGTGGTAAGTATTCTATAAATGTTATCTGTTATTATATACTCATTTAATGAGGATTTCTTAAATGTCTACTGGGGAACATTCAAATGACATATGAGAGACAAGGGAATTAACATTTGTTGAGCACATAACCTGTGTTAGAAATCTGGCTGGGCACTTTCCAGATTTAGGTAGGTGAGAAAAAAAGGATGTTGAATGAAATTAAAATAACAACACAACATATCAGAATTTGTGGAATGCTGCTCTAGAAGAACTTATGGGAAAAATTCTAGTATTAAACACCTATATCAGAAAGGAAGAAACATCTCAAATCAATGACTTCAGTTTTCACCTTAAGAAACTAGAAAATGAAGAAAAAATTGAAGACAAATCAATCAGAAGGAAGGAAATAAGAAAGATCAAAGCGACCGTTCAGTGCAATAAAAACAGGAAACCAAGAGACCGGATCAATGAAACTAAAAGTGAACGTTCAGTGCAATAAAGACAGAAAACCAAGAGACCAGATCAATGAAACTAAAAGTGAACGTTCAGTGCAATAAAGACAGAAAACCAAGAGACCAGATCAATGAAACTAAAAGTGAACGTTCAGTGCAATAAAGACAGAAAACCAAGAGACCAGATCAATGAAACTAAAAGTGAACGTTCAGTGCAATAAAGACAGAAAACCAAGAGACAAGATCAATGAAACTAAACTTCTTGTTTGAGAAGATCAATAAAATTGATAAGCTTCTAGCCAGATGAATAAGAAAAAAAAGAAAGAAGAAACAAACACCAGTATCAGGAGTGAAGCTAGTGACGTCACAGCAGATTTTACAGATATTAAAAAATTATAGGGGAATATTATGAACACTTTATGCATATAAAATTGACAACTTGGATGAAGTGGACTAATTCCTTGAAAGAGGCAATCCACCTCTCATTTAAGAAATACATAACCCGAACAGGTCTATATCTATTAAATAAATTTAATTTGTAGTTAAAAACCTTCCCACAAAGGAACCTTCAGGCCTAGATGGCTTCAGAGGGGAAGTCTAGCAAACATTTAAGAAAGAAATATTACCAATTCTGTGCAAACTCTTCCAGAAAATTTAAAAAGACTATATAGTTACTAACCTTTGAGGCTAGTGTTATCCTGGTATCAAAACTATGTAAAAACATTACAAGAGGGCTTCCCTGGTGGCGCGGTGGTTGAGAGTCTGTCTGCCGATGCAGGGGACACGGGTTCGTGCCCTGGTCTGGGAAGATACCACATGCCGCGGAGCGGCTGGGCCCGTGAGCCATGGTCACTGAGCCTGCACGTCCGGAGCCCGTGCTCTGCAACGGGAGAGGCCACAACAGTGAGAGGCCCGCATACCGCAAAAAAAAAAAAAGAAAAAGAAATATACCAATATCTCTCATGACTATAGATGTAAATGTTCTAAATAAAAATGTGAGCAAATTAAATCCAATATATAATAATATATGTACTCTCCAATATTATGTGTATATTGTATTTGATTGGCTGACATTTTGTCTAGAATATTTACATCTATGTTTTTATATATATGCATATACATATACGTACATTATGACTAAGTGAGGCTTAACCCAGGAATGCAAGGTTGGTTTAATATTCAAAAATCAATCAATGTATTTTACCATATTATAATAAACTAAAAAGAAAAGCCACATGATGATCTCAATGGACACAGAAGTATTTTACAAAATCCAGCTTCACAGTAAACTGGGAATAGGAGGGAAATTTCTTCACTCTGATAAAGTGCACATAACGGTGAAATGCTGACAGTTTTATTCCTGAGATCAAGAATAAGACAAGGACGTGGCTTTCACCACTTGTACTCACTGTTGTAATGGGGGTGGGTGGGGTCCCAGCAATCCATTAGGGCAAGAAAAAGAAATCAAATGGCCCCAGATGAGAAAGGAAGAACTAAACCTGTCTTATTTGCAGACAACATAATCACCTACGCAGAAAGTCTAGTGAACTCTAAGTAAAATGATTCAAGAATTAACAAGTAAGAGTAGGGGTACAGGGTCCAAGGTCAGTATTAAATATCAAATGCATTTCTATACACAGTCAGCCTTTCATATCTGCATGTTCAGCACCCTCAGATTCAACCAACCACAGATCAAATATATATATATTTAATTTCAGAAAGTTCCCAAAAGCAAAACTTGAATTTTCCACATGCTGAGACCTATATACGTAGCATTGTATTTACAAGTATTTATATAACATTTACATTGTAGCAGGCATTACAAGCAATCTAGAGATGATTTAAAGTCTATGGGAGGATGTGTGTAGGTTATATGCAAACATTTGATAGAGAAATTTGAGTGTCCTTGGATTTGGGTGCCCGCAGGGGCCCTGGAACCCATCACCCGCGGACACAGGGAGATGACTGCACTGCAATGAATGAGGAACAATTGGGGATTTTAACTAAAAACACATCACCGTTTGCAATGGCATCAAACTTACAACTAAGTCTGACACAGGTACGTAAGACCCACACCACTTTGCTGAGGAAATTCAAGTCCTGTATTAGTGCAGAGACACACCTTGCTCGTGAGCTGGAAGACTCAATATTGTCAAGACGTCAGTTCCCCTCAGTTGATCCACATATCTGAAGCATCTGGTCAAAACCCCAACAGGTGTCCTGTGGTCCCCCGCTTCCCGTAAGCCTTTCTTCACAAGAGGGCTCCATCCAGCTCTCACCAGCGTCTAAGACGAGGCTCAAACCCCAAACCAGGGAAGCCTGGTCACAGACAGAAGCCACCTAAGTTCTACTTTTGGTCATTCTTTCTTGTTTCTTATGTGATGACAAACTAGGTCTTTTATTTATTTATTTTTTTTGAATTTTGATTTTGATGGATCTATTTGTAGGGAGAAGAAAAGAAAAGACGTTTGTTACAGGAGGTTGATTAACTTCTCTGGAGGAAGAAGCAAAGCCAGATGAGGAAGGACTGGGGTGTGAAGTCTCACCCCGGGGGCTTGTACCCACCGAAGTTCTCCTGAGGGGCCCTGACACTTTAGTCGTCGGCTGTGCAAGCTCGGGGCCCAGAGTGCAGCCTGCTGTGATGCGCAGGGCCCTGGTGTGCGAGGTGGCATCCTGGGCGCCCACCCGTCTGAACAGCAGCCACCTGTCTGCAAAGCCCTGCATCTCCCGCCTCCTCAGGGCAAAAGCAGGGTGTTAGTATAGTGGGCCGTGCTGTCCACACGTGTCCACTGACACGGTGGCCTCCAAACTTTTGAACTGTCTATCCCTCCTCCAGGAAAATCTTTGAATACCTATACCCTGAAGATGTACATTTACCAATTTATAAATTACTTATATGCATATATTTGACCATCAATCTATTACATGAATTGTAAAAAGTTGCAGAAATGACTTCTTTAAACATGAGACGAACCATCGTAAAGCAATTATACTCCAATAAAGATGTTAAAAAAAAAACAAATACAAGAGTTTATATAGAATGACTCTGACCTTGATAAAACCAAAAATAAATAATTGTGTTTATACTTGCACACAAAAAAATAAATAAATAAAAATGAGACGAAATCAAATAGATGTGCTCATTTTGGAGCAGGTTTCAAGGCTGGGCCTCGTCGTCGATCATCACGGCCGGAGAGGACAGAGTGACCACGTGAGCAGGGGCTCCCAGGGCCTCGCCTGCCCCGAGCATCCACCCTCATGTTGGAGGACCAAGGGCTACAGGAAAGCTGAAAACCACTCAGCTAGACATTCTCTCAGGCCCTTCTTGTAGCTCAAAGAACCTATCTTCCTCCTTACTTTTCCCACCGCATAAAATACGATCACTCTCCCCAACGCGAGAAGCCTGTTTTTTCCACGTGACGATCCTCAGCTGTCACACCCTGCCGAGTGGGTAACAGAGAAGCTGGGGCAGAGGACCGTTCCCAAAAAAGAGATCAGAGAGAACTCTTTTTAACAGCTAAATACAGCAGACTAAGCTAGGCCCACCGTGTAAACCGCTCCTTTCCATATCAAAACCATCCACAGGAAAATACCCAGAGGGACAGTCACCGCTCAGATTAGACGCCCCTAATGCACATGGCGCCCAGCGGCACGTGTTCCTGGGACGCGGTTCATCCTAACCCAGGGCCCTGGAGCTCCTCCCACCGATGCCTTTGTTAAACTGCCAAGGTACAAAAGGAAGGAAACACAGCATGTGTCTCCCGCTTCAGTACCGGGTGGCCGTGCGCTGCATTTCTGGCCAGCCCCCATCCCACCCCGAGAAGGCAGGGGCACCAAGAGAGATGTTGGGGCTTTTGTTCCAAGCTCACGAAGGAAATTCAAGAGGGCACCGAAACAAAACTCCTACTTGCTGCCACTGCAGTTTAGCCCCGGAAGTGAATTCTCTCTGAGTCAGTTTTCCCTCGAGGGCAACCTGGGAAGAAAAGGAGTGCTTTTCTCCTAAAATCACGTTGCTGACCTCTTCAGATCTAGCAGCGGTGCTCTCAGGACTCTGCCAGATGCCCGCTTCACCAGGAAGCTGGGGTCTCCAGCCCTGCAGCCATCCTGACACTTCTCCGGCCTCCAAGCGCTGGGAGGGCGGGGGTGAGTGATAACGTGGAGCCGGGGTGCATAAATTCCAGGCATAATTATCCTCACCTATTGGGCTGCGGCCCCAACATGCTCACCCCATCATTAAAGCGCAGTGAAGACGACGAGCGCTCCACGCCCCGCTGCCCCTCGGCCCCGCCTGCCAGCATAGCGCGTGGCAGGAGGTGCGGCGCAGACCCGGGCCCTGCCCGCGCTGGAATGCAGCCCCTGACTGCAGATCAGTCCCTGTAAGCCAGCAAACCTGGCCTCCCCAGAGCAGGTGGCCGACTAACGTGAGCAGCTGCTGAAGAAAAAGCCTCGTCTTTCCTGCCAAGAACCCTCTGTCCCCGGAGGAGAAGGCTGGGATCCCTGCAGACGCGCACGTGCGGAACAGTCCCCGCCGCTCGCCAGGCCCAGCAGTGAACTCACTGGAACCCTGGGGGTGGCGGCAGTCACCAAGCGCAGCGGCGCCTGCGGACTGAGACGGGCTGACCTTGCCTGCAGGCGGAAGGAGCGGCGTGCGGCTGCAGACACGAGCCCCTCCACTGCCGGCAAACCGGGGGCTCAGGGCACGTCCTCGAGACGCCCCGGCACGCGTGCACACGGACACACACACGCACGCTCGGAACAGAGACAGACACGGGGAGAGCGCGGGCCCCGGCCCTTTTCTCTCCAAAGGGACTCTCGTCTCCCCAGTCCGGCAGGCGGGTCAAGGTCCCTTTTGCTGGTTAACCGGCTTCTCCTTCTGGGTCACCCCCCGCAGGAGCAGCAGGCAGAGGGGGCCCAGGTGGGGCGGGGTCATTGCCCAGGCGGCCCCGCCGGGGCCACTGACTTGCCCTGAGAAGGGGCCGCCCAAGGCCAGTCCCAGAAGGCCCCCTCCCGCCTGGTCACCTGGGGAGCACATCTGGCCGGCACGACAGGAGCAGCGTGGTCACAGACGGGCATAAATGGTCACGTTACTATCTCGTCCCTCATCTGGGGCAGATCGGCCGCGTCTGAGCTCCCACCTCCTAGGCCTCTGACCCCCAGCACGGCCCTAGGGGCTCAGGCCGCGGCAGCCTCGGTGCTGACTCACAGGACAGGCATGAAGGGGCCTGGGCCACCCCTTTCATGACCCATGCTGTCTTGCAGATGCATAACGGGGGGTGGGAGGGCATGGGGCTGGCAGCACAGGTTGGTGAGACCCTTCACGGAGTCTCTCGTGGAGAAACTCCCCCAAAGGCGCCACAGAGGGAGGCCCTGTCGTAAGATGCTGTGGGGCCAGCCCAGGCCCTGCCCATCACTCCGACCTCTGGCAACCGAAAGGGTGCTGTGAGTCCTTTCTGAGGCCCGAGCAGGCAGCCTTTACAGGAGGCATGGGCCCGGCCGGGCTTTGGGACAGGGCCCCGCAAAGGGCCTGGGTGCCCGACGCCCTTCCAGGCGGCTCCATCCCCTCCATCTGGGCCCAGGAGCGGCAGATGCATCCTCCTGGGCTCATATGTTGGCACGTTTTATTTAAGAGGGCTCTATTTGGAAGACCACTGACGGCGCAGAAAACGGCCCCGAGGGCAGTGCGCGTGGAAAGTCAGCGCCCAGCCTGTCTCCTCACCTGAGGGGACCGGTGCCTGAGGCCTCTCTCAGCGTTCCCCCGCGGTGCTGTCTCTCTCAAGTCTACAGAGCCCACTTTGGGGGATGTTTGGACAATGAATTAGCATCCAGCAAAGCCTGGAAAACTAGGGGAGAAAATGACAGCGAGTGTAAACTGTGGGTGACCCACCAGGCCCTGGAGGGGGCGCTGACGGGGCTCTGAGCCCTCTGCAAAGCTTCCCTAAGTCTCACAGGGAGGGAGACAGCCGTCCATGGTGCAAATACCCGCACTTTAAAACTCTGAGTGAAAAGCTCATTTAAGTCCTTATTGTAAGATGTGCGTGTGGAATCTGTCCCCAGGTGGCCTCCTCACCCCTCCTCCGGCCGTTCCTCCTGCACCTTCTGGGGCCTTTTTGTTCTGATGACGGGTGGGCTTGACTCCCAGCAGCGCGGCCGCCAGTGGTGAAGCAGGAGCCTCCTGCGGGGATTGTGCACAGCAAGGCGGCTGCGCAGAATTCAGGCGCGCAGTGCGGATTATCTTTGGTGGCATAATAATTCATAACTTGTGCTCACACATTTATCAGGCTTATCTGTGAACAGTAGACTCGTGACACAGGTATTTGTTGCGTGTGTGATGATACACAGCTGACCACACACATCGTATTTCCCTTCAGGAGACGACTGCAGGTGCCTGTGTACATCAGGGTCCCACAGATGCTTTCTGTAAAGGACCAGAGAGTAAATATGTGGTCTTCGTGCGCCGTCCACGAAGCCACTGCAGCAACTACTCCCCCACCTTTATAGCCCAAGAGCAGCCGTGAAAGTGCAGACAGGAGCCGGCAGGGGCACGGCCTGGCCTGTGGCCGAGTCCACTGACTTGGATTTTCAGACACTTCCCTCCTTCGGCAACCTTAGCTCTTGAACTAAGAATCAAGAAATAAGAGGAGAAAAGCAAACGCCTCTAAGCATCAGAAGGGGACATCAACAGTTTGTGACCCAAAGCTCCCGCCTTGTACATCAAACAGCTGCCCAGTCCGCGGTCCCCACTGACTGACTTCCATTTTCTGAAATGTTCTTATAATCTCTTGGACAATTGGCCGGTTTTTGTCACGTTTGATTGGTGCACAGCCCCGCCCCTGTCAGGCAGCCTCTGTGACCAGCCTCCCCTGAGCCTGGTTTACAAAACCCGAAGCAGTTGCTATTTGGCCTTTTAGAGAAAAGTGAGCCAAGCCCTGCTCAGCTCATCACTTTAGGACCAGACTTTGGGATCCAGGGCCTGGCAGCTGGCTGTCGGTCGTACCTCTCCCTCAGCATACTTAATAAAGAGCCATTGTCTACATGCTTATAAATACAAAGCCCCAGAAGGGAACAAACATGAGTCTAATAATTAAAACGAAGTTAATTAAAGCAGCTCAAGCAGGTACCATCAACAGTAACATCTTATGCAACAATTATTTGCCCAACATATTGACTCTGAGTTTCCTAAAATGCCGATTCCAGCTTTATCGCTAATTAGGCCTATTATTATATTTGCTTTGGGTGATAGCTGCTCTTTTCCCCCAAGTAAATTAAATGCGTATAATGCAAATGTGCACCAAATGCCAAGATGCTTTTCATCCTCTGACCTCCTGAAAATTATCAGAGCCTTTGTAAGGGTGGGGTTCTTCAAGAGGAGCAGCGAAGGCCAGGTTATTGTGACACTAGCCTCAGGCCGCTACACGAAAGCAGTAGCCGAATGGTGAACTAAACCCCGGCAGATAGGAATTGGCATTAGGAGCAATAATAGAATGTAAGGGCGAATGGAAGCCAAGAAGCAAATCTACCTGGTTCCGAGGCTGGGACCTAACAGGTGAGTGGCCACAGCAGGTGACACTCAGCCTGCACGGGGGGTGTCTCATGACCGCCGTGGATAAGGTAGGAATGGATAATTGCTCAAAGAAGTTTTCAGGAGCCTGAATTCGGAGGCCACGCACCAGTGTGGCCCCTTGGCTGGCCCCTGCCCTGCCCTGCCCTCCTCTGTCCCCTGCTTCCCCGGCTCTCCTTCCCTTTTCTCTCCCCTCTCATACCTGCCGAACCCCTCCTTGCCTTTGGGTCCTCATCTTGGTAGGGCAGGAGGTCGGCCCCTGCAGGCATGAGGGGGATGGGTGGGAATCCAGCTCCCCCTTCCCTAAAATCACAGAGAATATGCCACCACGCCCATCGAGCTTCCTCCAGGATCAGATGTGCCCTGGTACGGAAAGTGTGCCATTTTAGGCAACAAAACACGCCCTGTTTCTCATTTAAGTGTTGACTGGCCGATGGGTGTTCAACTACGTTTACCGTACCTTGTTTAGTCAAAGTGGTTGCCTTGTCTTCTAAGTCCTCTGTCCCTTCCTTCAAGGAGCTTACACTCTAATCGCAGAGACAAAACTGACGCAAACATTTTAGAAAACAGTGAGTATTTCGAAAGCCCCACGGGCAGGGCAGCAGGAAGATCACAACAGCATCCCGCGTCTCATCAGGCGTGAGCCTCTCCCAAGTGAAAATTCCCAGCAGGGGCTGCTGACCTGGGGTCTGTGGACCCTCGACTGGACCAGGAGCCCTCTGGCTGTCCCCACACGTGTGTGTGCGCAGTGACCTCAGAGGAGGGCCCCAGCTTCCCACCAGGTCCCGCAAGGGCCACGCCCACCCCACGGACACACATGTGCCCGTGAAGGGTCTGCTCCAGGGTTGCAGCAAGTCAGACGAGAGGGCAGGTTAGAGCGAGGCAGGCAGCAGTCCCTGAGGAGCAGGGAGGTCCCCGCGTGAGAAGCGCTGGGACCGCGGGGGGCCGAGGAGAGTGGGGGGCTCGGGGGTCAGGACGCACACGGCCGTGGGGGGACCATCCCCAGGCTGCCGAGCTCCCCGCCACCCGAAGATGCTGGAGCAAAGCAGGAGGGCCGAGCCCTACCAGGTGGCCAAGGACACACAAAAAACTAACTTTTAATATGAACACCAGGACCTTTGTTCGATCAGTGTGTTCAAAGACAGCTTTTGCTTGGGCCACGTCAAAGCTGAAATTGATCATCGTGGTGGGAATTCTTATTCCTAGTAGAACATGACACGGTCGTGTGGACCCTCAAGCAAGTTCACCAATAGTGCAAGCCTGTCATGTCTTATTTCCCGATCCTTTTCTTGAACCTCCTTCAACTACTCGGTTCTAACATCAATGTCCTTAGCTGCTGTGAAGGAAAAGCAGTTATACTGGAAAGATGATGTCAGGGGCTCACCAGGGTCCAAACGTAAGACAGTTTAGCACCAAGGAATAATGGTGTCAAATGTAGTTGGGCGTTTGGGTTATTTTAAAAAGTCCCAGGTGAACGACTGTAAGATGATTAAGGTCCTACGGTCACAGCAGCCACCGAAGTGAGGAGGATTTTAATATCAGAGCCTTCTACAGCTGTAGAA
Organism: Lipotes vexillifer; assembly: GCF_000442215.2. NCBI lineage: Eukaryota > Metazoa > Chordata > Mammalia > Artiodactyla > Lipotidae > Lipotes > Lipotes vexillifer. Next base: position 2,508,372 of record NW_006779033.1, on the reverse strand, counting down.
ACATTTTCTTCTCTTGAATTAACTTAGATAAAATTGAAGAAAATCATTTAATGCTTGGAAAATTAGGTACACGTCTCTCTTTTCTGGTTCAGAGATAAAGACGAGGACGGCAAAGTGGAGTTAACAATTCATCACTCTCTGTTTCCACCTTGACTGGGAAGAAAGCCCATTTGAGATTTATTTTACATGATCCGATGTAACGTTTAGAAACATGAAGCAGATTAAAAATCCATGTGTTGTTTTTACAAAAATAAACGTGGGGGAAACATACAGAATACGTAAGCCCGCTACTTTGAGTTGAGCAAAGCAATTTAAGTGTGTATGATTTAACTATGATAGCGCCCATCCTTCTAATAAGCACAGGGCGTAAAAATATCCTCTCCAATCCATGATTAATATGTTTAGTTAGGGACATTTCGCCTTGTAATAACTTGACAAGTATGCGCTTCAGTTAGTAGCGGTTCACACACAAACCAAATCAATATCGTGCTTCCTCATGTAGTGGAAAAATTAATCTGAAAAACATAATTAAATAAAAGCACTATTTTAAACTAGACAGCGGGCCTCATTCTTCTTTTTCTCTCCCTCCCCCACCCCTTTCTCCCTCTTCCTAAATGAAATTGGATTTAACAGAATCAAAAGGCTTTAAATCAAATCTGCCTAAGATCACTCATGAGTAAAAGTAAACTAGTGTCCAAACCTTGGCAATAAACGACTTAGAGAAATGTTTGCACTGGTTCCTAGGAAAGCCTGATGGATGAGATAGGAGCTTTCGTGCTCCGAGGCAAAGCTCTGACCTAGATAAACCCGGGGTGTCTGGAGCACCGTGCCTCTGGGACTCCATCAGTCAAAAGGACGTCCTCAGACCTTTGAGCAGCTATGTTGAAGTGTGGGGACCCCAGAAATGCTCACTTTGCACTGAAAACAAAACGAAGCTCTGTTAATGGTTTAGTGTAACACAAATTTGTTAATATACACAAAGTTCAGCGACTGAAACATTTTTCTAGAGACTGATTCTTTGATTCAAGAAGCAAAGTGGAAAGAAAATACCTGGGTTGATTTCAAGGCAAGCCTTTTAAAGCTGCAGTTCTGAGGGTATTGGAGTTGCCTCCAGAACAGGTAGTGGGAAGGTCCTCTGAGATATTTCTGGATGGAGCCTGGGAGACCCCTACGTCGTCCTACAGCTGAGACGGACCTGGGGAGGGCTCTGTCCTCTTGGGGTCTCGCGTGAGTGTATCAGCAGGGGTAGAGGAGACAAGGCTGGTCCACAGGGGGCATCTGTGACCCTTTCCCTTGAGTTCCTCCTCCCTCTACAAAGCCCTCCCCTTATCTGCCACCCACCCACCCACAAAGAAGCCCTTCTTTAGCCAAACCCACCCCTCAGCTGAAAGAAGAAAGGAGGCACTTTACAATCTGCACGTCAGGCCGTAAGTTTTTCCCGCGTGGGGCTGGCAACCTCCCACCCCCAAATGAGGAAAGCGAGCTGGGTGCAGACGCTCCAGCACCACCTGTGCGTGATTGCCCCAATCCTGCAGGTCCAGACTGTGAAGGAGGCTGTCCTGTGAAGGACGCCCCAGGCAGGGAGGAATCCTGTGTTTTCTACAAAGACTAACCACCCTTTTCTGCCAAAATGGTGGTTCTCAAACTTTGGTGTGGGTCAGAATTACCTGTGCATGGGAAACATGGTAATAGTGATAGCAGCACCTAGTTTCCACTGGGCACTTACTGCCAGGCACTGTTAGAATTGCTTTATTTTGATTTCTCTGCAAGGTGATGAGGAATAAAGCAGAGATGTGCAGGTAAGTATATGATCACTGGTTCTGTGGAAACCCCAAGCCCTGATTCATAGCATCTGCCAGTTTCTCTGATGGAAATACTCCAGTTATGGCCAACTCCAGCTGCCAATGTGACATCACCAGATAGCGTGGGGAAGAGCTGGCCACAGGCTCTCACCCCATCTTACTGATGGAGAACCAAAGGCACTAAAGGTGCCAGACGTTCCAAACCAGCATCCCCTACCAGTAAAACCTGCGGGTGGGTGTGTGGACTCCACCAGTTCCACTGGTGTGGTGGGTGTGAAGTTCCCCAGGAGAAGTAACTGTGCCCCAGGCCATGCTGGGGTGCGGCCACCACATCAGCTCAGAGATAGAGGGACCCAGGCCCAGCTGTGTGTGTGTGTGTGTGTGTGTGTGTGTGTGTGTGTGTGTGTGTTCTTGGCTGAGCCGGTTTCAGCCAAATGTTATGGAGAGAATTTGGAGGAAATGACAGCTGTAATACTATAGGGCCCATAGGAATATCAAACTCCACCCAGATGACAAAGTGGAAAAATCGTATTTTAGCGTCCAGCCACCCCTCTTCCCAGCCACCAGAGGAAGAAAGAGAACTAGGAAACCCCCAAGAGTCCTTTACCAGTTCCTCGACCATCATTCTCAATCTTGGACTCAGGACTCCTTTACACGCTTACAAATTATTAAGGGTCCCCTAAATAGCTTTTATAAATATATATGTATATAAATATATATGTGTATAGACATGTGTCTAGATAGATAGATAAGGTTTTTAAATATTTATTAACTCATTCATTTCAAATAAACTAGTAAATTTATTACATGCTAATGTACATATCCTTATCAGGAAAAACTATGTTTTCAAAAGAAAAAAAATTAAACTCAAAATAATTTTTTAACAAGAAAATTTTCTCAGAAAAGAAAAGGGGGCCTGTTTTCATTGTTGCAAATCTCTTTCATGTCCAGCTTAATAGGAAGTTGTTGGACTCATATCAGTTTTGCATTCAACCTTTTGCAATAGTGTGTTTTTTGGTTCAAATTAATATTATCTCTGATCTTATTAGAAAAATCTTGAAGTTTGGGGAAGCTGTAAAAGCTTAGAGTGGTGAATAAAAGTTTTCCAAAATTCTAGTTCTCACTTCAAAACTCAAAGTTTATCATTGGCAAATAAATACCCTTAGTTTTCTTCCCTAAAGAAACAGGCTCATTTCCTGCATTTTGGAGAAAGTATCTGTCACCGGGTCAAGTCTAGATAAGCACGATTTTCTGCCCCTCTTTCTGGCAGGCAATGACGCTGTCCCGCGAACCGCGACCGGTCCAGTGCGGCCCCCGCCCAAGTCCTCTCCTGGGGCTGACGGGCACCCGGGAGAGCCTGGCGGGGCCCCAATCCCTCTCCCAAACGTGCCCAGGACCTGTCCTCCAGGGTCAAGGCGAGACACCATCACACTGCTGCTCACTTGCTTTTCACAGGGCATGTGGGGAAACACGGCCAGAGCCAGCACTTCAGCCACCACTGCTTTGGTGCCACCAGAGCAACAGTGAAAGGGGCCCAGCTACCAGGACACCGTGAGAACCTCAGCCACCGGGACCAGGAGTGGTGTTGGGGGGAAAACAGACACCACAGCAGACAGACACTCAGCCCCTGCTACCACCTGTGCTGACGGGAGCCGGGAGAGCTGGACCGCAGTGGCTGCTTACACTGGATGGGTCACACTCCTCTCTCCAGTGGAGAAAACTGGAAAAAATGAATCCTGAAGGTCATGACCCTTTGCCTCCCAACGACCATGTTGAAAATTCAGTGGTTCCACCATTCTAAAGCCAAGTCCCTCCATCAGGGACCACGTGTTCCTGCCCTGAGCCAGAACCTCTCAAAAACCCAGACGAGTGGGGTCTGGACTATGGTCCACCTGTCTCTGGAGTTGCTGCCACACAGACACTGTTTAGGGCGGAGACCCCGAACTCCAACACTTTGCAGCCCTTTTTTTCTCATCTATCAGGGGGAAAAATAATAGGACCCACCCCCAGGGAATCTTACAACAATTAAACGGGATAATTCGAGGGGGATGCTGGCCCCGTGGCAGCCCTTTCAAAGCAAGGTTTACCACCGGCTCACTGCTGAAAATGTCCTGCAGAAGAAACAGTCACAGCTTCTGCCTTCACACACTAACCAACAGAAGGAAAATTCCACCTGGAGGGATGTGAGCCACGTAATCGGGTTGAGTGGCGCCCAGCGTAAACTGCCGACTGTGGGTTATGTAAACTCTGCTAATTTATTAGCGAGGGAGTGGCAGTGGAGGATCAAGGTTGATTTGTTCATGTCTGGAACAAGGAAAAAGTCATGATTTTCAAGTCTGACCATGTCAGACTCTGACGGTTAAATGGGCAGCCCTCACGCTAATCCGCACAAGAGCAGGCAGGGCGCGGGGAGGGCGAGGCTGGGCAGGAAGCTCGGGGCAGGCCCCGAGCTGAGCCTTTTCCTGCACACCAGCCCCTCCATGACCAGCCTTCCTTGCCAGCCCTGGCCACTCTCGGCTGCGGCTCCTCTGCAGGCTTTGAGGGCGGCGACCCCGCCAACCCTCCAACCAAGCACGTTCTAACCCATGTGAACCTGGGTGGGGCTTCGACAGACACACAGATTTCCAGAAATACTGTTTAAAACAAATGGATAGAAGTATGTGTTTGGGTCTGCAATAGGAGGAAGGGCAGAGAGTGGGCCTTGATTCAATTCACTTGTAATAAAAATATTTGAGAGCTTCTCAGTTAGGAAAGCATTTAGCTGCACAGAAACCTGAACCATAGTAGCTTTAAAAGAAGGGCTCAATTTTCAACATTATAAGTTTCAATGTAAGCAGCTGCTAGTGTTGGTACAGTCGCTGAGTATTGCCAGGACTCACATCTCTGCTTCTCTTTTACCCTCTCCGTCATGGTTGCAAGACAGTTGCTGCAGCTCCAACCACCACATTCACATTCAAGGCAGGACCAAAAGACCACATCAGCCACATCTGCCCCCTTTTATCAGGAAAAAAGAAGCATTCCTAGAGATCCACAGCAGCTTTGGGCTTATGATCTGTCACTGTGACCAATATGTCATCCCTGGTTACAGGGGAGGCCAGAAAAGTCAGTACCTGGGTTTCTTCCTCCCCTTCACTTTTTGTAGTTCCTCTAGCGAGGATGTGGGGAGCAATACAGCGTAGGTAACAGGTTCCAGGTAGATGTCAGTATCACTGCCTTCTCTGAACACACTTGCTTTCTCTGTGCTCAGCAAGTGAAGTTAGTTTGGAGGGGTGGCTGTGAAGCTGCTGGCTTTTCCAGCGTTGACTGTGATAAGTCCTTGTTATTCTGCAGACACCAGAATCATCATTTTCCTCCCCTGGAGGACGTCTGTTGCCAGAGGCCCTTGAATATTCGCAAAGAATGGCCAAGAGCAAAGGAGAAGTGGAGCAGCATCCGTCACACGTGCTCTACGCACTGGAAATGTTGAGCCTCAGGTGAAACAATGGAAATAAATGGTTAAAACGAGGAGGCGCAATCATCCCCCCCCCC